>NW_016804965.1:3620752-3642775 GCF_001698545.2 Rhinopithecus bieti
AAAAAAAAAAAAAAAAAAAAGAAAAGCCCATTTAATATACCTCTGGTGGAGTGTTTAAAGTGGCATCAATGAATTGTGCCTCCCTAGTCCACACACCTTTGTCATGTGACTTCACCTACTCCTTTTATCAAGAAGTGGAATCTGTTTCCCCGCCCCTTGAATCTAGCTGGCCTTTGTGGCTTGCTTTGAGCACTAGAATGCAGCGGCAATGATGTTCTGGGATTTTTGAGCCTATACCTTAAAGAGCAGCGTTGCAGCTTCTGCTTCTGCTTTTGGGACCCAGCAATTATGTAAAAGCTACGCTAGTGGAAAGAGAAGCCAAGTGAGGCGAGAGGCCCCTGAGGATGGCAGACCATAAAAGAGAGAGGACACACAGTAAAGAACAGAGTACTTACCACAGCCAGCAGCCAGCACCAAGGGCCAGACTCCGGAGTGAAGCTATTGTGGATCCTCCAGCTCCAGTTGAGCTTTCCTGGCTGAAACCATGTGGAACAAAGATAAGCCTTCTACATTGAGTTCTGCCTAGATTCCTGATCCACAGGGTCATCAACAAATGGTGGTTGTTTTAAGCCACTGTTTTGTGATAGTTTGTTGTGCAGCAGTAGATGACTGAAATAATACTTTCAGTTAAAAATCTTAACAACAAGGTATGCACTGCACATAGCTAGAGAACAAGCAATGTCAGAATAAGCAATGACCGCTTTGTTTTTTTGTTTTGTTTTGTTTTTGAGACAGGGTCTCACTCTGTCACCCAGGTTGGAATGCAGTGGCACGATCTCCGCTCACTGCAACCTCCAGACCTCCCGGGGTCAAGTGATTCTCCTTCCTCAGTCTCCAGAGTAGCTAGGAGGACAGGCATGCACCACCACACCCTGCTAATTTTTGTATTTCTGTAGAGATGGGTTATTGCCATGTTGCCCAGGCTGCTCTCAAACTCCTGGACTCAAGCGATCCTCCTACCTCAGCCTACCAAACTGCTGGGATTACAGGTGTGAGCCACCGTGCCCGGCCTAGCAATCATTTTGAATGACAGTACAACAGCAAAACTCTCCTTATTGAAAAGACTGAATTGAGGTATTCAAACAAAGCTTAATGAATTTGATTTCCAAGCGGATATCAGTCACCAATATCCTACTATAAGAAAAAAAATGTTTAAAGCTTTGTGATTCTGACACTTAAAATCGTAATGTAGACTTAAATTCATTTTACAAAGGTATATTTGAAAATCCACAGTAACAGAGCAAATAATTTAAAACAATGTTCTGCTAAAGTGACTATAATAATTCATGGCAGTAAAAATTTTGAGTTCCATGTAGAGACATCTACCATGCAACAAATTATCAAGGTGATCTCAGTAATTCTCACTGTACTCAGTTTTATTTAAATAACTCACACAACCTTTGACAACTATTGAATCTTTCTCATTCCAAGTCCTAAATAAGCAACTTCAGGTCATTTCACATAGTTAACATTATGAGAAACAGATACCTTTTACCATTCATTTAAAAACATAGTTTGCATTTAAAATCATAGTCTCCCATTCTGTTCAGGTGCTGATAACTGGCGTTCATTTCAGACATCAACCTAAGACAGGGTTGTAGGGATTCTTCCCGGTTACATTAAAATCATGCCCAGAAAAGGAAGCTGCTATTATTAAAAAGACCACAGATTTCCTAAGATGAATTTTCTCCAAATTTGACAGTAATAGCAACAGCACTCATAAGAATAATATGATGTATCCTTTAAAACCCTCCTTGCACGCGTTATTTTATTAGATCCTCATAACGGGCATATATCAATTTTATAGAGTTAGAAACAGAGGTCTGTGCAGATGAGAAGGATGCTCGCTGTCACTCTAATGAAGTTAAATTTTAAGCCTAAGCCTCCTAAAAGTAAAACGAATGTCTAATGCTTAGTTCATGTATTATCAAAAGTGGAGATACAACATACAGGCACACTCAGCCCTGTAACACAGGTAGGGAAGTGAGGACATAACACAGACAGTTCCATGTCTGTTTAAAGTGTAACTTTCATGGAAATCTTTCAGACAGTTATCAGACTTCAGTCACTTTTCTTGACTACCAAAAGAGTCAAACAACAGTTCCTTTTAAAAGGAAACCATCATTTCCTATGATACCCTATCTTACAATAAACAAAACAATTCACAAAACAATTGAGAGTAGATATTGAAGACAAATGGTACCTAGAGAGAACCAGAAGTATCCTATTATAGTATGTACTTTAGAAAGCGACTGCAAATTAAAATGTTCCATTAAGGCTGCTCAATAAGCTTAAAATTCAGTGGTTTATTGTGGAATCTATTTTACTGCTAGTTATCAGAATGAAGCATAACAAGAAGTCAATTAACTGAGAATTTACCCTTTTAAAGAAATTTATGATTAAATTATGAAAATGATAAGGAGAAAGAAATCCAGGATCTTAGCAAGTTAACCAGAGAGGAGTCATAAATGGCATATAAATGCTAAAGCTGAAATGAACAGGGATGGCGTCTGCTCAGGGAACAATGAAGTGAAGTCAATCCTGAATTCCAACTTGAAAATGTTTAAAGTACATTGGCAGGATCTAGGAGGCCATCTAGGAGGTGGTTTTAAGGAAATGATAAGGAAAGACAAGAGGAAAGAAGAGCAGAACAGCTTCATAAGTTAGTTATGGGCAGAAATAGGAATTCATTTGTTTGGAGGTAAAAGTTCTCCAAATTTCCAGATTCTTTCATTAGTAATTGAGTCATTTTACTTTCTCTTCCTGGAAGAGGGTTTGGAAATCATTTATTTTAAGATGTAACGGGAAATAAAAGTGAAAATGAAATGTTTGTTGAGCTAGACATGCGAAACAATCAACATCTCTTCCTTACTCTGTTCCTCATTTTCCAAGCCAGAATTTCTCTGCACGCTTTTCTCATCTAATTTGTCACCAAATCCTATAAAGCTATTTTTTTAATATTTCTTGAAACTGACAACTGCTTTCTGGTTCCACCTCTTAAGTCCATACTATGTCCTCCTAATTGGTCTCAGGCCCATGAGTCTAATTTCTCCATCACTACTAAGTTGCTAAAATGATCTTTCTAAAATAAAGAGGATTATGGTGTTCTACTTAAAATCCTTCAGTGACACCTCATAGCTTTCCAAAAAAGTGTACACTCATGGAACCTGCTTGATTTTCTAGCTTCATCTTCACAACTCCATACAGGTACTCTTTGTTCCAGGCAAAGTGAACAGCACATACTCCATGCCATGCTGTCTCCTCCAGCCATCAATTTGCCTGTGTAACTGTCACTTGGCTTTACATTTTGGCTTGCACGGGATTGTTTCCTCAGAATGCCTGCCTTCTTTAATCTCGCAGTCTGATTTTGCTGTTTCTCTTCTTGGCTCCCCTCCAATAGCCTCAGGTGTAAAACACCATCACAGCCTGAAGGGGATTAGGAAAGGACCAGCAGGCAATTGTCCAGGGCTCCAATCCTCAAGAAAATGTAAACATCATTAGGAATGTTGCAGATCAATACTCTAAGTGGCTGGGAGACTGCTTTGACAAGCTTCTAGGAATTAGAAGTCTAAAATGACCCAGGAATATGCTTCAATAGTAATAAATCACTTTTAAAATACCTTTCAAAGGAGTAAGTTTAGTTAGTTTCTGTTTTTATTCTGCTAGGTAGGTATGCAAGTTTGAAGTCAGAGCTGAACTGCTTAGAACAATACTCTGCTAGCAGACATCCTTCCTCATCCTTCACTGCACTGTGCTTATGGTGCAGTAGTCTGTGCAAAACTGTGATCTTTCCCCAAAGAAAAGTGGAACAAATACTTTAAAAATATCTGTTTGAAGGGGAACTGTGTTAGTCCATTTTCACGTTGCTGATATAGATATACCCAAGACTGGGTAATTTTTGAAGAAAATGAGTTTTAATGGACTCACGGTTCCACGTGCTTGGGAGGCCTCATAATCATGGGGGAAGGTGAAAGGCATGTCTTACATGGCAGCAGATGAGAGAATGAGGACCAAGCAAAATGGGTTTCCCCTTATAAAACCATCAGATCTCATGAGACTTATGGGGAAACCACCCCAATGATTCAATTATCTCCCACCAGGTCCCTCCTACAACATGTGGGAATTATGTGAGCTACAATTCAAGATGAGATTAGGGTGGGGACACAGCCAAACCATATCAGAAACCAAATACCTAATCAGCTTTCTCAGGCTGTGCTATGTTTCTGTCTGGTCCTGATCATAATATTTATCGCACAATATTGTAATAAGTTGAATTACTTATCTAAGGTCTCCATAAGCTTCACAAGGACAAAGGCCAAAACTTTTTTGTTTTGTAACAAATATGAAAAACATGTTCACCCAAAGTGTGTGATCTTTAAGTGCAGTGAACTGACACCCAAAGATCAAGATTTAGCAGTGTATGTTCAATGCTGTCCAGAGAAGAATGACCTTGAGTCAAACAGATAAGAATATTCTGTTCATTAAAGAGGCATTCTTTATTGTGAGTCAGATACCAATCATTGTGAGTGAAATGTCCCTTAAAATTATTTTTCTCTTTTTGGTTTATCTTCATATTCACCAGATAAATAACTGACTGTTCATTCCATTTCATAGATACTGTCATAGAAGAAATGAAGAACATTGGAGGGAGAAGACCAATTTCTGGTCACTGGAAAAATACAACCATTATAAATCAATAAATTTACACTCTTTTTTTTTTTTTTTTTCCTTGAGACAGAATTTAACTCTTGTTGCCCAGGCTGGAGTGCAATGGTGTAATCTCGGCTCACTGCAACTTCCACCTCCCAGATTCAAGCAATTCTCCCTGCCTCAGCCTCCCGAGTAGCTGGGACTACAGGTGCACACCACCACGCCCAACTAATTTTTGTATTTTTAGTAGAGACAGGGTTTTTCCATGTTGACCAGGCTGGTCTTGAACTCCTGATCTCAGATGATCCGCTTGCCTCAGTCTCTCAAAGTGCTGGGATTACAGGGGTGAGCCACTGTGCCTGACTGATAAACTTACATTTTATTCTCTTACAAGTAAGATTAGCAGGCAAGGAGGTCTTAAATTTGACCAACTGAGTACATGGACAAAAAGTTACTTCTAGACCTTTCACTTGGCACTGTCACCTTTCTGAGGTCTTGGGAAAATAAAATCCAATAATATATGTGTAACTGTTTTCAAAGTTATAAAGCTCCTATATATTTTTTTCTTTGACAAGAATGACCTTCATATTTCAAAGGATATTTTAGCTTTGATTGTTGTCTCTCTAAAATAAACTTTTATCTTGGTACTGCTTTTGGCTGGCCAAATAAATTTTATGCTCTTGACCTGATTTAAACTAATATTTTTCTTCTTTCTGCTGCCAGTAAAATATTGTTATACTCAACTTTTCTCAAGAGAAAGATGTTTTGTGTTTCTTCATAGTAAGCAACAACATTTAAGGGAAAAGGGGTCTCTCTTGAACTGATGACTCTTTTCTGGAAAATATACAGAACACTGTGAAAAAATAAGCTGTAATGATCTGTTAGGATTAAATTACATTACTTTAATAGAGAAGAATTCTACACATATGCGGAATTTACAAGAAATGGTGTTATTTTCTGGTAATGACCCATGTTGACTTGGCAGTTGTTTAAATATAATGTCAACCAATTATGTTTAAAATCTCAAGCAAATTGGAAAGATAGTTCCAGAAAAAAGGTAATATCAAGGGCAAGTAAAATTATTTTCTGAAAACTTCAGCGACTTGAGCTTTATAACATTTAAAACAAATATGGATAATCTTAAATTTCGTCAAACTGGGAAACTGAACCATTCAGATTAGGCCCCTCAACCCAGTAGAAATACTATTTTTTTCACATCTTTTTTGTTAGATTAGAAAACTGTGTTATGCTAAAATGAACAGGTTCACAATTGCTTTTCTAAAACCCATAGGGTAATTGGGCTGTGGAATTCAAATATTTTCAGATTTTAGAAAGGTAATATCATGTGTCTGCCACATAGTCAGTGCAGTGGTAGTAAGTGGCTCTCTGAAAAAGTTTGCATGAGTACATATAAGTTTATTATAAATTTTACTGATATAAACAAACTGTAACACAAAATTACAAATAAAAATAAATAATACATTTTACTGTAAATTATTTTTGATTGCACAGAATGCGTTCATTAATTTTTGCATAGCTTTCATATTCATAGTTAACCTATGGTTGTGACTGATGTAGAAATGAACTTTAGTCATGAGTGTTTGTCAGTGTTTTCCTTTATTCTTAAATCTGTATTTGGGTTTACTAGTTCTCCTTTTAGTTTCTTTAACTGAATACTTGCTCATTTATTTTAATACATATATATAGAGAGAGAGATAGGCATATGTCCGCATCCAGATAGAGATAGATGATAGATATATAGACATACATACATACATACTAAATGAACATAGTTCAGGCCATACATTTCTAAATTCCACTATGGCTGCATCTCTACAAATTTTATGTTGTACTTTCATTGTTTTTTCTTGATTTTAAAAAACAAACATACATAGTTTAGAAGCCCTATTTTAGGACCCATTAAACTGCTCTAAATTCTCCAGCTTATATTCACCTATTCCAATATTTTTTAACTATTTCCTGCGAAATATTTACAAGTTTTCCTTTCCTTGATAAATAAGTTTGGGAAGAAAGGGTTAAGCAAAGTTTAAATGAGTTTCCTTAATGTAGGATTAATATGCTAATATGCATTATAAATCTATAAAAAGGAAATACAGAAGGCATATTTACTAAAAGTATTGGACCACAAATTTTTTTTTTTTTTTTTTGAGATAAGGTCTTGCTCTGTTGCCCAGGCTGGAGACCTGTGGCACAATCATAGCTCACTGCAACCTCAAATTCCTGAGCCCAAGCAATATTCCTGCCTCAGCCTCGCGAATAGCTGGGACTACTGACATGCACCACCATGCCTTGCTAATATTTTAAATATTTGTAGAGAGGTCTATGTTAACCAGGCTAGTCTTGAACTCTTGGCCTCAAGCTGTCCTCCCAAAGTGCTTGGATTACAGGCATGAGCCACCATGCCCTGCTGACCACAGATTTTTGTTTTTGCTAAAACTATTTAAGTGTAATGAACCAACTTAAAAATGTTTACCTACTCTATAGTAGTTGGTGTCAGTATCACTACTTTTACCGGTAATCATCATTTAGTACTATATTAATCAGGGTTGTTAATTGTAAATAATAAAAATAACTCTCAACAAGTTTAAGCATAAAATAAATGTATTAAGAGATAATAAATGGGCAAAATATTCTCCAGGAAAGCCAGGGATCAAGTTTAGAGGCTAGCACCGGAAACAATTCCCAGGTCACATCACTGGATTGCTGTTTTGGCACCACTAAAATGGCAGTAGATCCATGAAAAAGGAAAGTCATAAGCTGAAAAATACAGCAGGGGAAGAGACCAGCAGTAGCAGTTTGGAGGCCAGAAAGCACATAAATGACTGCTTACTACTTTAATAGACTAGGGAAAGTTGAGTTCTATGTCTCTAGTATGAAAACTTCAAAATTACGCTGATTAGCACATCAAGACCCTAAAATAGTTCAAGAATTAGAGGTAACATTTACTTCTGAACCCGGAGGTGGGTTTGGGGGAAAGGAGTACAGGACTAAGAACAAGAGAATTCATCGAAAATCTGTATGAAAAGCAGTTATAGCCTTGGAAACTGTTCCCCACCCCATGTAGCAGGGCGACTGCTGAATAAGCGCTTATTCTATGGAGAGACTTCAAATTCTGGGATATTAGGCATAGGTGAGAGCAGAAATAGTACATGCCAATACCACAAAATAGTGAGAGGTTCCATACCGAAAAATCTACATGTTGAATGGTAACAATCATAACCCCCCCTTTTGTTTACTCTGATTCTAATTCCCTGGAGGATTTCTTTCCAGGAAGCCTAAAGAGGCTAAAAGTCCTACAGATAGAATTGAGGGTACCCACTGAAATAGCCCAATTCATGATCATACAGGGAAGTCCAGCAATTGATAAGGCCCATCCAGGATATGGTTTCCAATCAATTTTCTACTGCTTGAAAATTAAATGTGAATAAGAGAGGAAGATCACTAAACACTTGAGGAATGTCTCAATAGGAAATACAGAGACCAAAACAAGCAAACAAAAAGTGGACTTCAGAAGAAACAGAAAAAAATTTCAAATGAATTTTCTAACTATAATTAAATTCCTTAGCTGGCCACAATGGCTCAGGCCTGTAATCCCAACACTTTGGGAGGCTGAGGTGGGAGGATCACTTGAAGCCATGAGTTCAAGGCCAGTCTAGGCAACATAGCAAAATCCCATCTCTACAGGAAAAGAAAAAGGCTTAAAAAATTCCTTAAAGAGTTTTTTTTTTTTTAAAGACTTTTGTATCCATGAAACAAAACAGAAAGCAATTAAAAAATTTAAAAGGCACACAAAAAAAAACTAAAAACATGATAGTCATAACTTATAATAGAAAAGTTAACAAAGAAATAAACCCAGAAAGTAGAATCCCTCCCAGAAAGGATAAATGGACGAATTCAAAGAAAGAAAAAGAAATGGGACATGGGAAAGTAAAATTCTAGAGAATTAGAGGGTGTTTCAGTTATTTAATACTTTATAACAAACCACCCCAAAACTTAGTGGATTAAAACAATTTATTATTTCTCAATATTCTGTGGGTTGACTGGGCTCAGTATAGCATGTCTTCTGCTCTTTTGCTTAAGGCAGTCACATAGCTACACTCACCTAGTAACTTGGCTAGGGCTCAATAATCCAAGATGTCTTTTCACTCTCTGAGGCCTCTTTCCACATGATCTTTCATTATGAGATTATCTGCGCCAGGTATCTTTACATAAAAAAATGAAGGATGCAGAAGTGTCTAGCACCCTTATGGCCTGGCCTTGAAATCCCATATATCTTCTGCCACTTTCTATTGATCAAAGCAAGTCACAAGATCAGCCCAGATTCAAGGGAAGGGAATATGGACTTCATTTGTTGATGTGAGGAATAGCATGCACATAAGGTTTGGGAGGTATCATTGAGCACTATCTTTATTTATTTATTATTTTTTATTTTTGAGACGGAGTCTCACTCTGTCACCCAAGCTGGAGTGCAATGGTGCGATCTCAGCTCACTGTAATCTCTGCCTCCCAGATTCAAGCAATTCTCTTGCCTCAGCCTCTTGAGTAGCTGGGATTACAGGTGCCTGCCACCATGCCCAGCTAATTTTTGTATTATTAGTAGAGATGGGGTTTCACCATGTTGGCCAGACTGGTCTTAATATCCTGACTTTATATCCCACCTCCACCTCAAAAAGTGCTAGGATTACAGGCATGAGCCACCTCGCCTGGCCAAGCACTATCTTTAGAATCAATCTTCCACACCACACAAAATCATTTTAAGTTGTCCAAAATCCCTAAAATAGGAGTTTGAGAAAGAAAGAACAGAAAATATAAGACAGGGAAAAAAATTCAAAAATAAGTTTTATCATAATTATCAGAACTGAAGGACATAAATTTCCATATTTAGAAAGCCCATCAAAGTGCTCCAGTAGCAAAACAAACAAGCACAAAGACTTATACCAATAAATGCTACCATGAAATGTTAGAGCCCTGACCATAAAGAGAAGATCCTAAAAGCTTCTACAGGAGAGGAAATAAAAGATTACATTTTAAAAATCAAGAATCAGAACAACATTAGACTTATCAAAAACAATAAGAGAACCTAGAAGATGGTAGAGCAATATCTTCAAATTTCTGAGGAAAAAAATTACTTCCAACCTAGGATTCTATACACAGCAAAACTATTAATCTAGTCTGAAAAGGAATAAAGACATTGTTAGACAAGCAATTTCTCAAATAATTAAAAGCACACGCTAAAATCACAACATTATCATAGGAAGCTACTGGAGAGTGAGTTCTACCAAAATTATGGAATAAACCAAGGAAAAGGAAGAAGCTGGATCCACTCAGCAGAAAGTGGAAGGACAATGTGAACAGAAAGGAAAGATGACTAGAGAGACCCTATAGGGTAGTCTCCCTATAAATCAACCAGTCTGCCTTAAAACAGGAAAACAGAGCACTCAAGAGGGGAAATCTTCAAGAAAAAAATAAAATGGTTGGATTACCTAATGAACTTATAGTCATTGACATCTGTGCATCTGGCAGAAAGTTTGGAGATGAATTTGTTACATATGTAGAAAGTTAAACAAATTGAATAAACACCACAACTATTAATACAAAAAATAAAACAAACCCCAAAATTATAGCATACTATGTAATTCAAATGTGGGTAATAGTCATAATAAGGCAAACAGTAATCTTAACCTAATCCAAAATTACAATATATTAGGAGGATGGGAAGTAAGGAAATGAGAGGATAGTGGGATAGAACAGTGGGAGCAGAAGTAAATATTTAATTTAAAAAAAATTTTTTTTTTTGTGAGATGGAGTGTCAGTGTGTCACCCAGGCTGGAGTGCAATGGTGCAATCTTGGTTCTCTGCAAACTCCACCTCCTGGGTTCAAGTGATTCTCCTGCCTCAGCCTCCTGAGTAGCTGGGATTACAGGTGTCTACCACTGTGCCTGGCTAATTTTTGTATTTTTAATAGAGATGGGGTTTCATGTTGGCCAGGCTGGTTTCAAACTCCGGAGACCCACCCACCTCAGCCTCCCAAAGTGCTGGGATTACAGGTGTGAGCCACCACGCCCAGCCAAATATTTTACTTTTATAGAAGAATATCCGTAGATAATATCTAAAGCCAAAATTCAAAATAGTAGTATAACTTGTTGTCAAGAAATATGGAAGGAAATACCAGAGGAAACTGCTGATTTGAGAGTAATTACCTCTGGGGAGTGGGTACTACTGTTTTTTACATTTTAGCTTTATAAAACGATTTGACTTCTTAAACTATGCCTAAATTTGTGTTCTAAATGTAACACAAGTTTTCACTGGTGGGAATATAAATGGTGTAGCTGTTATAAAATACAATACAAGAGATATTCAAAAAATTAAAAATAGAATAACAATACGATCCAGCAACTCTGCTTCTGGGTGTATGACCAAAAGAATTGAAAGAAGGGTCTAGAAAGCACGTATGTATTGGTGTTCATACACACATACTCACAGCAACATGACCCACAACAGCTAAATGTGGAAACAACTCAAATGTCCACAGACCAAAAAATGGATAAATGAAATATGATACAAGGATTGCAAACCTGGACCATGTGCTGCCAAGCAACCCCCAAATGGTATTTTTTACACGGCTTCCAAAGAAAGCCTATTGATGAGCCTATAGTTATAAATTAAGTTTTAATGTCATCACAAATACAGGTAAGTCTAATTTAGTCTGAAATAAAATTAAGTCATTAAAAATTAACATGTTGATATTTGCGCTTTAAGAGCACCAAGAAGACTGTTTGTGGTGGTGATTACTTTTTTAACTTATTCTTATTGTTCAAAATGGTTCCTAAGGGCTTTTTTAATTTCAGTATTTCTCATGAGCTCTGAAATATCTACCTCAAAGTTTCTGTTTTGAAAATTAGTAATAAAGCATTTGCTTAAAAAATCCCTTGCAAAGATACTATTAAACTTATGATTAGATGGTATTGAATTGATGCATTTTAGAATTCATTCACCAAATAAGAATTTGTTTATTAAAAATAATTCATTGTGAATTTAAAATTATAAACTCCCCTTTATTTGTAAATGAAACTTACCTGCCATTAGCAGCTATGCATTTTATAGGCCACTACGATATCAATAAAGTCTATAATGACAACCTAAAAAGTGCTACATCACAAAGAAATACATCACAAAGCCGTGACTTCTCAGAACAGTTGTTAGTCCCAATTAAATGAAAACCCTAACTCAGAACTAAGAAACAGGCAAAGAGTTCTGATTTTAAAAAGAAAAGCAGCTAACCTGACTACAGCATCCTTCTACAAAGCAATAACAACTTCTGATGTAGGACTATGATCAAAATATTGCCAGCTTGTTGCAGGAAGTCAGGGACCCCAAATGGAGGGACCAGCTGGAGTCACAGCAGAGGAACATAAATTGTGAAGATTTCATGAACATTTATCAGTTCCCAAATAATACTCTTATAATTTCTTATGCCTGTCTTAATCTCTTAATCATGTTATCTTCGTAAGCTGAGGATGTACATCACCTCAGGACCAGTATAATTGTGTTAACTGTACAAATTGATTGTAAAACACGTGTGTTTGAACAAAATGAAATCAATGTACCTTGAAAAAGAACAGAATAACAATGATTTTAGTGAACAAGGGAAGACAACCATAACATCCGACTGCCTGTGGGGTCTGGCAAAATAAAGCCATAGTTTTCTGCTTACAGAGAGCCTATAAACAGACGTGCAAGTAGGGAAGATATCGCTAAATTCTTTTCCTAGCAAGGAATATTAATAATTAATACTGTGGGAAAAGAATTGCATTCCTGGGGGGAGGTCTATAAACAGCCACTCTGGGAGTGTCTGCCTTATGTGATTGAGATAAGGACTGAAATATGCCCTGGTCTTCTGCAGTAATCTCAGGCTTACTAGGGTAGGGAAAAACCCCTCCCTGGTGAATCTGAGGTGAGACAGGTTCTCTGCTCTTGAACCCTGTTTTCTGTTGTTTCAGATGTTTATCAAGACAATATATGCACAGCTGAACATAGAACCTTATCAGTAGTTCTGTTTTACCTTTTTTCCTGTTTACTCGGAAACATGTGATCTTTGTTCTCCCTTTGAAGCATGTGATCTTTGCGACCTAATCCCTGTTCTTGTACCCCCTCCCCTTTAGAAATCCTCAATAAAACTTGCAGGTTTTAAGGCTCGGGTGGGCGTCATGGTCCTACCGATATATGATGTCAACCCCGGAGGCCCAGCTGTAAAATTCCTCTCTTTGTACTTTTCCTCTTTATTTCTCAGCCGGCCGACACTTACGGAAAATAGAAAGGACCTACGTTGAAATATTGGGGACCAGTTCCCCGATACCAGCTGATCAAAGTATTGCCAGATATCAGTTATGCTGATTTAGTTGCTTGCACTTGACCTGTCCCTTTTCCATGACATTGGTGACTTTCTTGGCTTGGCTTTTTTCAGTCAGAAAAGCATATTTGTTTTTGAAGGAGCCTGTTTGTTTTAAAGTAAAAGTTTCAAAGTGATAATAAGTTAATGATTTGAGCAATGGTTGGAGTGCACAGATGAGGCCTACACAAACTACTTTTTCATATGTAGATTGTATTCGTTTTCCTGGATAGGGACAAAAACAGTATTATGTTTCCATGGGTTTGAAGTTCACATGAAAACAGGTACTTCCTGATTTTTTTTAACTAACATTATGTAGTCTGAATTATAAAATGTTTATAAATGATTTCATGGATTGAGAGAAACAATATTTGTCATCCATGATTATTTTTGAAAGTGAACTGCTATTAAAATTTAACTAAAACTTCATATAATTTATTGTCTTCTAAACTCTATTTTGATGAAAATACATTTTATAATTTTCATATATAACTTAAATATCTAATTTTTCTCAAATATCTTACAAATTCACTACATTTATGATACTGTAAATTAATTTCAAACAGTGAAAGCTAGAGATAACCATAGCCTGAAAATTTATCAATTTTCATTTCATAAACTCATCGATTTTTAATAATGTTGACATAAAAGATGGTTTTACATGCTATTAAGAAGAGTCACAAATGTTAAGAAGTTTACAGTCACTAACTTTCAATATAAATTTTATAAAACAGTATATCTATTTGATACAAGAACAGATAAGAATTAGACAAATGTCCAGTAGTGGGTAAGTGGATTGTGGTGTTCATACAATAGAATACTATTTAGTAATACAATTCAATGAATTGTGGCTTCATTCATCTGGATGGATGAATTTGGACGCCTCTGAGCAAAAGAAGTAGGTCATGGGATAACACAAAAAGTATGATTCCATTTATATAAAATTCAAAGAGTCAAAACTAAACAATGTACAACTATGAGAAAGGGAATGAAAAACAGAAAATGTATGATGTAGTTATGGTTGGGGGAAGAAAGTGAATGTAATCAAAGAAGAGTCAAAGGTGAGTCATGTTCTATTGAGTGAGGTGGTGAATACTTACGTATTTAATGCTTATCCTTAAACTGTACATATATTTTACACCCTGGAGAAAAAGAGAAGCAGGAAAGTGGAGCCCATATATGTAGATAACTGTGAATAACTTTATCTTGATTGGAAAATAAAGAAGCACAGATGGGAAAAAGGTTGATGTTCACAGAGATTTTCTTCTTCTGCTAAAGTACAAAAAGACTCTAAATGCCATAGAAAGTAAGGTTACACAGGAGGGGAGAAGTTGAAGAAACAAGAGGAAGGTACCTGATGACACACGTCATTTAAGTAGGTTGAAGGGAATAGGATCCAAGGCACATCTAAAGAGACTCATCTTTAAAAAGAAAAGGAATGCCACCCAATTCAATCAAAGGGGAGGGGAAAAGGACAGAAATGGGTGCAGCAAACATATACACTTGATGATAGGAAGCCTGAGGTATGTTATGTATGGTCACTTGTTCCTCTAGAATGAAGCAAAGTTATTAGCTGAGAGTGAAGGGCCAGAGTTGGTTTTCAGAAAAAGTGAAGACATGAAATAACTATTTTGGCCAGTAAGAGAATGTGCTGTCCACAAATAAATACATGTGAACTCTTGGGCATTTCATCTTTCCTGTTTCTCCTGCCTCTGCTAGAATGTTTTCCCCATTCCTTTTCATTTAGAAAATCTTCCCATCCTTCTAGACTCATCTTAGATTCTATGCCCTTTGTGAAACCTTTTTGATTATCCCATAGTAATCCTTTCCTCTTAAATCTTACAGCACTTAGCTGTATCACTCATTTTTCATTTGACACACTATCTTGCAATAACTCTTTTGCTTGTACATGATTTAATTTTTGCGTTGTCTTGTTAACTACAGTTATTGAAGGCAGAAATCATGTCTTCTTTAATTTTTTGAGGCTGAGTCCTGCTCTGTTGCCTAGGTTGGAGTGCATGGTATGATCTAAGTTCACTGCAACCTCTGCCTCGTGGGTTCAAGCGATTTTTGTGTCCCAGCCTCCTGAGTAGCTGGGACTACAGGTGTGCACCACCATGTCCAGCTAATATCTTGTATTTTTCATAGAGATGGGGTTACACCATGCTGATCTTGAATTCCTGGCCTCAGGTGATCCGCCCTCCTTGGCCTCCCAAAGTGCTGGGATTACAGGTGTGAGCCACTGCGCCCAGCCAGAAATCATGTCTTTTTAAAACACTGTTCCTCTTACTTTCAGAAAAATAATGTTTTTTTTTTGTTTTGAGATGGAGTTTTGCTCTTGTTGCCCAGGCTGGAGTGCAATGGCGTGATTTCTGCTCAACCGCAACCTGCATCTCCCAGGTTCAAGTGATTCTCCAGCCTCAGCCTCCTGAGTAGCTGGGACTACAGGCATGCACCGCCATGCCTGGCTAATTTTGTATTTTTAGTAGAGACAGTTTCTCCATGTTGGTCAGGCTGGTCTTGAACTTCTGACTTCAGGTGATCTGCCTGCCTCGGCCTCCCAAAGTGCTGGGATTACACGTGTGAGCCACCGCACCCAGCAAAATAATGCATTCTTACGTATGGTGAATATTTAGATGCAGTTTCTAAATATATCATCTACTGAAATATCCTTAAAAGTAAATGATAAAATAATAAAGACATACAAGAATAAACGGAACTTTGAATCTTCCATTTTTTTCCCTGTAACTGCTCCTGATTTTCAAGTTTTGGTTTTAGAACCTCCTTTTTAGAAGCTAAGCCAGAGATCTGGTGCTAATATACAATTGGTTTAATTTTTTAAAAAAATTTAAAACAAATTTCTCGTTTATTAAACTATTAAAATGTTTTCTTCATTACAACTTTCAATATATTTCTTCTTGGAGGTTGTTCTCCAAGAATATGAAACTCAATGTTATCAAAGACAAATTATGTTAGGAATGCCATCTTGTGGTTGACAGTAGTCCATTACACTAATTGGTCTTGACAATCTTTAATTCAGAAAGAAAACATCCAGTAAATTCGCAAACATAAATCATGGTTAAAATGTACTACTACAAAGGAATACAAATTAAATACATGTATCAGTTGTGTGCAGTTTCAGCTGCCAGAAAAATACAATGTTCACTGAAGAAACAACAAATTACGCTAAGAATTCACTCCAAATAATATAGTGAAACTGCTGTCTACAAATACCCTCCTATTGAGACTACTCAAGTACTCTTAATTTTGGAAAACTTTCCTCTTGAAATAGATCATTTTATTTCTGTATTCACTTCTAAATAGTTCTGCTTAGTGTTTCATCCTGGACTTCAGTTATGTCTTGATGTTCAAACATCATCACCCCAACCATAAACATCCAAAAGAGAGTGAAGGACAGAGTACATATTTAATTTGGACAGTGTGAGATACACATTAGTTGTAGTCCAAAATGGAATTTGAGGAGGGTTAAAAACACTGGCCATAGTCAGGTGCAGAGGCTCACGCCAGTAATCCTAGAACTTTGGAAGGCCGAGGTGGGTGGATCACCTGAGGTCAGGCGTTCGAGACCAGCCTGGAAAACTTGGCGAAACCCCACCTCTACTAAAAATAAAAAATTCAGCCATGCATGGTGGTGCATGCCTGTAATCCCAGCTACTTGGGAGGCTGAGGCAGGAGAATCACTTGAACCCAGGAGGCGGAGGGTGCAGTGAGCTGAAACTGCGCCAAACAAAAACAAAACAAAACACTGGCCCTAATCCTAATAGAAGAGTTGACTACTTCCTCCATTCAAATTAGCCATTTTGAGTGGTAAATTAACTTTCTAATCAACAGAGAACTATTCACTAGTTACAGATGTAGTATCTGAAAACTGGGCTTAAATATTTTAATTGCCAAATAGTATAGCAGACATTTTGGTCCACGTAACAGTGAGGGTGTGGGAGTGGAAACTGATATACCCCACATGAGCACAAGGCAAAGCATGACAGCTCAAAGGTCCGTGCACTGTTAACTTTTGTCACTTCTACATTAAAGATCTGAGGAGGTGCCATGGAGGTCTAATGTCAGCCCTAGAGATCAGACTATTGAAATTCCAAACAGATATAGAGATATTTACATAAAAGACAAAATGCTACTGTACTCCAAATCAGTGTTTGAGATTTATTATTGCATGCTTATAGCCAGAAAAAAAAATTTACTCTGAAAGCTTTCATATGAATTGATTTTGGATAAGTTTTTCCACATGACTCTTCAAGACATTCACATCAGCTGCACAGACCTGGTACTCCGTCTTCTCTTGCTGTTTTGTTCTCTCTAATAAAGCCTCATGCAGTGGAGGTAATGCATTGTATGAACCCAGTAAATACAGCTGACTCGATGAAGTCTCATTGATTTCTTTAATCTTTAAAGCCTGCATGATAGCAGGTGCAAACTTTGAGTAATGGGCTGTAGATGAGACAATCACAGGGCAAGTTTTGTCTTGCACCCTATCTGCAACCACTTTTGCAACCGCAGTGTGTGGATCCAAAATATACCCTGAAGTATTATAGGTGGAGTTAATAGCTGCTAGGCACTCTCCCTCAGAGCACCAGTCAGCTACAAAATCCTGCTGAAGTTTCTCAACTAGAACCTTTTCTATCTGGAAGTGATGCTGACTTTCTAATTGATTAAATAATTCTGTCATTAGTTGTCCATCTTTATTAGCCATCAAGTGCAAATGTCGTTCTAGGTTTGAAGATTTGAGAATATCTATCGACGGTGAAAAAGTCTGTGCTAATTTTCTTTCCCTTAGATCATAATGTCCTGTTTTTATAAAATCAGTCAAAACACGGTTCTGATTAGAGGCACAGATAAATTTTCGAATCGGGATTCCCATCATTTTGGCATACACTGCTGCTAATATGTTACCAAAATTTCCTGTGGGAATACAGACATCGACTGGGCTTCCAAAAGAAATAAATCCTTGACTAACAAGATCGAGATATGCGGAAGCATGATAAACTACCTGCGGAAGTAGTCGGCCCCAGTTTATGGAATTAGCCGAACTTAAAATTGTTCCATATTCCACAGTAAGAAAGCCAGTAAAATCAGAATCATTAAAATTCTTTTATAGCTGTCTGGCAAAATCAAAATCTGACTCAACACCCACTGCCCATCCATTTTCTCTCTGACTGCCAATTATTTGTGCTTTTTGAAAATCACTTACTCCATTCTCAGGAAAAAATGTGACCACAGCTATCCTTTGCTTATCATTCTTATTAAGACGACTAAAACCATTTAAGACTGCACTCCCTGTGTCTCCTGAAGTAGCTACCAGTATCATATAATTGCAACTTGGTGGGATACAGTGTGCAAAAATATGAGGCATAAGCTGTAAAGACAAATCTTTAAATGATCCTGTTGGTCCATGAAACAACTCCAGGATGAACTGGTTGCCTGAAAGGTGCCTGACAGGAGCAATTTTTGAGCAGGCAAAGTTTTCCCCATAAGCAGTTTCAATCATTTCTCCCAACCTGGCAGCAGGTATGTCTGCAGGATGGATACATCTTTCCAACAGTATCTGTGCTCTTTCTATGTAGGTTGCTCCTACTAGGCTTTTCCACTCCCCACAGCTTAATTCTGGAAACTCTTTCGCAGGAACAAAGAGTCCACCATCAGAAGCCAACCCCTCAATTACAGCTTCACTAAAAAATTTTGCTGAAACCTTCTGTTCACAGTGTTTAGGCCAAACGTGTCTTGTTGAAATGAATGTTTCCGAGTCCACATCTTGGTATCTTTTAATTGCATTCAGCACTTTGTCAGCTACCTCCTCTGGGGAAGCCCCACTTTCACAGAAAACACGAGCATCATACCACTTCTTATAATACTGTCTTCTAAATTTAAGTAAGTCTTTCATAGATGTTCCAGAATTCCGACCTACAATCCTATCTATCTTCATTAATTTCAGACGATGAATTAGATCTAGTAGAGGTACATCCAGGTATACAATTACTCCATTTTTCTTCAGATGCCACATGCTAGCATCATGCATTGGATTGGATCCAGTAAGGGAAATCACACTTCCAGATGCAGAGAAGTTTAACACAGCTTTTCCTTCCTCTTCTAAAAATTGCTCATTACCAACATCCTGTAATTTTTCAGACACACTCATATTCCAGGTTTTTTCAAGGATATCATCATCTACATCTATGACACAACAACCTAGTTTCTGACCTATTATTCTGCCTACTGTTGTTTTCCCAGCACCAGGAGGTCCCATCAGGATAATATTTTTGTCTCCAACAAGAGAGTGGGTTGAATACCATGACTTCCTTAATTCTGCAAGTGCAAAGGTTCTTGAAAGAAATCGCTGTGCGTGTTTATCCGTTTTAACATGTATACTAGAAAACATTTCTGTGTTATCTTTTCAGATGCTGACATCGGTTAAAGTGGAGCATTCTCTTTTCACTTTTCTGCCCACACCAACCTAAAAATGGGCTTTAGCCCTTTTCAAAACACAAAACAAACAAACAAAAAAACAACAAAAGATAATTTGGTTACTAATTTCAGTAGATTGTTAAAATCCCAACAGGATTGAATATAACCATGCCCATGGTACATAAACTGTTTAAAAATCTGCCAAACTTATGGAGTTCAAAAAAAGTATTCCAACCCAAATTCTTATATATTGCATATTATCCTTTTTAATGATACCTTTTAAAATCTCAAGACACTGAAAAATCAAAACTTTGACAAAATTTGCAACTATAAACAACAGAAACTTGTATTCACGAAGTGCCAGATTGTAGATGCTTTTAAAAGTATATATATGCTAAATCAAATTACTATTTCTTTTCGTATTGAGATCTTTTAATGGAAATTATTTCATGGTTTATCGGTTTATATCACATATAAAGATGATTTGGAGTTGGAGTGCTATCTACTTGCAATTCACAAAAGTTGAATAATATTCTTTATATTTAATTTCTCTTCAGTTATATGAACATCGTGATAGACTATGTTACTCATAAATTTCTTACAGAATTCATAACAGGAAACCAGAATAAAAGAACATATTTGCTTACAAAATGCTTAGTTTTCCAAACTACATGATATTCTCTTTCTTATGTGCCTTTTATGTGCATATTAAGACTCATTGTGACATATTATTCACACTGAAGGCTTTAAAAAGAGCCAAAGTGAAAGGTATAATATTATACAAATAGTTAAGAAAAATTAATAATCAGCAATGAGGTCAAAGGCTACATATAACCTTATCTGCACGGAACCATCGTTTTTGTTTCTAATCCTATAATCTTCAGTGGAGAGATTTAACTCAATTTCCAGGCCCAGGGCGATAGCCAAGAACCTCAGGAATGTTTCCAATGATGAGAGAAAACAATTATTCTGGCATCCAAAGAAGCTCTATAATTTCCCATATTGACCAAGTCCTTGTCTTTGGAAATATACTCACCATTAAAACAAAAATGTATGCCAGACAAGTCAAGTCTTTGGTTATGTAAAATGCAATATAATACCTCTGCAGTGTTCATGTAAACTGCCTGAAGTAATGTCACAGACACATAGTGGGGCTTATCACGTGTTCTCTGGTAGAACCAATATGCAACTAAAACATATTAAATACTAGATCAAATGTTTAAGTATGTGCTGAAAACTTTTAATCATGTAATACTGACTTTCTATGCTACTTAAATTCTGTTTTGTAATTAAACATTTAAATGATTTTAAGCTAACTCTGAATTTAACTTACAAGTAAAATTAGAGCCGTCAAGGGAAGTAATTCATTTCCTTATTTGACTTCTCAATTTGTATGTGCTGTGCTTAATTTCCACTGACTTGTAAACACAGGACACACCAGAACCAATCTGAAGAGTTTGTTGACTCTGAGGCAAAACTGATCTTTGCAAAACGTGGAGTCTATAATGGAAAAAATTTTAAGTTAATTATAACTGTATACAGTATCATAAAATTCTACATATAGACTAGTCTATTATTTGAAAAGCTCATCTGCAATTTTAAAACTACAGAAAAGTTGACCCTTTTCATGTTCCCCCAACTCTATTATTAGATTAAGATACCGTTTTAAACATGTGTGTCTCATTATAAAATAATTTCACTAAACAGTACTGAAGGAATTTCTACCATCAAGCAATAAAAAACCAAATAATAACAAATACAAAACCTTTCAGAAGGATATCTGGAATTTTAATGATTTGGCTGTATAATCATCAGAGGGGAAAAAAATCAGTGGACTACAGCTATGAAATTAGTGTCTGAATTGTTTTTTAGGCTGTATTATTTATCAAAATCACTATATAATCATACGTAATAATATCCACTATAAAAAGCCCAAATAAAACTCTTGCCACAAAAAGATCTCTCTTAGCTATATAAGTGTCTCTATAATAAGATCAAAGCACCTATCATAGTGGTTAGCACAAAATATTTACAGTAAGATTAATCATTGTCACTCACTGACAATGAGCTAGGAATATATAAATTGAATCCAAATATATAGGTACAAGGCAACGTGCATTTTTTTTTTTTTATGGCTTGGTTTATAAACCTTCAGAGAATACAGTGGTGTTCAACCATGAATCAAGAACTGTTTTGCCACACACAGTCTAATCCTTTCCCTGAAGTAAACCAGGGACCAGAAAGAATTATATACTTGAATCATAACATCAATTTATTTTATTAAACGGTATTCTGGTACTGGACTTTAAAAGCACAAGCTGTTTTTAGGGCACTTATATAAAACAGTTTGACTAACCTCCTATTCAGGAAGCTTTTGCTTGTAACATTACAGTCTCTTCTTTTTGAGTTTGCAATACATAACTTTCTGGTATCTGTATCAGTAATAATTGTATATAATCTGAGTAGTTCATTTTCAAGTGCAGTAATTTTTTTTTTTTTTTTTTTTTTTTTTTTTTTTTTTTTTTTTT
>NW_016804965.1:3643091-3662010 GCF_001698545.2 Rhinopithecus bieti
TTTTTTTTTTTTTTTTTTTTTTTTTTTTTTTTTTTTTTTTTTTGAGAAAGGGTCTTCCACCGTCGCCCAGGCTGGAGTGCAGTGGCATGATCTCAGTTCATTGCAGCCTCAACCTCTTGGGCTCAGGTCATTCTCCCACCAGGTGTGCACCACCACACCCAGCTAATTTTTGTAGGTTTTGTAGAGACAGGGTTTCACCATGTTGCCCAGACTGCTCTTGAACTCCTGAACTCAAGCAATCCTCCCACCTTGGCCTCCCAAAGTGCTGGGATTACAGGCATGAGCCACCACACCGACCCAGTAAATCTTTCATCTTTTCTTCTGCTTTATGTTGCTTGCTACCATGCCTAACATCAACTTCATTAACAGTAGATTGTAAAGCAAACATTATGTTACCTTCACCTTATGTTTTGCAATCTTACTTTTTCTATATATTAGTTCCCCTCTACCCTCGTTTTTAAATTTTACTTCACTTCCCTTTTCAAGACTTTGGGGTAGCCTATATATATATATATAAATTATGACAGTTCAATTTGTAAATTCTGTATCAATATTTCCCAAAAACATGTTCCTTAGACTAGGAGAAGGCAGTTAAGTACTATATTATTTCTAAAGAACAATAAAGATATATTCTATTTTAAGATACATACTAAATTTTATTTTGTAACATTTAACCACAAATTGATTTTAGGGGCTCAACATTTTTTAACAAAACAAATGAGGAAAAGACATCCTCATTTTCTTTTTGAGAATGTCTGCTGCAATGGCCAGTCAGGAATATACACAGAAGGCATATATATGGACTTCACCAAAGCATTATCCATGGTTCGCTAAATATTTGTTCAATTCACGGAGAAATGGAAAAAAGGATTTGAGGATATTGTTGAATGATCATAAAAAATGGTTCTGTTGAATAGAGGGAAATTTCTGGTAGTGCACTCCAAGGCTTTCAGTCTTGATACTCTTCTCTTTAACGTGTTTAACAATTATTTGGATTAAGCATTGAGAGAGATATTGGATAATTAGTGGTTAACAGGACGGACTTCAGAGAAAAATCTGCAGATGTGCAAGTCCTTTATATAAAATGGTGTAGTATTTGCATACAACCTGTGCACATCCTCCTGTATACCTTAAATCATCTTTGAATAACTTATAATACGTAACACAATGCAAATGCTACGTACAGAGCTGGTATACTAATTTGCTTTTTTATTTGTGGTATTTTTACTGTTCCATTAGTTTCATGTTTTTTGTTTGTCAGACAGGCTCCCACTCTGTTGCCCAGGCTGGAGTGCAGTGGCACAATCTTGGCTCACTACAGCCTTGACTTCCTAGGCTCAAGCAATCGTCCCATCTCAGCCTCACAAGTAGCTGGGACTACAGGCACGCACCAATACACCCAGCTAATTTTAGTATATTTTATAGAGAGGGAGTTTCGCCATGTTGCCCAGGCTGGTCTCCAATCCCGGGGCTCAAGCAATCTTCCTGCCTTGGCCTTTGAAAAGTGCTAGGATTGCAGATATAAGCCACTGCACCCAACCAAAATACCAAAATATTTTCAATCTGTAGTTAGTTGAATCTGAGAATGGGAAATTCACAGATATGGAGATCCAACTGTATATCAGGACACAAACTAGGCAAAAGGAGGTTAAGCTCTACTGCTTCTGACTTCTAATCAAAAATTCTCTCAAACCCTTCTTTCAGAGGGCCTCCCACTTGCCATGAAACAGAGGTGAGGGTGGAAGGACCACACAATCCAGTATTGTTCTGTAATCACAAGGATCTTACAACCAAAACAATTAATTTTGCAAGTTCATCACTTAAGTCTTTATATTACTATCAAAGCTAAGTCTTTTCTGCCGTTAGACTTCTGCTGTTAGACATGTTCTTAATGATATCAAATATTTAACTGAAAAAACTTAAGTATCCACAATTCTGTAACTTTGAGAATTATAAAGAACCTGTCTTTATAAAGGGTTTATTTACCTTCCAATTGTCTTATATCCTCATCTACACCCATTTTATTCATTTAAATAGATAAAATAAGGCTTCGCAAAAAAAAAAAAAAACCCTCATGTGTTTATGTACATGACAGGCATACCATTATATGGGGATCTAGAATCTGTGCAAACTACAATCCACAGGCTAAATCTGGCCCACCATCGTTTTTATAAATCAAGTTTCACTGAAGCACAACTTCAACCATTCATGTGCTCATACATTTGTTCATTTGTTCAGTATTGTCTTTGGCTGCTTTTGAGCTACAGTGGCAAAAGTGAGTAGTTGCAACATAACCACTTGGCCGGCAAAGGCCTGAAATATTCACTGTCTACCCCGTTACAGATAGTTCGTTCATCCCTATAGGTATATACCAGTTAATTCCCTGTGGACATGAGGTAGACACAGGCATTTTTTTTGAACTGTCATTTCAAGAGAATTATAAAAACTAGAAATAAGTTTGCTTAAACACACTTTCGAAAGGCAAGGAGAATTGCAGATCAAATGTCTAAGAAAAAAGAAAAGTTCTTTTCCAAATGATTTAACAACCTGCTCATGACTGTACACTAACCATACTACAGTGAGGTCTAGCACAAATTGTTTAGCATTTTTTTAAAGCATAATAAATATACAGACATCAGTGAAATTATTTTATTTCAATAACCCCACAACATCAAGGGTACCTAAGGCCAGTTGGTGCTAACTGCAGAAATCATGTTTTGCCCTTACTTGCTATTTCAGGAACTGATTAACACAAATAGTCTCAAGGCGTTCCTTCTAATTAGAAAATTTATAAGCTTTAGTCGATGACTATCCACTTGGCTAATTGGTATTATTATTCCATGAATCCTTGGTTTGAATCTTCGTAAATACAGGAAGTTTCCCGCCAAAATTTTTCTCTATACTTGCTAAACAGAAACCCCAAACATAAAATACTCAAAGGCGAAAAGGACAAAGTGATATAGATTTAGATCCAGATCTAAATATAGATCTATAGATCTATCTATCTAAAATGTTTTGGAAGACAATCTGACGTGAAGAAATCTGGAGAATTTTCTCTAAGCGTCTGGGACAAAAATTAAAACCAACTGTATACATATATTAAAAAAAACTTACTGTATTCTTACCTAGTGAAATTCAGTAAGAGCCCAAAATAAGGATCTCCACATTCAGTAAAGCCTTTTTATATAAACTAAAAGGTTCACTAGGCCATTGTGTTGTTTTAATGTCTCCACCAGGCAACCAGACAGTGACAAACCCAAACTCCTGTGTTTTCTCTCCTCTCCGGGAAGCTTTAGTTCCTTCGGGCAGAGTGGCCTCTGTACGGGTGGCTCAGAGCCATCCATCTTCCTCCCCAAATCCTATTACCAAAATGCCTTTTAAACACTCAGGTAAAAGCGTCTAAATGACTTTCCTAGGGCACTCCTATGTGCATAAATTTACGGGTGACTAGGAGCAAAAAGGAATAAAACCGCTTCCCAGAAGACGATTTTCAACATGGGACGCCAAAAACTGGACAAAAACGTAAAGGCCCACTTAAAAGGCTTCTCCTCTCAGTTTAGGATGCTCATTTACAAACAGCAGGTCCACTGGTTCCTGGAGAAGGACCTAGAGGAAGGGTCCCGACCAGGGTGGAAGAGCAGGCGCAGAGCAGACCCCGAGGGCCGCCCAAGAGGCGGTAGCGGGCGCAGGGGTGGCAGGGCAAGCGCAGCAGGCGGAGAAGGCCGCGAGCCCCGGGCGCACACTCACACAGGTGGCGGGCAAAGCTGCGCGGGGTTCCGAGGGGCCTCGACCACAATCGGCAGGAAAAATGCGGGCAGAGTTAAGATGACCAGCGAGTAGCGGAAAGGGGAAGGGACGGTGCGGGGGAAAAGCATGCGACGGGAGCGGGGTGGCTTCTAATTTTCCTTTCTCTCTCCTCCAGTAACTCACCAAGGAAATCTCACTGAGAAGACGGGGAAAATGAAAGGAAATGGGGAAGCAGTTTCCACGAACCGCTAAAGCCGCCACAGGAGAGGGAGCACCGTACCTCCGGCTAGTTCCCCGGTCCCGCCCCCGCGCAGTGGACGCTGCCTGTGCCTGCGGCGGCCAGCGTACCTCCGCTCCACGCCCACGCCCGGAGCAGCCTCGCGCAGGGCACGTGACCTCTTCTCTCACTGTAGCCTATCCAAGCACTCCGAGCTCCTCGGGCTCCTCCCCTTCCTCGTCCCGCGGGCTGCCTTGGCCGTGCGTCCGCTTGGTCTCAGCCGATCGCTCCGCCCACACCGGGATTGGGTCCTGCTCGCAAAAACGTTATTGTGAGACGCCTGCGCACTGACTGCGCTTTGCTGTGTCTGCAGTAGGGTTTTTCTTTTTCCCCAGATACACAGAGATGAAAAGAGCACAGTTTTTAAGGGAACACCATTTTCACCCTGTTAACTTTCAAAGGCACGTAAAAACAATGGCTTCCAAATGAGCTTCTCTAGTAGAAGGCGATACAGAAAGAGGGGGAGACCTAGTTTGCAGTGCCGCCCTCTACTTCCTCGTTGCCTAGTAACGGTTTCCACGGCAACCGCACAGTCAACGACGCTTAGCAATCACGGGAGAAATAGGGTGTTTTCTTCCCGAGAGGACTGCTAAGAGGGGGTCAAAGGGGGGACGATGTGAAGGAGGGAAACTGTGGTCCTTGAGAAGGCGAAGAAGAAAGAAAGGGGAAGCAGTGAAGAAGGACAGAGATACTGGGACAGGGAGAAAAAAGCTGAGAATAGCTTTTAAGAAGTCATTTGGTGACCATGGATCCAACGTGTCCTTCTGAGTGCATTTATAACCTCATACCCAGTGACTTGAAGGAGCCTCCCCAGCCTCCTAGGTATGTGGATAAGCAAAGACCATCACCTGAAACAAGAATGGGGAATAGTCAGTATTAATTAAACATACATATACTGGGATTTTTAATAATAAAATGTATTTATGCCTCGATGAAGTAGCCTTGGAGGATAACTTGTTAGAGAAAAGGTCGAAATATCTAGATATTTAGCATCTCACAGTTTTACAGAGAGGGCAGTCCGGCGCTGTGAGGTGACCATTTGATTATATTACACTTAACCTCTTATTAATACTGCATATGATTATTGTGTAATTTAATTATACGTGATATGTATACAACATAGCACAAAGTTTCATGTTGTTGAAAAGAGAAAAATAACAATTCTGTTATCTTGTTTAAGTATACTTGATGTTTGGGTTCAGGAGTTCGGTGTTGTATTTCTAACTGCACTACTTCTCCCTCTCTAATGGGATAGTACTTATCTTTTCCCCCAAGATTTTTATGAAATATAAATTTACATTTGCTCTTGAACCTCAGGTTTTTGATCAGTGAAACGAAATATCTACTACTATTAGGCAGTTTCTAAGGACTTTTTCAGATCTAATGGTTTAATGGAAGGAAGACTTGGTGGATAGATAATGAACCAAAAAATATGTAATTGAATTGAAATTTTACGTAGGTCTTAGAACCTCTTATATTCTCCAAATCTCAAAAACGTGCAAAGGAAGCACTTCAGTTACTCCCATCTGTAGGAACTTCTTAGAACTTAAATCTGTGGGGAGCAAAGAAAGTAGTGGAGAAAATCTCAGCTCTCCTAGGACTTGAAATGTTTCCTGTCTTTTACCATCACCCTTGTCGATATGCAAGTCAAAACCACATTTAAAAAGGACTGGACTGAAAATCAGGCCTAGCGATTAATTGTCTTTGTGATCTTGCATAAAGTTTCATTTGTTTACTGATCTGTGAGATAAATGTACTAGATAATATCCAAGGCCCCTTTTAGATCTAATGGTCAATTATTTTTACTAGTATTAGGGTAATAGCTCAACAAGTAGGCAGCTTCTTCAACTTTAAATATTTGATTTAAACTAGAGCAGTAACTATTATTACTTTTCCATCAGCATATCAAAATCTAGACATTGGAAAGAGGAATGTAAAGTAAGTTATGGCACGGTTGCAGAATTTATGAGTAGAGTTCAAATTGTCTATTGTTGAACCAACTTTTGGTTTCAAATTCCTGCATATTACACGAGATAAAACTCCTCCTCTCTGTAACACACTGGTAGATTGTATTTCTATAGAATATTGAATTTGAGTGTTATTTTATTAAGTGGGTACTCTGTTCTTTGTCAAATTGAAAAGTTTTACTGCATCTAGACGATTTTTTTTTTCCGAGAACATTTATAGGAACACTCTTTATTCATTTGGTAAGCATTAATGGAGCCCCAATTATGTGTATAATATTGCACTGGTATATCTGTTCTTGGTGCTGTTGGAGTGATAGCACAGACTTCTTGGTTTTACTATGAAGAAATGAGTAGAAGAAAGATTTATGATGGGAGGAAATAGAGGCACCCAAATGTGATGCCACAAGAATCATTTCTGTTAAGTTAAAGTCAATTTATACTGTCAAGATTCTGACAACTGCCTGCCTTTTGATCTCCCACGCCTCACAGTTTACAGTCTTTTTGGGGAACTGAAATATGAACACTAAAATTTGTCATTGAAAACCCTAATGAGAGATGAAGATACTGAGAACTTAGAAGATGAATGTATGTGACCAAAATCGGATGAAGGGCACTTTTCTGCAGTTGAACTATTGGCTGAGACTTAAGTTATGAAAGTCTCAAAGTCAATGGGAAGTCATGATTCAGCTTTCAAAATCTGAGTTACTCATGATGCATAAGATGGTTTCCAAGATTTTCACCAAATCTGTCACCCCTTTTTTTTTTTTTTTTTTTTAATTTTCTTTGAGACAGAGTTTCACTCTTTTTGCCCAGGCTGGAGTGCAATAGCGCCATCTTGGCTCACTGCAACCTCTGCCTCCTGGATTCAAGCGATTCTGCTGCCTCACCTTCCCGAGTAGCTGGGATTACAGGCCCCTGCTACCACGCCTGGCTAATTTTGTACATTTAGTAGAGACGGGGTTTCACCACGTTGGCCAGGCTGGTCTTGAACTCCTGACCTCCAGTAATCAACCCACCTCTACCTCCCAAAATGCTATGATTATAGGCATGAGCCACTGTGCCTGGCCTATCACCCTTTATTGATGTCTGCAGTTATTGAATATCTCCAGTCATTCCCTCTTTCCATTTCGTTTAAAGCAATATTCCAGTTATGGTCTGAACATTCCATGAAACCATTATCTCCTTTGCATAATTCTTGGCACAATATTTTCATCCATTCAGCCTAAGCTTCCATAAGCATTTTGACAGTCGTGTCCAACTGTTGGCTCACATTGAAATACCCTGTGTGGATTTTGACTAAGGTTGGTCTCTCCCATCCTCTAATTATGTAGCTGATTCCTTTTTATCTCAACTCATTAATCTATGGAGATCATTTTGAATTTGAATCTTTTATACATTCTGTTAACCATTCTTCCCAGCTTTGTGTCATTTGCAAATTTAATAAGTATGTCTTTTATATCTCTTATCTATCATTGAACATGGTATATTAGTCTGTTCTCACGCTGCTAATAAAGACATACTCAAGACTGGATAATTTATATTTAAAAAGAGGTTTAATTGACTCACAGTTCCACATGACTGAGGAGGCCTTACAATCATGGCAGAAGGCAAAGGAGGAGCAAAGTCACATCTTACATGGTGGCAGGCAAGAGAGTGTGTGCAGGGGAACTCCTCTTTATAAAACCATCAGATCTCATGAGACTTATTCACTATCATGAGAGCAGCACAGGAAAGACCCACCCCCATGATTCAATTACCTCCTACCAGGTCCCTCCCATGACATGTGGGAATTATAGGATCTCATCAATTCACGACGAGATTTAGGTGGGGACACAGCCAAACCGTATCATTCTACCCCAGCCCCTCCCAAATCTCATGTCCTCACATTTCAAAACCAATCATGCCTTCCCAACAGTCCCCCAAAGTCTTAACTCATTTCAGCATTAACTCAGAAGTCCATAGTTCAAAGTCTCATATGAGACCAGGCAAGTTCCTTCTGCCTATGAGCCTGTAAAATTAAAAGCAAGTTAGATACTTCCCAGATGCAATGGGGGTCCAGATATTGGGTAAATATAACCATTCAAAATGGCAGAAATTGGCCAAAACAAAGGGGCTATAGGCTCCTTGCAAGTCCAGATTCTAATAGGGCAGTCATTAAACCCTTAAGTTCCAAAATGATCTCCTTTGACTCCATGTCTCACATGCAGGTCACACTGATGCAAGAGATGGGTTCCCATGGTCTTGGGCAGCTCTGCCCCTATGACCTTGCAGGGTACAGACCCCCTTCTGGCTGCTTTAATGGGCTGGCGTTGAGTGTCTGCAGCTCTTCTGGGTACACAGTGCAAGCTCTTGGTGGATTTATCATTCTGAGGTCTGGAGAACAGTGGCCCTCTTCTCACAGCTCCACTAGGTGGTGCCCCAGTGGGGACTCTATGTGGGGGGCTTCCACTCCACATTTCCCTTCCACACTGCCCTAGCAGAGGTTCTCCTTGAGGGCTCTGCCTCTGAAGCACATCTTTGCCTAGACATCCAGACATTTTGATACATCCTCTGAAATCTAGGTGGAGGTTCCCAAACCTCAATTCTTGACTTCTGTGCACCTGCAGTCCCAACACCATGTGGAAGCCTCCAAGGCTTGGGGCTCGCACCCTCTGAAGCAATGGCGTGAGCTCTATATTGGCCCCTTTTAACCATGGTTGGGACTCAGGGCACCAAGTCCCAAGGTTGCACAAAGCAGCAAGGCCCTGGGCTCAGCCCATGAAACCATTTTTCCCTCCTAGGTCTCTGGGTCTGTAATGGGAGGGGCTGCTGTGGAGACCTCTGACATGCTCTGGAGACATTTTCCCCATTGTTTTGGCTATTAACATTTGGCTTCTCCTTACGCAAATTTCTGCAGTTGCCTTGAATTTCTCCTCAAAATGGGTTTTTCTTTTCTTTTGCATCATCGGGCTGCAAATTTTCTGAACTTTTATGCTCTGCTTTCCTTTAAACAAAAGTTCCAATTCCAAACCATATCCTTGTGAATACATAAAACTGAATGCTTTTAACAGCACCCAAGTCACCTCTTGAATGTTTTGCCACTTAGAAATTTCTTCCACCAGATGCCCTAAATCATCTCTCTCAAATTCAAAGTTCCACAAATCTTTAGGGCAGGGGCAAAATGCCACCAGTCACTTTGCTAAAACATAGCAGGAGTCACCTTTATTCCAGTTCTCAACAAGTTCCTCATCTCCATCTGAAACCACCTCAACCTGGACTTTATTGTCCTTATCGCTATCAGCATTCTGGTCAAACCCATTCAACAAGTCTCTAGGAGTTCCGAATTTTCCCACATCTTTCTGTCCCCTTCTGAGTCCTCCAAACTGTTCCAACTGCTGTCTGTTACCCAGTTCCAAAGTCACTTTCACATTTTTGGATATCTTTATAGCAGCATCCCACTCTACTGCTACCAATTTATTGTATTAGTCTGTTCTCACACTGCTAATAAGTACATACCCAAGACTAGGTAATTTATAAAGGAAAGAGGTTTGACTCACAGTTCCACATGGCTGGGGAGGCCTCACAATCATGGCAGAAGGTAAAGGAGGAACAAAGTCACGTCTTACATAGTGGCCAACAAGAGAGTGTGTTCAGGGGAACACCTCTTTATGAAACCATCAGATCTTATGTGGCTTATTCACTATCCCAAGAACATGGGAAAGTGTTCAGCATAGGAAAGACCCACCCGCATGATTCACTTACCTCCCACTGGGTCCCTCCCACAACATATGGGAATTATGGGAACTACAATTCAAGATGAGATTTGGATGAGGACACAGCCAAACCATATCACACGGCAAGTGCTTTATACTTCACTAGGCTACCAGACACCTCTCTCTAGGCTGGTAGCAATACTTTTGAGTATTCAGTCACCAAAGTGAACCTATTAACTCATATTTCTCTACCTTATCAACAAGGATTTAACAAGATTCTCCGCTAACATCAACATGCAAATTATTATGTCTAAAATATTTCCCTAATCTATTTATCAAATAATCTTATTTTTTAATTGATTTTCATTTGTGGTGACCTGAAACTCCAAATGGCCTTATGCAATCATAGCTTCTCTATGAATGTAATAAAAATTCTCTCTACAACTCTTACAGAAATTGTCATCAGGCTCAACAGTGTAGAATTTCTGCATGCATACTTTTTGAAAATGAGAATATTTAATGCAGTGAACACCACTAGTTTTGTTTAACGTGGTTCTGTTTTTCATTGTGATTAACTGTAACGCATAATCAGAGTTTCATTTTTGAAGCTTCCCATTCTTCTTGGACTACCTTCTGCTTTATGCAGTGTCAATATTGTTAACACTTATATGTTCTGAAGTCTTTATAACGTCTCTTTGTTTAAAGTATGGTTATGTATCTGACTTTGCTGAGAAATCTGTTCCTTGACTATTAGGAACTCTTAGGTGACATGGTCATTTTCTTCTGATCCAGAGTTTCTTGTCTTACCCACTTTGCTAACTAATTACAGCCAAGAATTTAATCAAGGAAAGCAGTAACCCTTTTAATTAACTTATATTCAAAGAAAGTCTAGACTATTCCAAAGTCTCTTTTTGTTTGGCATGATGACATTTTATGCTAAAATTCCCATTGCTGCAATATATGGTCTCTGAGTATTATGATTAGTGTTAGTAACTATTTTAGTGTTTTAAGTGTTTAGTGTTAGAATTTAAGTGTTAGAATGTGTTTTTCATCTGGCTAGGCACTCTCTGCAGACCCACAATAATACTTCTCTTCATCTCTTACATTTTGTCCAACTGCCCTTCTCATGCTTATGTATCTCATATATTTATATTTATTCATATTATGTTTTATATATACATATATATATCACAGGCACACAAATGAAGATGTGTTATAATTAATAGAATTACCTGAAGAATGTAGAAGAATTGAAGGCCTGGAAAACTATGTGGTTAACAGGGTAATTCAAAAGGCACCTTTCCCTTCAGGCATATGGATGAGGGGACAGACAACCAGATACAGAATTTTTTTTAGCAAGGAACATTGCGGCTTCCATCTGCATTTACTGGCTTAATGTGTATTTTGAGTTACTGCCTCTAATTTAGAAACCTATATATAACGTAACATGTGGTAAAAGGTATTAGCACACTTCTCTGGCATTTCATATATATGCAAAAATGTTGAGACAAGAAAATATGACAACAACATTTCTTAAAATCGGTTGCCAAGGAAATGTGTAAGTGAGCTTTTGTGAATGTTAGACTCATTTTTTAGATTATTCCATTACAGAACAAGGTTTAATATCTTAAGCAATACTAACAATATATTGTATATGAGAATTCACTTTTGGAGACAGGGAAATATGTCAGTCTGTTATAACTACCTAGACATGATGACTCAAATTTTTACATACTGTGTCTTCCAGGACACAGGTAAAATCAAGTAAAGTGTTAAACAGTTTCAGTTTTAAAACATTTTATCAGGATGGATATCCAATAATAATCATAACCACAAGAATACTATTACTATCAATAGCAATATGTTCAATGTATTAGAATTTAAAATATGCCAGTTATTGCTCTTTTCACAAGAATCTTATAGGATACGTAGTAGTATCCCCTTGTTACAGAAGAAAAATCTCAGGCCCAGAAGTTGAGACAATGATGAAGAACAAGGGCTGAGATGGAGACACAAATCTAATACCAAAGCTCATAACTTTAATTGGTTTGCACAGTCTTTTAGCTTGAGTCAATTAAACAAACTGAGCCTTTTTTGTTTCAGTAACATCTATAATTGTTTAGTTTTGATAATTTATTGTATATCAGATACTATTTGGTGTTTATACACAACCTTGTGCTAATGCAATGAGATTTTTTGATGACGGTATCAAAGCAAATGGGAAATTTATGATAGAATAGTAGAGTAAAGCTACAAATGAGGACCTACATGAAATGTACACTTTAAAATCATGTACATTTGCTTAAAGTCTGAAACAAATTTGACCCTATTAGTTAAGCAGCCAGCCCACAAAGGAAGAAAGATGCTTCCCATGCTTCTTTAAAATTCAATTACACTCTAAGTCACATTGTCCAAAGACAAAAGCAAAGCAGTAGCCAAAGAGGAGCACAAATGTTCTTGGTGTGCTGCCACAAATACACTTCCTCCAGGATTCATGGAGAGAGGAGACCATGTGTGTAATATAATAAAGATTTCAGCCGCACTTTTACACTAAATCTACTGAGTTTCATAAGTCTAATATTGCCCTCATTATAGATCAGTCTCCCAGTACGATAACATAACTTAACCAAAGCAGTTTTGGAGACAGCAATGTGTTGTACTCTGGGTGTGCAGCTATCTGGCTGTATGGTTTAATTCAAGGATAGATTTTCCTGCTATCTAGATCAGCACAGTGTAACAGAAATGTAATGAGAATCATATATGTAATTTAAATGTTTCTAATAGTCACTTTTAAAAGTAGAAATAACAGGAAAAATTTATGTTATGTAGTTTATTTAATGCAATATATCTAAAATACTATGATTTCAGCATGTGGCACCAGCCACATTTCAAGTGCCCAGTATCCACATGTGGCTGTATTACACAGCACAGATGTAGATGAATACATTAACTACATAGTCTTTTGATATTCCATGTATTATTTCACTCAACAGCTTGTGAGAGGTATTGAGCAGCACTAAGATCATCATTATACTCAATGACATATGTCTGTGTTGTCAAGTAAGTGCAGAGCAGAGCTATGACAGACAACCAGGCTGGGGGAGGAATTGGCATCCATTTTTGAAAATTTAGTTACTTGATATAGACGTGAGCCTGAATTGAACACTCTCATTTCAAGTGTAGGAGGACTTAAAGGGTATCTGTGTACATCTAAAAATTCTCCTCAAGAAATAATTTGGATAACTTTCTAGCACAGCCTAGGTTCCAGAGTTCAGACTTCCACACAATAGTGTAATGCTGCAGTAATACTGGCCAAAAATTGAAAAAGAAAAGTTGTTAAGCAGATGCCCATTTTGCCCATTAGAGGAAAAAAAAAAATCTCAATTAAGCACTTTCAAACTATCCCAACTTTTTGGGCAATATCATTTATTTGTGTGCCCTTTAAAATAAATGGTTTTAAAAATGTAAATCTACTATCTTAATGATGGGACTTACTACATGGTGATTGATTATTGGCAGTAAAATACAGTTTTGATGTATTTTTTGGAGATGACAATTTTAGTTTGAGAATAACTTATCTTTAGCCTGTATCTAATAATTCTGATAATAAATAGAAAATAGAGCCAATTATCCATCACACTGCCTGACTTCAAACTATACTACAGGGCTATAGTAACCAAAGCATCATGGTACTGGTACAAGAACAGACACAGAGATCAATGGAACAAAATAGAAAACCCAGAAATAAGACTGTCCACTTACAACTATCTGACCTTTACAAACCTGACAAAAACAAGCAATGAGAAAAGGACTCCCTGTTCAATAAATGGTGCTGGGAGAACTGGCTAGCCATGTGCAGAAGAATGAAACTGGACCCCTTCCTTTAACCATATACAAAAATTAACTCAAGATGGATTAAAGACTTAAATGTAAAACCCAAAACTATAAAAACCCTGGAATAGAAGCTAGGCAATACCATTCAGGACATAGGCAAAGATTTCATGATAAAGATGCTAAAAGCAGTGACAACAAAAGCAAAAATTGACATATGGGATCTAATTAAACTAAAGAGCTTCTGCACAGGAAAAGAAAACATCAACAGAGTAAACAGACGGCCTACAGAATGGGAGAAAATTTTTGCAAACTATGCATCTGACAAAGGTCTAATATCTAGCATCTATAAGAAACTTTAACAAATTTACAAGAACGAAACAAATAATGCCATTAAAAAGTGGGCAAAGGACATGAACAGACACTTCTCAAAAGAAGACATACGTGCAACCAACAATCATATGAAAAAAAGCTCAACATCACTGGTCATTAAAGAAATGCAAATCAAAACTACAATGAGATACCATCTCACACCAATCAGAATGGCCATTATTCAAAAGATACTGGTGAGGTTGTGGAGAAAAAGGAACACTTACTGCTGATGGGAGTGCAAATTAGCTCAACCATTGTGGAAGACAGTGTGGCGATTCCTCAAAGACCTAAAGATGGGAATACCATTCAACCCAGCAATCCCATAACTGGATATATACCCAAAGGAACAGAAATCGTTCTATTATAAAGACACATGCATGCCTAGGTTCATTGCAACACTATTCACAGTAGCAAAGACATGGAATCAACTAAACACCCATCAGTGATAGACTGGATAAAGAAAAGGTGATACATATACACCACAGGATACTATTCAGCCATAAAAAAAGAATGAGATCATGTCCTTTGCAAGGACATAGATGTGTGCATGTAAAAATTCTCCTCAATAAATAATTTGGATAACTTTCTAACACAGCCTAGGCTCCAGAGTTCAGAGTCCCACGCAATAGTGTAATGCTGTGGTAATACTGTCCTTAGCAAACTAACACTGGAACATGAAACCAAATACTGCTAAATTCTTACTTAAAGTGGGAGCTAAATGATGATAACACATGGACACATTGAGGGGAACAACACACACTGGGGCCTATCAGAGGGTGGGGGTGGGAGGAGGGAGAGGATCAGGAAAAACAAGTAATGAGTACTAGGCTTAATACCTGCGTGATGAAATAATCTGTCCAACAAACCCCCGTAACACATGTTTACCTATATAACAAATCTGCACATGTATCCCTGAACTTAAAAGAAAATAGAGCCAATTATCTAATAAAGTCACCATTAGATCTTTATAATAAAACCACACCATTCAGAAAATGGAATAAAATGCAGCTATTTAACAGAAAGAATAAGCTTTATGTATGTTAAGATATCATACTATATTAAGTTTTTAAAATCTGCTTGCAATTCATACAAAAATAGAAACACAGGCTTGGCACGGTGGCTCACATCTGTTATCCCAGCACTTTGGGAGGCCAAGGTAGGTGGATTACTTGAGGCCAGGAGTTCCAGACTATCCTGGCCAATGTGGTGAAACTCTGTCCCTACTAAAAATACAAAAATTAGCCAGGCATGGTGATGCGTGCCTGCAGTCCCAGCTACTCAGGAGGCTGAGGCACGAGAATCATTTGAACCCAGAAGGCAGAGGTTACAGTGAGTTAAAATCACACCACTGCACTTCAGCCTGGGCAACAGAGCAGACCAAAAAAAAGAAAGAAAGAAACACTGAAATTGAATTTATTCTGGAAGATTTGTTGGAGAGCTGGAGGAGACCTAGATTTTAATTTACTTATTAATGTTATTTTTGTAATTTGGAAAATATCGTTTATGTAAAATAAAGTATCTTATTTTCTATAATGGACAGGCTTTCAGTTCATATACCTACACAAAAATATATTGAATCATGGGTTTACAAATTTAAAAGAGGTGGGAGTAGAGACACCTTTTTTTACCCCAAATGAAATTATTTTCTTAATCACGAGACCGTATCTGCCAACCCCAACTTCTATGGGCATTTTAAGGCACAGATTTGGCTTGAACATTATTTCTTGAAAGTATCTAATGAGCTCATTCAGTTTGGACTATAATTGATTCCCAGCCTTTAAGTTCAGGATTGAGGCAAGGCTCCTAAAAGGAAAACAACAATAATGTGTCTCCAAATAAGTTTATCTACATAAGGAAGAAGATAATACAAGTTGTTACACACAGTATCGCTGAACTTTTGCTTTCAACCAAAGATGGGATTTATCTTCTCGACTTAAATAACCAGAACACCAGAAAAAAACAATATGAAACAATATGAAACAATAGTTATCAGACACTGAACAATAGTTATCTGATAACAATAGTTATCAGACACTGAACAATAGACAACACAGAGCAGTCATCCATAAGAGAAGAGAAACAAGTGAGGCAAACCCTACGATTGCCCCAGCATACTCTCTGGAGAGAATTTCCAGGCCAAGATCCTGAAGGAAAAATTAAAACAAAGCCTAGGAGTCTCCCTGAGTTAAGGAGACAGAACTCAGAGTTTGTGAAGGCCAAAGCTGCTAGAATTCACAGCACGGAGTACCAGAGAGGAGAGCTGCATAGAGACAGGACTGTGGAAATACGAACAAGGATTTCCCTAAAGTCTTTGGTTGATAGCTCATGTATGTAATGAAACAACCAAGGCCAAGGAAATAACTAACAGAAAGCAGTAGTGCCAGGTAAAGTTCGTGTTCCCACCAGCCCAGGTGGAGACACCTCCTAATACACAGGGCATTGAGTAGTGAACTCAGAAATATATTGCCTCCGTAGTGGGGCCAAATTCAAAATAGACTGAAAGCACTTGTGGAATTACCCTAACACTTAAAGCAAGCTTTAAAATGATCACCCTGCTTCCAACTATCATAACTGAATCCCAGAAGAAGGCTAAGGAAAAAATTTAAAGAACACCAGAAAAGAGAGAAAGAAGAGAAAAATTCAGCAGCAAACAATGTAAAATTCACAATGTTTGGCATCCAATCAAAAATTACCAGGCATACAAAGAAGCAGGAAAATATAATGCATAACCAAGAGAAAACATAGTAAAGACAGATACAGAAATGACCCAGATGAGAGAATCAGCAGAGAAGACCTTAAAACAGTTATTTTAAATATTCATCATGTATTCAAAAGGTAGAAGAAAGCATGAACCAAGATGGGGAAAGAAATGGAAGGAAAGATCCAAATCTAACTTCTGACCATAAAGAATACCATGTACAAAATGTAGCTATAAATAATAGATTGTATTAACAGCAGCTAAGACACTGAAAAAGAAAATTTAGGTGAATTTGAAGACACAGTAATATAACAATGCAAAATGAAATACAGAGGAAAAAATAGACTGAAAAGGAAAGCAGAGAATCAATGAGGCTTGAACAATATCAAGCAGTTAAAGAATCATGGAAGAGGAGAAAACAGATGAGGAAACAGAAGAAATATTTGAATAAAGGTTAAAAATTTGTCAAATTTGATGAAATCTCAAAACCCAAAAATCCAAGAATCACAGTTAACCCCAAGTAGAAAAAAAAAATCATACCAAGAGACATTATCATCAAACTTATTAAAACTATTAATAAAGAGAAAAAAAGTTTAAAACAGCCAGAGGAAAAAAAGAAAAATTATATAGAAGAAGAAGAAAAAAGGACAGCAAATGTATCATTAGAAACAATGGAAGCCAGAAGTTTAAAAAGGTCCTTTATGGAGAAGGAATGGTATCAGTCGGAAATATGGGTTTATACAGCAGAATAAAGAACACTGGAAATGGCAAATATATGTGTAAATATTCAAGATTTTTTCAAATATACTTAAAATATAATTATATAAAGGGAACATAATCACAATCATGGATTTTTACCCACACAGAAAAGTAAAATATATTACAACACTAGGACAAAAGTGGGGTTGGATGCAAGTATTCTTTTGAAGCTTCTTATACCATATGTAAAATGCTATAATATTACTTGAAAGTAGGCTCTCCTAAGTTAAACCTGTATACTGGAAAGCTACAGTTTCCACAAAACCAAACCAAACAAAACAAAAAGCCAGATGGAAAGAATGAGCAAGGGGATATGTAAAAAACAGCAAGCTGGAAAATTTAAGCAGAAACAAATTTTAAAAATCACATTAAAAGTGAATTGTATAAACATACTAAACAAAAGTAATTGTTGGCTGAATAAAATTTCTATGCAGTCTATAGGAAAACTCAGACAAGTAGAAAGTCCAAGAATGGAAAAACATATACTATTGCAAATCAAAGGGATGCCTGAGTAGCTACCATAATATCAGACAGAGTAGAATCTAAAGCAAAGAATTTTAAAAGGAATAAAGAATATCATTTTATAGTGATGAAGTGATCTGTTTTACAAGAAGATATAACAATCCTAAATGCTATGCACCTACAAACAAAGCTTCAAAATACGTAAAGCAAAAACTCTTTTAATTGAAAGAAGAAATAGCCAAATCCACAATTACAGTAGGAGATCTTAACATCTCTTTTCCTATAATTAATAGAATAGACAAAATCAGGAAGGATACAGTACATTTGAAGATACTTTCAGTTTGATGTAATTGTCATTTATAGAACACTCCAGCCAACAGTGGCACAATATACTTTCTTTTCAAGTGTATACGTAACATTTACTAAAATAGAACATACTTTGTGCCATAAAACAAATGTCAGAAAATTTAAAAGAATTGAAATCATACAAAGTATATTCTCTAACCACAATGGAAATATATCTGAAATCAATTAGGTATCTGGAAAATCCCAAATCTATGAAAACTAAACATGTATAAACAAACTTCTAAATCAAAGAAGACCTCAAAAGTATTAAAGTTCAAAATAAAAAACCTAAACTTGTACCTTAAGAAAGTAAAAAAAGAAAAACAAATTAAAACCAAAGTAAGAAGAAATAGTAAAAATAAGCGCAGATATCATTGAAATGGAAAACATGAACACTGAAAAAATCAATGAAATTCTGGTTCTATAAGAAGATCGATAAAATTAATAGACCCCTAGCCAGACTGATCAGCAGAGAGAGAAAGAGAACACAAATTACTAACATCAAGAAGAGAGGGTGACATCACTATCAATGCTACAGATGTTCAAAGGATAATAAGGAAATACTATTAACACTTTTGCCCTAGCACCTCTTTCTTAAAGCAGAGCTTCCATCCAGTTTTTCTAAGCCTGATGGACAGGGCTCAGGTAAGTATGTTTTATGATTATGCTTCTCCATATGAATATAGACTTAAATAAATTAAAAATGTAAAATTTAGACTTTAAGTAATTTTTACTAGAAATATAAATGCTACAACTTTTTAAATTTAAT
>NW_016804965.1:3662125-3663407 GCF_001698545.2 Rhinopithecus bieti
TTTAGACTTTAAGTAATTTTACTAGAAATATAAATGCTACAACTTTTAAATTTAATTTTAGGTACATATCCATTTTAAGGCAACTGTAAAAGATGACATGCAAAAGCTAAAACTGCAATGAAAACTATGGGACCAGCAAAAGTTGAAGTACCTTCTCCAAAGGATTTCCTAAAGAAACATTCAAAAGAAAAAACTCTACCACCCAGTAGGTTTTATCATGCTTTCTTTTTAATATTAAAAGCTTTAGCAAGTGATTTAACTATTATTGTATTGTTGATGAATATTAAACGTGTACAGGTGATAGCAGCTTTACCTCATATTAAACAGAATTTGACTAGGAGAAAGTGGAAGTAGAGAATGGAGTAGAAAAAGAGAATGGAGAATGATAAATTGCCCCCAAAATAGACTTTTGATTGGGTTTGGACTATCCAATGAACCCCACATGCCCCACCATCTTAGTCCCTAGCTGTGGAGCTTCAATTATAAACAACAATTATAGGAAGATTCAAGACCCCAGAGACAGTATCTGACTAATGGGCAAGATTGCCCAGCATCTAAACTCTGTCTGGCCTTTTCTCCAACAGATGAAAATTACAACCATTACTACCAGTTGTTGAAGCAACTACTAGACTCACTTTTGAGTATAGGCTTTTACTCTCCCAGACCTCTAAGACCAACTGGACTGTAATGAGTTAGATGTAATGGAGGAGGTTTCATGAATAAGTGGTAGAACCAGCTTAGGACCCTATGCCTATTTTAATGCTATACTCTTGCTGTACTAAAATTTTTAAATTTTGATCAGGTAGCCTTGTGTTTTTATTTTTTACTGGGCCTCAAAATTATAGAGTTGATCCCAGTTATGGAGTCTATTGAATGATTTCAGGAAAGAAAGCTATCAGGGAAAGGGAGAGTAGATGAAAATTGATCTGTGACAGGTTTTCATGGAAGCAATTTCTTCACAACCCAGGTATGTCTTCCCAGATGTCTTAGGGCAATAAAGAAAAGAGAGCACCTGGGCAATAAAGCAAGACCTCGTCTGTGCAAAAAAATTTTTTTAAATCATTAACTAGGTGTGGTGGCATGCATCTGTAGTCTTTGCTACTCTAGAGGCTGATGCGGAAGGATCGCTTGAGCCCAAGAGTTCGAAGCTGCAGTGAGCTATGATCAAGCCACTGTCTTGCAGCCTGGACAACAAAGTGAGACCCCATCTCAAAAAAAAAGAGAGAGAAAGAGAGAGAGAGAGAGAGAGAAGAGAGAGAGAGAGAGAAAGAGAAAGAAAGAA
>NW_016804965.1:3664464-3674350 GCF_001698545.2 Rhinopithecus bieti
AGAAAAGAAAGAAAGAAAGAAAAGAAAGAAAGAAAGAGAAAGAAAGAAAAGAGAGAAAGAAAGGAAAGAAGAAAGGAAGAAAGAAAGAAAGAAAGAGAGAGAGAGAAAGAAAGAAAAAAGAAAGAAAGAAAAGAAAGAAAGGAAGGAAGGAAGGAAGGAGAAAGAAAGAAAGAAAAGAAAGAAAGAAGGAAGGAAGGAAGGAGAAAGGGAAGGGAAGGGAAAGAAAAAAGGAAAGGGCAGAAAGAAACGAGTCTGTCTCTTCAAAATGTTGGCTTTTTATGTCTGCTGGCATCAAGGAAATAATGCAACATCTCAAGCCCAGCTAGGGATGTACGTTTTAACAAAAGTGAAACTACTTCTCTTTATGGCAGTATTTAATGTCCCCAAATCCTCTCTCAACCCATATCTCATAACAAAGGGTAAGGGCACTATCAGGCAAGATGGCAAGATGGAAGAAGCAAGTGTGAAAATACAACATTCATCCTTCATTCGTGACTTCAGAAGTCTCTTTTGTATCTTCCTCTAGTCTTGGCCTGTTGTGGTCCAGCATTCTATGACCAACAATACCATTTGAGAATATAGGAAAATCTTAAAAAGGAATTTGATGCTTTCAATGCCTTAGGACCACTGGTATCCCTTGGGTCCTCATATAGCCTCTCTAGGGTTAAACATATGATATAACACAACTCTCTCTCTCTCTCTATATATATATATATATACACACACACATATATATATATATATATCCTTTGTGTCAGATAAGAAATAAAGGAAGAAGCCTATCATTTTATAAACATTGTAAGGCAAAAGCAAACCCAAAATTTCATTGACCTTTAGAGTAATTCATCAATTCAGGGTGTTAGGGCTGGGCACAGTGGCTCATAAGTGCAATCCCAGCATTTTGGGAGGCCAAGACAGGAGGATTGCTTTAGCCCAGGAGTATGAGACCAGCCTGAGCAACAAAGTGAGACCCTATCTCTATAAAAATATTTTTTTAATTAGCCAGGTGTGCTGATGCACATCTGTGGTCCCAGCTATATGGGAGGCTGAGGTGGGAGGATCACCTGAGCCCAGAAAGTTGAGGCTGCAGTGAGCTATGATTGTACCACTGCACTCCAGCCTGGGTAACAGAGTGAGACCTTGTCTCAAAAAAAGAGAGAGAAAAAAAGGAAGACATGCAGAGTTTTGCAAGAGCTTTAAAAACTCAGTCCAATGACAGTTCTGGAGGACAGTTCTGGAGAACTAGAAGTCCAATATCAAGGTGTCAGAGGATTCGTTGATTTTTGCTTTCCTTTTTGGGGGGTATTTTTGTTTGATTTTATTTTTAGAGATGTCTATGTTGCACAGGCCGGAGTGTGTGGTGGCTCTTCATAGGCATGATGAAAGCACACTGCAGCCTCACACTCCTGGTTTCAAGCAATCCTCCTACCTCGGCCTCCCAAGTAGCTGGGACTGCAAGCATGCAACACCACACCCAGCAGGGTTGGTTTCTTTAAAGCATCTCTCATTGGCTTGTAGATGGTTATCTTTTCTCTGTATCTTTACATGTTCTTCCTCATATGTATGTCTGTGTTCAAATTTCCTCTTCTAAGGACACCAGTCATATCGGATCAGAGCCTCCCCTAATGACCTCATCTTGACTTAATTACCTCTTTAAAGACCCTTTCTACAAATACTGTTACATTCTGAGATACTGGGGGTTAGGGCTTCAACATGTGAATTCCAGGAGGACATAACTCAGCCCCTAACAAGAGGCTAATCCAGTTCATAGACTTAACAATAAGTATTGGCTTTGCTGATAATAAAAGTTATATAAACTCATAAAAAAAGGTCAAATTATGCGTAAATGAATAAAGTCAGTCCTTAGTAATTGTGATGGGGTTAAAATTGTAATAAGGCATTGTCAAGATAGCTGTTGCTTTCAGTTCTTAATAATAAATTATTTCATGTTTTTGCATTGTGGCAAACCATTTGGCTATATCAAAATAGATCAAAGGGAATGATCAAGCTGAAGAGGCTGCGTAAAAACGGCCAATAAGCAAGAAATACTTCTTCCGTGTATTTATATACTGTTCATATGTGTGTGTGTGTGTGTGTGTGTGTGTGTGTTTGTGTACGTGATCTTTTTTGAGACAATGTCACTCTGTCACCCAGGCTAGAGTACAATGGCACGATCTCGGTTCACTGCAACCTCTGCCTCCCAGGCTGAAGCAATCCTCCCACCTCAGCCTCCTGAGTACCTGGGACTACAGGTGCACACCATCATGCCTGGCTAACTTTGCATTTTTTGCAGAGATGGGGTTTCACCATGTTGCCAAGACTGGTCTCGAACTCCTGAGTTCAAGTGATCTGCCCGCCTCAACCTCCCAAAGTGCTGGGATTACAGGCATGAGCCACCGTGCCTGGCCTTCTCAACATACTAATTGATTATGTTGCCCTTAATTTATTTCCATTTTAATTACTGACTTTTCTTCTTTTTAAAAAATTATTTTATTGAGGCATGATTGACAGGTAAAAAGCTGTGCATATTTAATATCCACAAGTCAATGAGTTTGAGGATAAGTATGAACTTCTATCTTAAATATTTAAATGTATTGTGACTAAAACTTAAATATACAAGTGGTAAAATATCTGGATATTATAAATAGTACTGAGTAGCAGTGTTTGTAGTTTAATATTAACAAAGAAATGTTATATTTAACAGAAAAAAAGTTTGATCGGAACGTGCCCAAAAAGCCTGCTGTGCCACTGAGGACTGATCATCCTGTCATGGGAATACAGAGTGAAAAAAATTTTATAAATACAAATGCAGCCGATGTCATCATGGGAGTGGCTAAAAAGCCTAAACCAATTTATGTTGATAAAAGAACAGGAGACAAGCATGATGTTGAGCCTTCAGGACTAGTTCCAAAGTACATCAATAAAAAGGTAGCCTTGTGGTATATTAATGAGAGGGCTGAGATTCAAATAATTTAAATATGGTGTTCATGGTGATCATCTATATTATCATGATTAGTGCTCTCATTGGACACATTGTCTACGTTGCTGATTCTCATTCTTCTGCAATCTGTGTTTGGTCCAAATCTAATGTGATAAAGTTACAAAGAACTCGTAGTAAACAATTCCGTATAGTTCAGTAGATAAAATTATTGTTGTTTTCTTAATTTTGATTATCAATATATTTAACAATTTTAATAAACATTCTCTGAAAGATATTTTTGGTTAGGTGGAAATGTCACTAAAAGCAGTCATTACTGTAAATCTAGAAGGAATAAGCTGTCAGATGGTCTTAAGATTTAGTCATTAATTGCAGTAACTTGGCAGCTGAGTAAGAAAAATGAAGCAGAATGCAGCTTTAGAGCCATCCATCTCATCAGTGTAGTATAAATAATTCACATTCCTATTTTAACGTGAATATATTTATTTGGTTTTGGGTTTGGGTGAAGACTTGAAAGTACTGTACAATAATCTAGTCGTTTTGAGTCCTTCATTTGTATCTGAAAAGGTGTATAATTTCATTGGTGAACATTATAGTTTAAATATAGATTTTTTTTTTTTTTTGAGACATATTCTCATGCTGTTTCCCAGGCTGGAGTACAATGATGCAATCTCAGCTCACTGCAACTTCCAGCTTCCGGTTCGAGTGATTCTCCTCTCTCAGCCTCCCAAGTAGCTGGGATTACAGGCATGCACCATCAGGCCTGATTAATTTTTGTATTTTTAGTAGAGAGGGGTTTCACCATGTCGGCCAGGCTGGGCTTGACTCCTGACCTCAAGTGATCCACCCACCTCAGCCTCCAGAAGTGCTGGGATTGCAGACATAAGCCACCGCGCCCAGCCAAATACAGATCTTTAAAATAAAAAAGCTTACAAAAATCTTATTTAATCCTACTTTATTTTGCACACTTATAAAGCTTAAAAGTGCTTGAAATACACAAAATATGAATGCAGGCTGGGCATAGTGGCTCACACTTGTAATCCCAGCACTTTAGAAGGCCGAGCGGATTGCTCGAGGTCGGGAGTTCAAGTCCATCCTGGGCAACATGGTGACACCCCGTCTCTACTAAAAGTACAAAAATTAGCCAGACGTGGTGGTATGTGCCTGGACTCCCAGCTACTCGGGTGGCTAAGGCACGAGAATCGCTTGATCCCGGGAGGCAGGGGTTACAGTGAGCCAAGGTCGTGTCACTGCACTCCAGCCTGGGTGACAGGGCGAGACTCTGTGTCAAAAAACAAACAAACAAAAAGAGTGCAAAATTCTAAATAATAAGTTGCGTCAAGAAGAAATGAAGGAAGGGAGGGAGAAAGGAAAGGATGGAAGGAAAAAGGAAGAGAGAGACAAGGAAAAAGGAAGAAAGATAAAAGAACAAAAGAAAAGAAATTGCAATAGTGATGTACAGGGGCCCTGAATTAAAGAGTCCAACGATCTACCATGATGAATCCAATGCCAGATGAAAATCAAAACAGGACCCTCAAGGCTGTTTTCAGAGGACACTGTGTTCTCAGGAATCTAGGAGTTTGCAGGATAAGCCAATAAAGTTACTTCAGGTTTCTCCAGGTACTTCCTCCTTCTGTGGCCCCTGGAAACTGTTTTATACTCCTTGCCCCACAGGATAGGGAAAAGTGGAAAACTCACTCTCCTGGCTCTTAAAGCCACTTCCAATCCATTTTTTCTCCATGATTATATGAAAAGTCTCTGATGGTCATGCCACCACCTGCCACATACTCTGCCCCTCCTTCTGGCTGCTCTCTAAGCTGTCCACTTTATTGCATTTTCTAACTCCAACAGGAAATTTGAAGTATCCATCCTGGAAACAGAAAAATACCAGATCTGTCTATGCTCATTTACCAAGCCATGAAAGCACCATGCACATAATGTCCTTTTGGTGTTGCTGACTAGCAATCAGTGCTCACGAAAGACATTCAATTTACTTTTCCCTTATCAGAGTTAAGTTTTAAAGATCTATTATTGGTAGGTGAGATAGTAAATAAACTCTTTTAAAGTCAATGTCATATTTTTATAAAATGAGTGAACTCCTGTTTCAGTTCCAAGAGAATTATATGCCATTCGTACCATGAGAAACGATTTCTGAAAACAAGCAAGGATAGATGATCACATGAGGTATTTAGCAATAGTAGTAAAGACATTATTTCAAATTGTAACTCTGCCACTTAGTAACCGTGATTTCCAACAATCCATTGGATTTATCACAGGGTTGTAGTGAGGGTTAAATAATATAAAGTATATTGAGCACTTGGCACAAAATATGACACCTAATAAAAGAACAAAGAGTGAATATTATAATATATGCAATTTTATTAACAGTATGCATTACCCTCCAGTGATTCAGCCCATAGAAATATTTCAGATCATTGACACTTTTGCTTATTTGTGAGTTTTTTTTCTGAACTGTATCATGCCATTCCCTTTCTTTTTAAAAGAAAATGTAATTTAATTTTTTTTAGAGATGGGAGTCTCACTATGTTGCCCAGGCTGGTCTTGAACTTTTGGGCTCAAGCAATTCTCCTGCCTAGCTGTCCCAAAGTGCTGGAGTTACAGGCATGAGCCACTGTGCCCAGTCATTCTCTTTCTTAAACAGAGTATGCCAAATATAACTTAATCTTTTTGTGATCCTGCAGAATCATCATGTTGAAGCTCCTTTATTGTATTAAGCTGTAATGAGGTGTTTCCCTCAGTGTTTTCCGAAGTGGATTGGCCTGTCTCACTGCACCAACTGACCAGAATACTGCGCTCCCAGAGTCTATTTATGTTGTCCTCTGCAGCTTCCAGAACACATTTATATCTAGGATTTCTATTCCTTGTTCAGTCAGGATGGGTTAAGTTACACTGTGATGACAAATAACCCCCAAATTTCAGTAACTTAAAGCCACAAAGTGTTATTGTTTGCTTTCGCCACATGCCCTTTGAGGGTTATTACAGGCTCTGCTTCTTTTCCTTCTTCCAGGACCCAGAAAAATCTAAACATTGCTTGTCACTAGACCAGACAGGAAAAGACACAGCAAGTCATCCACTAATTCTTAAGGCTTCTATCCAGAAGTGGCAGAGGTCACCTCCACTGACACTGAGCAATTTGGGGCATATGGCTGCATCTTACTTTATGAGGACAACACAGGAAAGTGTTGTCCTACCAAGTGTCCGGAAGGAAAACAGAATATTTGTCAGAATTTTAATGACTACCATACCTCCCAACGCTGCTTCTTCAGAGAGTTCCTTCCCGACCTCCTTGTTTATCTAAAATAGCCCCTAGTATTTTCTTTTCCCTCACTATCCTTATTTATTTTACTTCAGAACACATACATATTATTTCATTCTCTATTTTTTGGTGAGTCTCTGTCACCATAGAATGCAAAATCCCTGAAGACAGAAACTTTGCCTTTTTTATTCACTAGTATACCTAGCACCAAGTACATTCTCAAATATTTTTTAAAGAAGGAATACATAGTAGTCCTGTTTCTACACATGGTGAAATCAAACGCATTTACTAAGCTGAAGGAATCATAGCTGATGGTTTCACTGCCAGTCGCTGTGAAACAGCAAAAGTTGTCTTATCCCCCTTGCAGGGTGTACCATAGGGCTGTGGCTCACTTCTTCGGTGCCCCACTGCTTAGACCTCTAGGGGGAGCATGCAGATGGGCAGGTTGTGCGGCTCTGACTCCACAGCAGTGTCTATGGGTCAATGTTTGCAGCTCCTGAAGCCCCAGCGGGCATGTGTTACAGGGTGTGCTCTTTTAATTTAGCTGTCCATAGGCGGCTTGTGTTTTCTCAATTAGACTCCCTGCCTTATCACAAGGGCAGAGGGCTTCCAAAGGACTTTCTGTATCCCAGAATTCTTGCCTTGGTATACTGGAAGAATTGGATCACGTGGGCTTGGAGAATGAGTGCAAGGTTTTATTGAGTGGAAGTAGCTCTCAGCAGATGGGGGAGCCAGAGGGAGATGGATTTTCCCTAGAGCCGGGCAGCTCTGTGACTCAGGCTCTCCTCCCACCACCCTGGCCAAACTCTGTGTTGTTCCACTGGTCGATGGCCTGCCAGCCTGCCAGCCTGCCAGTGCCCAACGGTGTGCTCTTATGTTGGCATGCTCCTCTCGACCGCCTCCATTTATATGTTCTTCCATTGATGTGTTCCTCTCGACGTGCAGCCATTTGTGTGCCTGCCTGCTAGGGTCTTGGGGGTTTTTACAGGCACAGGATTGGGGCATGTTTTTATAATGTTTTGGAAGATTTTGTCTTTTCTTTAACAAGACCACGAAAAAGAGACTTCAAAATATTCAAGATATTTCAGGTAAAAACTGAAGCATGTAGAAGGTGGAAGGTAGAAAAGCCAACTCTTGAATATCATATTCAAGATGTTTCAGGTAAAAACTGAAGAACATAGAAGGTAGAAAAGTCAACTCTTAGGAGTAAAGTATCAGCCAAGAACAGGTGTGGGAAACATTCAGAAAAGGAAAAACAAGCAACTGCAATAACAACTCCATTTATTTATTTATTTATTTAGAGATGGAGTCACACTCTGACACCCAGGCTGGAGCGCAGTGGCACCATCTTTGCTCACTGTAACCTCCGCCTCCCAGATTCAAGAGATTTTCGTGCCTCGGCCACCTGAATAGCTGGGACTACCAGTACGTGCCACAATGCCCAGCTAATTTTTGTATTTTTAGTAGAGACGGAGTTTCACCATGCTAGCCAGGCTGGTCTCAAACTCCTGACCTCAAGTGATCCACTCCCCTCAGCCTCCCAAAGTGCTGGGATTGCAGGTGTGAGCCACCATGCACGGCCAATAACAACTCCATTTTAAAAGGCAGGAATCTACTAGCTCTTAACGGGGGGGGGGGAATCACTGAATTTTGTCAATTTACAGGGTTTTGAGCAAAGGCTTTAAGTCTGTACCATTTCTTTTTCTCCCATCATCGGTTGATATGTACACATATATAAGATTGCATAAAAAATATTGATTGCTTTTATCTGCAAAATCTTCTTAGGATTATGGTGTCACACCTGAATACATATGTAAGCGAAATGAGGAAATAAAGAAAGCCCAAGAAGAATATGATCGTTATATCCAGGAAAACCTTAAGAAAGCAGCTATGAAAAGGCTCTCCAATGAAGAAAGAGAGGCAGTTCTGCAGGTGTGTGTTCTGCCATTTACATCATCTGTAACTCTTTGGATCACCTCTGAAAGAAAGGTGTACCATCACCTTGATGATTAAAGTCAGCACTTTGATTTTGAAATCAGAACAATGTCTTTGGATTACAGTTAAAAACTACATACAGCAAAGCTTACTCTTTGCAGAGAGCAAAAAGTTATAATATAGGGATTCATTGAATAGTATTTTATTTCCAATTTGGTGAACTGTTTTTTTCCTGAACTACTGTTGTAAGGAAGCCTACCTTCCTCTACAATGAACACGCATGAAATGAGGCAAATAAAGCATTTTATTTTCATTTTATGCCCCTGAGTTTGTGAAAAATAATTAGATATTTTTCACTAGATGGAGCTCTAGAATAATTGAAAGTGTCCTTAAAACAAACTTTTTTTTCTTTCCTATAAGCCAAATGTCCAAATTTTAAATAAACAGGTGTTAGGTTTCACATATGTTTCTCTTGTTTTAATTAAAGCGACTTAAAGATATTTTATATTGGGTTTTTTATGCGACTTTTATCTAAGAGCATTTAAAATATTAGGGGCATAAGCAGGGTTTCATCTTCATCATTTGTATGAGTGTTTAATCAAGCACCTCTTTGTAGTTTTTATAGTCATACTTTCTCTTATAGAGGTAGAAATAATACTTAATTGTTTGTTTCTTTTTTCATTTTGAAAACATCCCATGAAGCCATTTCTACTGTCTTACTAATCTGTTGAAAAATGGATTCATATGCTGTTATAAATTCTTAACATTTTATCAATGTCATCATAATCCTCAATAAACATTTCTTAAATGCTAAACCCTGAGGATATTTTTAAAGGCATAAGATTTTTTTAAATGTTTACTATGGAGAATGGTGCAATTTAATTAGTGAGAGGAACTATGGATCTTTGTACATGTATAGATGTGAATGTGCCTATGTATGCAGCTCCTAAGTTGCACAAGGTTCTGAGGCACTATTCCCCGTCCAAGGATTATAGATCATTAGCTGGGCCTGAAAATGTAGAGTGACGGTGTGTCCCAGACATTAGGAGTGGCTCAAAGGCAAGGACGGTGTCTCTTTGCTGACAGCAGCATCCCCAGTGCCTAGCACAGTGCTCAGTGGAAAACGCAGATGTTCAGAAATGGTCTGCTGCAAAGGAGGAAGGCAGACAGGCAGGAAGGAAGGCTGGCAGACATGGAAGTGAGAATTGGCATGTCATTTTCAGGGAGAGTTCTGGTCTGTGGCCCATTCTGTCTCTCTCATTTGGATTTTCCCATTTTCAGAAAGTATGTGCCTTTGTGAAAGCCAGGATTTTACACCTAAATGATGCTGAAAAATAGGAATATGACGAAGAACTCAGAAGTGACAGGTCCTTCCCTTCTGTGTCTTTTTGGCTGCAGGAGATAAGCAGCCCTCAGCTTCCTATTACGGTCACTACAGAGTTACCCTTTGATGTGACAATAGCAAATCCTCCACTGGATGCCTTATGAGCCAGGGAGCAGAGCTGCCATAGTAACGAAGTCACTGGCCAGCCTCCTGATGAGCCCTGATCCTTCCCTGGGCAAGAGTTGCGTGTAGTTCGATGACAATCTGATTGTATGCCCCTGAGTAAGCCACATTCTGCTCATTCTTCATAAAATAACAGACTCATTATACCTGGACAGGATCGTCTGGTCTAGTGATTCCAAATTTCTCATTTTAAAATGAGGGATATATATATATATATATATATATATAT
>NW_016804965.1:3674837-3711094 GCF_001698545.2 Rhinopithecus bieti
TATATATATATATAAAAATTTTTTTTGAGATGGAGTCTTGCTCTGGCACCCAGGCTGAAGTGCAGTGGCATGATCTTGGCTCACTGCAACCTCCACCTCTCAGGTTCAAGTGATTCTCATGCCTCAGCCTCCCAAGTAGCTGGAATTACAGGCATGCACCACCACGGCCACCTAATATTTTTTGTATTTTTTAGTAAAGATAGGGTTTTGCCATGTTGCCCAGGTTGGTCTAGAACTCCTGGCCTCAGGTAATCCACCCACCCTGGCCTCCCAAAGTGCTGGGATTACAGACATGAGCCACTATGCCCAGCCCTTAATACTAATACATTAAGCAGGCCCCTTTGTTCATTCGTTTATTTATTGATTATCTACTGTGTTCCAGCCAAAAGGATACTGTAGAGAGCAAAATAAACACAGTCCTTGGTGTCAGTGAACTTAGAGTTTGATTTTCATTTGTCCTCGGTCACAAAACTATCAAGTATATCAATAGGGACTAAAACTCATTTACCAATTGCCAGGCTGGTGTTTCTCCCACTACAGAACACATACTTGCAGAGGAGGTAGCAAAGGGAGGCTGCATCGGTCAGGGCTCTAGCAGGAAATTGAAGGCACACTCATCTAGGACTTGGAAGAGAACTTATGTTTGTTTACTTTATTTATTTATTTATTTGAGACAGTCTTGCTCTGTTGCCTAGGCTGGAGTGCAGTGGCACAATCACCGCTCACTGCTAGCTGGGATACCACCATGCCTGGCTGATTTTTTTTGTAATCTGTTTATTTCATTTTTTTTTTTTATTTTTAGAGAGAGAGTCTCACTATGTTGCCCAGGCTGGTCTCAAATTCCTGGCCTCAAGCAATCCTCCTCCCTCAGCCTCCCAAAGTGTTGGGATTACAGGCATGAGCAGTGGCCACTGAAGAGAATTTATGAAGGAATTATTGACAGAAGCGAAGTAGGGTTAAAGGAACCAACAAGAAGCACTGAGGCACCCCAGTAGTAGGGACAATAGGAATTAACCACCACCTAGGCTTGAAGGGCAGCAGGCACAAGCAGCAGTGCTCTCAGAATCCAGTGAGAGCTGGAGCTGGGCTGAGGGTCACAGTTATAGATGAATGCAGCTAGAACCCGTGTCCAGACTGTCCTAGGAGAGGAGGAGAAATGCCCCAACCTCACTCTCCGCCCTCCAGGGCTTTCTGTGGCTGAACTCGGGCCAAAGGGCGAAAGAGCTGGGAGCACCCCGTAAAGTGGAGAATGTTTGGGGGTGGGGGAGGGTGCAAAAGGAGCATGAAACTGAAGGCCCTTCTTATTATAAGATCACTTCTCCCTATCTGAATTTTTTCCAAAATGAACGATATTATTTCAGCATTAAAATAGAAGAGAGGAAAATTAAGAAATAAAAATAAGGGAAAATCGCTATTGCTGCAACACACGAAATATCTTTTTAGATGAAATAATGAAAAAACCTCTTAAAGTCAGCAAGTAGCCTATTTCAGTATAATATGAAATATTCGTTACATTTAGTTTCCATCCCTGACTGTTGACTTTGATCCAAACGTTATTGTACACACTGGAAGATAAAAGCAAACTATCCTTTAAAAGAAAATATGGAGGAAAACTGTAGCTGCTGTGACTGCAAGTAATATGGAAATATCACCCAACTAGCTATGAAAAACCTTTGATATCCGCAAGTGTACAAATACATAGACTTCCTCTCTGCAATAGACACCCCTGTGGAGCACTGTGGGAACCTATTTCACATTCCATAGTGAAAGGCTGTGGAGAAATAGAATTCTTTTGAGGGCTTCTTTTTGGAATACATGGCATACACCATCAAGAACTGTGTAGCCTCCTCTTCTTAAAATTTAACCTGGATACTTTTTCTTCTGTCCTTTCCCTTTCCCAGATCCTTAGCTCACTCAAGAAGGTCTCATAATTTGTTGCCCCTTTCCCCAACCAACCTCTTCTGTACAGTGTGCCATGACCTGTCATCAGCCCTTTTATCTAAACATGGAAATAAATCATTGACATTTTATTGTCCCTGGAAGTTTCTACAAGATTAAATTTGTACCGTGAGAGCTTAAGATGAAGGCATTATTATATGAGTCACTTCTAATCCTCTTTTACACCTAAATGTATGGCCATGATTTTCAAGGACCATGTTTTCTAGACAGTATTTTCAGTTTGGGGGTTTTGGTTTTGGGTTTGCTGTCAGGCAGGGTCTCTGTTGTTCAGGCTGGAGTGCAGTGGCACAATCATGGCTCACTGCAGCCTCAACCTCCTGAGCTCAGGTGATCCTCCCACCTCAGCCTCTCAGGTAGCTGGGACTACAGGCCCATGCTACCATACCTGGCTATTTTTTGTATTTTTTGTAGAGACAGGTTTTTGCCATGTTGCCCACACTGGTCTCGAACTCCTGGGCTCAAGCAATTCACCGTCAAGGCAGTATCTTAAATTGCACTTTCTGTTTTGCTTTTGTGTAAATAAAATAATCTATGTGCCCATAATGAATAATTAAAAAGTGTTGACTTATAAAATTTCATTGAATTAATTTAATTAGTAGTTTAAGACCATTTTGTCTATGGAGCCCATAGGGCACTGTGATAAAAAATGGTAATTATGCAGAAACAGAAATAACCTTTATTGCTCCTAAGAGATCCCTAATTTTGCATTTGTTGATTTCTGAGAACAGAAAATGTTAGCTACATTATTGAATTAGCATGTATGTTACATTTAATGACCTTTCAATCATTTATAGAATACATTAGTAGGAACTATAGATCCCTTAACTATATAGAGGGCAATTGGTTCTTTCTAATATATTGAAAAGACACTTAGAAGATCGTCTTTTGTGCAAGTGATTTTCAGCAATTTTACAAATCCCATTTGTTAGAAATAAGAAAATATGGCCATGAACATCAGAATTAGATCTTTTGATGTGATTTCTCTGTTGAAGAATGAGGATAAAAAGAAAGTTTTACAAAACAATTTCCTGTTCAAAAATGTTGTTCGAAGTTGTTTTTTACCCACACATTTGCTATAAGCTTTAGCTTCACACTACTCATAACTCTGCATGTACATTTTGATGGTAAAACAAGTATAGTAACAACAAAACAGAGCAAACAAATACTCCCAGTGGGAACTGAGCACACAGTCAAGGATGGGATTTGGCCTCTGTACAATATTTTTGGTTACTGTGGCCAAGTACTTGATAAATACATTTCATTTTAGAAGTTATTTTTGTCAGTTTCTTTTACCTATTGACATTTTTCATTACCGATTAACTTTTCCCATTTCCTTTACTTTTGCAGTTTGCTTTGGTATTTACAAGTTTCTTGACCATTTGCAGGGGCTGAAAAAGAACTGGGAAGAGGTGCATAAAGAATTCCAGTCCCTCTCGGTCTTTATAGATTCCATACCAAAGAAGATCCGCAAGCAGAGGCTGGAAGAAGAAATGAAACAACTGGAACACGACATTGGTGTAATTGAAAAGCACAAAATTATTTATATTGCCAATAAGTAAGAATGGATCTTTCAAGTGTAGCAATTTCAATGCAGGGAAAAAAAAAAACATGGAAAATATAAAATAAAACTCCACGTTTTCAAAAGGAAAATCCTATGAAGAGAATGAAAATAGACTTAATCAGAATGCTTAGGCAATGTGCAAAGAATAATTTAGTTATTCACTTACACAAGAAGAAATTTTGTTTTTACTAGTGTCACGTTTTCCACATATAAACTATTACATTTGAGTATGTGTTCCAGATCCACAATGTAATTCATTATTATTACATACTTGTTTCACATAAACATTAGTTTCTAGGTACTGAAAAATAAAGTCAGCACTCAGAACTTCACTTTTTTTTTTTCCTGCAGTGCATGATACCAACAGCACAACTTTGAAAACTGTTAAGTATTTTGAACTGGAAATAGCAACATATGCCTTCTTACTACTCTAAGTGTCTCCAACACATTGTTTCTGAGCTCCACAAATGCAAAAGATGTATTTTCCTGTGGCCCATGACGTTTGCAGTTATTCCAAGTGATAAATATTTTCAATATTCATAACACTGTGTATGATGAAAGGCTTCTATTTGGAGGAAGAAAAATTAAGAAGACAACTTACAAAATCAGGACTACAACTTGTAAAAGGCATCACTGAGGATGATTAAGGAGAATAGCCTCCTTTCTAGCATACCAACTTCGATATTCTTGTTTTATTCCACAACTCACTATGCATATCTTATTTAAATGTTTTTTTCCCTTTTGATCCTTTCTACTTATCTATTTTATGAATTCTAAAGTTTTATTTGTAAGATTACATAATCTATTAAGCAATAAGTTTATGTTAGTAGAGCTGTTTTCAACCCAAAATAAGAAAATAGCTCTAAATATCTAAGAGGAAAAGGTTATTTTATGAAATTTTAAATTAGAAAAATTTGGTAAAATATATGCAACTATAAAATATCAGAGAAGTAACCATTTCTACTGCTTACACTGGTTTTTATCCTCTGGACAACATAAAAAACAAAATATGGGAGTCTTTCAAGCTTTTTTCGCAAACACAGAATTTGGAAGCCTTATAGAAAAGCTTATTTTGGTTACTTAAAGAAAAATAGTTCACATACAATTTTTTTTGAAGATTCACTTGAAACTTGTCTGTATGAGTATCTTTATTCCTTTATTAACTTAGGGCGGATATAAAATAAAGGATAATATATGATACATTCTCACTTACCAAGAATGGTTGGTTGCTATTTAGGGTAGGCTAACAGCTGTGACAGTACACTCCAAAATGTATAATTACATAAACATATATTCAATTCTTGCTAACATAGCAGTACTTTGCTGTGAGCAGGTCAGCAGGAACCCTTTTCTGCAGTCACTCAGGGACCCAGACTTACAGAGTGGGTAGGATGCACCTGATCCAAAGTTAGGGAGAGGCATGTACAGGCCAGGCCTAGAAATGATGCATATCATTCCCATTTGCATTGCTCAGTAAGCAACTTAAGTTACGTTAACAAACTAACTCCAAATCTCAGTTGCCTGATACAGATACATTTTTCATTTACATCACTGTGCAATGCAACTAAGGTTGGGGGTATAACTCTGTTCCCACAGTCACTCGGGGGCCCACTCTCCTTTTGTCTGGTGGCTCTATTGATCCAGGCCGCCTTTCTCTGCCAGTTCAGGATGAGATGTTTAGGTAAGCATTTTATTTGTGAAATGATTGCTATACATACTCATTTTTAAATAATTCAAAATCAGTAGCAATGCAAAAATATTCTAATTACTTTAGCCTTATGGATATTATGCTTTGAAGTCATGAGTGGGAGTTGCCTTAAATGTTAAAATGAAAACTTTGTGGTTTTAACAGCTAATTATTTTGCCTTCTGTAAATGTCTACTAAAGAATCTAGACTTTTCTCTATGGTCTACACTATTGTCCTAGGTGGACATTGTTGCTTTTCTTTCACACAGCCTTCAGAGGGAAACATTCCCATCCATTGTTCCTGGGAGGGTGATCCCTACCATGGGATCCCGACTTTGGATAAAGCCAGTTCAACCTCCCCCAATCCATACACATACATACCTGGGTCATCCTATCACCCAGAAGAGGGACAAACACCTGACTTGGACAGCTGGCCAGTGACTGATCAGATTCTCTCTCTCTTGAGAGCATGAATTAAGAGACATGGAGACTGCAGTCACTTGGGAGTAGACACCTGAAACTAAAAAGTCAAACTTCATTATGCAGCTAATTTGACTTGGTTTCTCTTCCTGTGCAAAGGAAGAATGGGTGTAATAAAGATTTGATGTGGTCTGGCCCCTTGTCTATGATCTTTTTAGCTTAATTTCTTGAAATGCTGCTTCTTCCCTACCCACTGTAACTGGCATTCCGATAGTACTGAGGTACTAGAGACCTCCCAGATCTGCACACATGGTTCCCTCTGCCCAGAAAACTGCCTTTTTCTTTCTCTCATCCTACATAGCTGCCTGGCAAATCCCTAGTCTTCATCAGCTCACATCACATTTCCATGACAGTCCTCTTTGATTCCTCAGAATCTGGCCTTCCTTTATGGCACTGGTCATATTGTATTGTGCTTATCTGTTTTCCATGAAATTGCAAGCTTGTAGGGGAGAAGACACTGTGTCTCTTTTCATCTACATTCCTTAGAATCTGCATGACAGCTGGTATAGAGAAGATACTCAAAAAATCCTTAATGAATAAAGTAATGGACCGTACCCAAACATGTATTTTAATGATCTCTTGACATTATTATCATGACATGAGTCAGAGTTGGAGGATAGAGAATTTGACTACTAAACTAACCAGTTGATTCCATACCAATCAGTTAATACATAATCAAAGTAGGAGGAGGCAATTTCACGTAGTGCTTAAGAGCTCAGGTACTGAAGTCAGGCAGCCTCTGGTTTGCATTCCAGCTCAGCTGCTTACTAAGTATGCTACATAACCTTTCTAAACCATGTTTTCCTTTTCTGTAAATGGGGTTGCTAACCCATTCCATGATCTGTAGAGTTACGATAAGAATGAATGGAACAATATGTGCATAACAGCATAGTCCCTGGCATGTAGAAAGACAACTTAATACTATGACTTACTATTAAGAACTCTCAATTCCGTAGTCCTTTTGTCCAGTTGGTGCTAGGCCCATTAACATACTATCAATAGAATTTCCCACACCCATAAAATCTGGCTGCAGAAAAGGACTTGTTTGAACTGCTTAGAAGTTCTAGCCTGAGATTAGCCTAACCTGGTTAATCTCTTCAGTGGCACACACAGATGATAACTATATTTGGTAACTTTTATCTCTAGTAACTGGCAAAAATTTGGCAATACATCCTAAGTTACTCAGCACAGGCATTCCAAAAAGATAGATAAGCTGAAATCACTAATGATGCCAGAGAGTCACTGAGAAAGGTCTGCAAGGTTGTGTCCAACAAAGCCTCATGGGTGATATTTATTAGTGAATTAATGTGGCCCAGGACCTGACCTGAGGACCCATGCTTCACTGTTCTCAGGAACTCAGAGTCAGACACACATGAATTAAAGTCTATGTGAGCATGAGTTATTGCCCGAACATTGATTTTTAAATTAAGAAATACCTCTCGGCTAAATAAATCCCCATAATAAGTGCATTCTGTCCCAGTTGTCAAGCTATGTGGGAAGATAAATCATAATCAAAAGATACTTTGGGCCAGGCACAGTGGCTCACGCCTGTAATCCCAGACTTTGGGAGGCTGAGGTGGGTGGATCTCTTGAGGTCAGGAGTTGAAGACCAGCCTGGCCAACATGGTGAAACCCTGTCTCTACTAAAAATACAAAACTTAGCTGGGCATGGTGGCATGCACCTGTAGTCCCAGCTACTCAGGAGGCTGAGGCAGGAGAATCACCTGAACCCAAGAGGTGAAGGTTGCAGTGAACCAAGATGGCACTGCTGCACTCCAGCCTGGGTGACAGAGCAAGACTCCATCTTGAACAAACAAACAAACAAAAAATATCCAACAGGTACTTTGGCTAAAACAGAGTCAAGAGAAAAAAATTATTTTGTAAAAAGTCTGTCAGCTAACATAGCTCACTCATTATCATTCAACCCATATTGACTGCCATGTGCCAAGAACTGTTCTAGTTGCTAGGCATATAATGGTGAACAAAATAGCTATGTTGGGAAGACAGAAATAATCACACAAATATAATGCATTTATAATTAGAAATTGAAATTAGTGTTTTGGAAGGAAAAAAAAAAACAGGATGCTATGCAAGAGAATATCAAGGGAATCCTAAATCAGATTTTGTAGGCTCTGACATTTTAAATGAGACTGAAGAATTAGTGGAAATTGGGAAAAGCTGAGAAGAGAAGGGTTGCAGAGGGGAAAGAATTCCAAGCAGAGAGAAGAATGTGTGAAGGATTTGGGGCAGGAAACCTTTGACGGATAGGCAAGACAGCCATGGGGCTGGGGTGAACTTAGAAAAGGGGAGAAAGGTGCAAGCTGAAGAGGAGGAAAGCAGGCACCACTGATCCGTTTTAAGCAGAGAGGTGGCATGAGGCAGTCAGTATTTGTAAATGATCATTCGCTATGTGGACTGAAGTGGAAGATCAGATGAGCATGGGGAGACTAGTTAGTAGACTACTTCGTAAAGAAGATAGTGGCACAGACCAAGGTTGTAGTAGTGCAGATAAAGTGTAGCTGTTGGCTTCAATAAATATTTAGGAGGTAAAAATATAACTTGGTGATGGATTGAACGGGTGAAGAGGGAGGTTTCAAAACTGACAACCAAATTCTGATTTAAGCAGCCAGGCAGTGGGGCGGCAAGGGGTGGGGCTGCTATTTTCTGAACTAGGGAACCCTAGGGGAGGAGCAGTTTAAGAGAAGAATGTGGTGAAGATATCAAGAATATGATTTTAAACATGTTAGGCTTATGAAAATTGTGACATCTAGTTGGAAGTTTAGATCAAGAGACAGAAAGATACATTGAAAGAGCGAGAGATTTGTATCAAAAGAGATGTGGGGTAGACCTGTATGTTTGGAGATTCATCAGCGTGAATGAGATCACCTTGGGACAAACTGAGAAGGCAATGAATGAGCTCTCAGCAACTGCCATTTAGAGGTAAGGTGGGAGGGAAGGAGCCAGTAGATGAAAAGCCAAAACAAAGTTTAGTGTCCAGAGAGGTCAAAAGAAAACCAGGAAGCCAAGAAAATTCAAGAAAGGAGCACCTTTTCCCTAAAGTAGATCCTTGACAATGGGAATGGCATTCTCAACACCCTGGCCAAGACTTTCTCCTGGCTCTGAGTAGGACACAGGTCAACATCTACACTGGTACCCTGGCCTCTGTTTCATTATTTGTAGTCCAAACTCCTCCATTGAATCCTTTGCTCTCTCTAGATACGTTAATGTCATTAACACCAGCCACACCATTAGCATGGGATCCACCATGCCTATTAACACAGTCCACAGTAATACAGTTTGAATACCAAATTGAAGGAAACTTTTCAAAAGGTCAAAGACATTTTTCGGCAGTTAAGGAGGCCAGTGCTGGTGAACATCGTAAGTAACTCTCAAGAGAACCATCTAATTTCACTCCTTTCCAAGTTCTTAGTAAACCTCAGGTGATTTATTTGTAAACACTTGTTACTCCATGTAAGAGACAAAGATAGATCAGGGGGAAAAAAAGAGCCAGATAATTTTTCTGGAGGGTTAGTTTCTTTCTGTTGAAATGTGCTATGGTTTAAAAAAATCAGCAGGTCTGACTGACAGCAAGTTATGTAACTTTTGGAAAATCACTTAGTGAGTCTCAGCCTTATTTTCCTTATCTGTAATACAAAGAAACAGAACCAGATTTTGTCCAACCCTCCTTCCAGTCCTAATGGTCCATAACTATAAAACTCTAAGACTATTTCAAGTTATTGCAAACAAAAGTTTGGTCTCCAAACTGATCAGAATGCAGGAAAGCTCTGGTGGATACAGAACTAATGATTTGCACCAACACGTGTCAACCCAAGAACATGATATGACAAACTGGAAAGAATGTTAAGTAAAGCAAGAACTGTCACTAATTTTTCAGTGTTTTCAGATGAAAACTTCCTTAACAACAATCATTTGAGGTTTTCAACCACAGAGTGTTCCTTTTCTAAGTACTTTAAATACATGGTCTCTCTAGGAAGCCAGTGCTATTATTTATAAAAAGAGAGAGAGAGAAGGAGAAGAAAAGAAGATAGAGAAAGAGAGGTAAAGAGAGAGAGAAGAGAGAGAAAGAGGGAACAAGAGAGAGGAGAGAAAGAGAGGGATGGGAGAAGAAAAGTTAAAAAAGGAATGGCATGCGTTCTTTTATCTAGAATGAGAGTTTCCAATGATAGAAGAACATTCTATGCTCTTAGGACAATGTCTGAGGCCACGAATAAAAAAAAACTATGTGTTCATAATTTAAAAAATTGTTGAGTGAAGCCAAAGGGAATAGCATTTTTTTCTTTCTACATAACGTGCTTGATGAGAAAGAACTGAGATTAGCAACAGAGTAAGTGAATATCAATTATACCTGCAAACTGAAAGATAGTGTTTCATAGGACTGGTGTAAAAGGCCACGCACATACTAATTTTAAAACTGCACATGCAGATATGGCCTTTAGATGTAGACTTTTTATTCTAAAGGAGGTGCCGATATAGGAAACAAGAGTAGTATATTTTTTCTTCAAACTGCTTTACCTTAGGCACTCAAGTCAGTGATGTCTGTGAAGCAAGAACATAAACTTATCTAAATGATATTGCTGATGTGAAAAACATCTGTGGAATTCTTTTGGAATAAAAAATATCCATCCCATTCCTGAACTTCTGCTACCAAGTTCTCTTTTCGTGAGACAACTAATGTTACCAATTTTTAATGTAACTTTTCTATAAATATTGTGTAAAAACAAATATATATATATACACACACACCCACATAATAATTACACACACATATGTATATTCCTCTCACTTTTTAGAATTTGAATGAGAGCATGCAATAACATTTGCCTTTTTCAGTTAGTAATGCTGTAAAGCTCATTTTTTTTATTAATACATATTCTTCATTCCTTTTTGTAGATGCATGGTGTTGAATTGTGTAGGTGTATATATTTCACCAGTACCCTATTGATGGACATCTAAGTTATTTTCATATTTCCTATTAAAAGCAATGTTGCAGTGAATGAGCTTGAACATTGTACTTGTTGATTTTATTGGGAACTATTTTTTACTTTGCTGTTTTTGCCTGTGTGTGATTAGGTAATGTATATACATGACCTAAAATGTATAATTTACCCAAAGGTAAGTAGGAAGAAGACACCTTTCTCATGTCCCTTTCACATAAGCAACCACTATGGCCAACTTCTTATTGTTCTAAATGTATACATTCTATGCATATAAGTATCCATAGTATGAAAATAATTATACATGTATCTATAGAAGAATTACACCTATTTGACAGATACTTGGTTTTCTTCTACAGAGATCAGAAGACTCTTGTTATAAAAAGCATCATGTATGAGTGTAAGCCTTTATGTTAGGAATAGCATTTTTATTATTTCATGCTTTATCAACCACACACCATCAATATTGTGGATCTCATTAAGAACGCAATGCTTTCCTTGATTTTCAATGCCTATGTTTTTATTCTGGATGGAAGAGGGGCTATGGATATAGGACACTCCCTGCCCTGTCCTTGGCCATACTGTGTTGAATTTTCCAATTTGGATTCATTGGTAAATTCGTTGGTTTAATCTGGACAAATGCTTTAAAGCAAATTCCCTGGCTTTTTGCAGAATTATTGAGATGACAGGCAGCTGCCACCCACTTAGTAAGATGATGTTCAGTACTAACTAGTAAGAATGCTTTATAGCCGGGCACAGTGGCTCACTCCTGTAATCCCAGCACTTTGGGACGCCAAGGCAGGTGGATCACCTGAGGTCAGGAGTTCAAGACCAGCCTGGCCAACATGGTGAAAACCCTGTCTCTACTAAAAACACAAAAAAAAATTAGCTAGGCGTGTTGGTGGGTGCCTGTAATCCCAGCTACTTGGGAGACTGAGGCAGGAGAATCACTTGAACCCAGGAGGTGGAGGTTGCAGTGAGCCAAGACCACGTCATTGCACTCCAACCTGGACAACAAGAACAAAACTCAGTCTCAAAAAAAAAAAAAAAAAAAGAATGCTTTATAGATATAGACAATATGAACAGTGAGATGGACGAGTTAGGCTGCAAATTTTAACACTGCAACCATCTGAGTTCTGCTTTCATTATCCCAGTGGTGAGGTCTGCATTGGGTCAGCTGCTTCCTGTGTTTTGTGTTTTTCTCTTTCTTGATTGTATTTTTCCAGTGCTGAGAGTCTACTTGTTTATTAACTCTAGATTGCAGGCTGCATGCAGAGAGACCCTCCCTGCACACACAATAAAATCTCCACTATACACTTATATCTCTCCATGCAAACTGTACACTTCTTGCCTGAGTCCTTCTCTTCTATATGATCTTGCTAACAGGACTTAGGAGCAGTCGTTCTAACCCACCACAATATTCTGAGTTTTTCTAATCAGGCTCCCAGGAAGGGGTAGAAAGGCATGTGGCTTCCCTTCTCTGACAATGCATGTGACAATTTTACCAAATGTTTTGTCATGGAATAACAAGGTCAACAGCTTTACAGCCTGCCTAACAATCTTTCCCATCACTTAGATGTCACTTTATTCAATGACTATCATGAAGAATCAAATTATGATCCTTTCTAAGATGCTGAAATTCTATCAAGTCTTATCTTTCATAGGATTCTATGCCAAAGATTCAATGTAGCTACTGTATTACGTAAGTAGACATCTCTATTAGTCCGTTTTCGCACTGCTGTAAAGATACTAACCAAGATTGGCTAATTCATAAAGCAAAGAGATTTAATTGACTTACAGTTCTGCATGTCTGGGGAGGCCTCAGGCAACTTACAATCATGGTGGAAGGGAAAGCAGGAACATCTTGTATGGTGGCAGATGGAAGAGCTGTGTAGGAAACAACAGGGGGAAGAGCCCCTTATAAAACCATGAGATCTCATGAGAAACCACTATCATGAAACAGCATAGGGGAAACCACCCCCATGATTTAATTACCTCCCATCAGTCTCTCCCTCAGCATCTGGAGATTACAATTCAAGATGAGATTTGAGTGGGGACACAAAGCCTAACCATATCAACATCATAACCATGGTTTGCTATTGTGTTCTCAAGGCCACTATTCACCGCTAGAGTTAATCAAGACAAAGTTAACTGTCCAATTCAAGTTTCTTTCAAGCAAGCAAAACAAAAAACAGAAGGACCCAGCAGCTGTCTACTTTCCTTTCTATCCCCTGGCTTTTCTGAGGCCAATACTGAGGACAAATCTTAATCTTGTGCAATTCCCACCCATGAGCTGTGCTGTTTTGGACTAATGTAGGTTTCTTTTATCTTTATTGGCTTTGAGAATGCAGTTCATTTTTTTTTTTTTTTTCTCTGAAAAAGCTCGATGGCTCAACATAGCCAGAGGCTTAGGCTTTAGGCCCAGAGCACTCTGGAGGCCACATGTGGTTTAATCTGGACAAATGCTTTAAAACAAATTCCCTGGCTTTTTTTCAGAATTATATATTGAGATGACAGGCAGCTGCCACCCACTTAGTAAGATGATGTCCAGCACTAACTAGCAAGAATGCTTTATACGTATAGATGGTAAAAACAGTGAGATGGATAAGTTAGGCTGCAAATTTTAACATTATCTTAGAATTTGGATCACCTTCTCACTGTATCATTAAATTGCTGTAATTCTTTTGTAATGTACCCAAAACATTATTAAAGATAGCTTTGGCACACCCTTTATGGAATTAAAATACAGTTGTAAATCCTGTATTTTTTCTAAGTATATTTTAAACATAAAAAATAAAATAAAGAATGTGCTAAGATTCTAAACCTTCAAAATTTCTAGTTATTTCAGTATTAACCAAGCAAGCTGATGACAACTGATCATTATACTTTTATAAAGTAAAAAAAAAAGTTTTCAAAAGCAAAATATAAGCCAAATGCCTTAATCAGAATAATCCACTTTGTAAAATCTGCACTATTATATTGTCATTTAGTCTTATGTTCCCAGCATTATCTCATAAAATATAAGTACATTTAAATAGTATCTGGCATTGATTCTTCATAAGACGTCTGCTTTTCTTTAAGAACTATTGAATTTTCCATGTAAATACAATTAAAGTACAGCAAGTGAGTTTTCAGACTGATATTTTATTATTTCTGACTGATATTTTATTATTACAATCCCCTTAATACACATATTTGGGCTACTTTTCTTACAATAGATTTTTAAACTATATTGCACGTGTTAGTTTTTTTAAAAAAATCACATCAGAATTCAAGCATTCTAGACAATTTATTCAAATGTTTAAAAGAAAACAAATTATAATATTATTAAATTTACTAATATTTTTCTGAGGATCTTATGGAGTGTGATTTCTGCCCCATTCTCATCTCATTGAACTTCTGCTCTCCTATAATATGTTCTAATATCATATTGTGCTTATTCAAGTTTTTTACATGTCTGTATGTCATTAAACCTAAAATGTCATGGTACGATTACAGCCTGTAATCGTAGCACATTGGGAGGCCGAGGTGGGTGGATCACCTGAGGTCAGGAGTTTGAGTCCAGCCTGGCCAAAATAGTGATACTCTGTCTCTACTAAAAATACAAAAATTAGCCGGACATGGTGGCAGGTGTCTGTAATCACAGCTACTCGGGAGGCTGAGGCAGGAGAACTGCATGAACCTGGGGAGTGGAGGTTGCAGTGAGCTGAGATCACACCGCTTCACTCCAGCCTGGGCAAAAGAGTGAGACTCTGTCTCATAAGAAAAAAGAAAAAAGAGTTCTCATTATCTTATATCAAAGGGAAAAAAAACCTCTAACAATTAATTGTCATAATGTTTCCTTCTCTCTTCAAATTTTATACTTGCGGAAAGAGCCCTTTTAGACTTAAGATACAATTTTTTTCATGTATTCTTATAATTTTTTTCATGTATTCTCATAAAAAGATTAAGGATAAGGTACAGTGGTACAATAGTCCCCCTGTATCTGTGGTTTCAGTTTCTGCAGTTTTAGTTACCTGTGGCCAACATGGTTAGAAAATATTAAATGGAAAATTCCAGAAATAGCAATCCATATGTTTTAAACTGCATGCTGTTTTGAGTAGTGTGATGAAATCTTGCACCGTCCTGCTCCATCCCATCTGGACCTGAATTGTCCCTTTGTTCAGCAGATCCACGCTGTCGACACTCCCTGCCCATCTAGTAGCACTTAGTGGTCTCACTTAGTCGACCAGGCTGTCGGATCGACTGTTACGGTATCATAGTGCTTGGGTTCAACTCTCAATTCACCTTCATTTTACTTCATAATGTCTCCAAAGTGCAAGAGTAGTGCTGCTAGCAACTCGGATATGCCAAAGCAAAGCCATAAAATGCTTCCTTTAAGTGAAATGGTGAAAGTTATGGACTTAATAAGGAAAGTAAAATAAATTGTATGCAGAGGTTGCTAAGATCTATGCTAAGAATGAATGCTCTGTCTGTGAAATTGTGAACAGCTTGTTGTTTTAATTGTTCTGTTTTATTATTAGTGGCTGTTGATCTCTTATGTGCCTAATTTATAAATTAAAGCTTAATTTAGGTATGTACAAAAAATATATAGTATATACAGGATTGAGTACTATCTGCAGTTTCAGGCATTCACTGGGGGCCTTCGAATGTATTCCCCACTGATAAGGAGGACTGCTGTAATCCTAAAATATCCTTACATTCATAGCTGGATTTATCTTGATCACTAGCCCACGCACAGTTGCCAGTGTCCATATTTTACCGTATTTTCAGCACTGTCAGGAATGTTCCAACTTTTCACACAAGAGGACTCCAGCATCATCTCTGGGATTTTATTCCAAGCTACCAACTCCTTATCTGCATTTGATATTGGTCTGTCCTCCTAAGACAACCACTTCCTTCGACTAATATCAAATTCTGCCACTCTGCTCAGCTCTGGCATCTTTCTGCATACACAAAAACGTTTCCTTTCCCAGGACAAATAGTAGTGCAATTTTTTTTTTCTTTTTGAGACACTCTCGCTCTGTCACCCAGACTGGAGTGCAGTGGCACAGTCTTGGCTCACTGCAACCTCTGCCTTCTGGGTTCAAACGATTCTCCTGCCTCAGCCTCCCGAGTAGCTGGGATTACAGGCACTCGCCACCACACTCGGCTATTGTTGTATTTTTAGTAGAGACGGGGTTTCACCATGTTGGCCAGGCTGGTCTCAAACTCCTGACCTCAGGTGATCCACCCGCCTCAGCCTCCCAAAGTGCTGGGATTATAGGCGCGAGCCACTACGCCCGGCCTAGTGTAACCTTTTGTAAAGCTTTTTTTTTTTTTTTTTTTTTTTGAGACAGAGTCTTGCTCTGTTACCCAAAATGTGGAGTGCAATGGCGCCATCTTGGCTCATTGCAACCTCTGCCTTCCAGGTTTAAGCGATTCTCATGCCTCAGCCTCCTGAGTAGCTGGGATTACAGGTGCCTGCTACCACGCCTGGCTAACTTTTTTGCATTTTTAGTAGAGACAAGGTTTCACTATGTTGGCCAGACTGGTCTTGATCTTGTGACCTCAGGCAATCCACCCGCCTAGGCCTCCCAAAGTACTGAGATTACAGGTGTGAGCCCCTGTGCCTGGTCAAGACATTTTAAATGTCAGTTAAACCTAACATGCACAGAACCGACAGTAGACAAAACTCAGTTGAAATGACAATAACCAAGTTTGCTCCTGGGTACATAACATCGCATACATCACAACTGTCCCCTGGTTGATGGCGATGTGAAACACCGTTGATTTTAGAGATGTTCAAACATGTAAACAGCACATTGTAAGATAAGTGGAATATACTCTTCTACCAAAACATCCCACTGCTTCCTAGATGTTTCCTTTTTAAAAATCTGGCTCAAATCCAGCTCACTGTGCAAGCCTTCCATAATTAAAACCTCACTTGACACTTGGTATTGCTTACAGAACTCTATGTATCCACTACACAGTGGTATGTTACATTTGCTCCCCTCTTCGCAATAAATCCTTATAAGCCAGGCTATAAGAATCCTCTTTGATATTGCTTGGGAGGGCTTTACAGATAGGAGCTGGGATGATGCCCTCCTAGGAAGTTACAACTGAATTAAAAAGCAATGGGTGACCAGATGCTGTGGTTCACACCTGTAATCCCAACACTTTGGGGAGCCTAGCTGGAAGGATTGCTTAAATCCAGGAGTTCAAGACCAGCCTATGCAATATAGGCTCTACAAAAAAATAATTTTTAAAAAATTAGCCAAGTGTAATGGCTTGCGCCTGTAGTCCCATTTATTCAGGTGGCTGATGTGAGAGAATTGCTTGAGCCCAGGGTTTGAGGCTACAGTGAGCTATGATTGTGCCACTGCACTTTAGCCTTGGTGACAGAGCAAGACCCTGTCTCAAAAAAAAAGTAGTGAGTGTCAAAGTGCCCTCTCTGATGATTTGTTTAATAAATATATAGTTTGGCCATTGGATGTGCAAACGTTTTTTGGAGACAGAGTCTCACTCTGTCACCCAGGCTGGAGTGCAGTGGCACAATCTTGGCTCACTGCAGCTTCTGCCTTCTGGGTTCAAGTGATTCTTCTGCCTCAGCCTCCTGAGTAGCTGGGATTACAGGTGCCACCATGCCTGGCTAATTTTTGTATTTCCAGTAGAGATGGGGTTTTACCATGTTGACCAGGCTGGTCTCGAACTCCTGACCTCAGGGGATCTGCCTGCCTAGGCCACCCAAAGTGCTGGGATTACAGGCGTGAGCCACGATGCCCAGCCCCAAACTTTTTTTTTTTTTAATAGAGATAGGATCTCATGCTGTCACCCGGGCTGGAGTGCAGTGGCACAAATATAGTTCACTGCAGCCTTGAACTCCTGGGCTCAAGTGATCCTCCTGCCTCAGCCTCCCAAGTAGCTGGAACTACAGGTGTACACTACCACACCTAGCTAATTTTGATTTTTTTTTCTTTGTAGAGATAGTGTCTTGCTATGTTGCCCAGGCTAGTCTCCAACTCCTGGCCCCAAGTGATCCTCCTGCCTCTGCCTCCCAAAGTGCTGAGATTACAGGTACGAGCCACCACACCCTTCCCTGGATATGCAAATATCTTAAAGGAAGAATTCTGTCTATAATTCCTCTCTATCATCTGCCTATTTGAAAGAGTGTGTAAATATGCAGTCAGTTGGATTTGACTACCAACCAACGCTTAATTTTTGTAGCTTAGATAGTTGTGCGGAAATTTACGACAGTGATTACCCTTCCATTTAATGGGAAAAAATTTTGTTCCTATGGTAACTGTTTCAGAACCCTGCATACTTACTATACTTCTAAAATATGCAGCCCACCCTATGGGAGTACAGATCATCTTGAAAGGATTTTCCCTCCTTCAATAAACATTGATTCTTTCCCCCTCTTCATGTGATTTAAGAATAAAATAAAACTTTGTAAGAATTGCTAAAGAAGAGCTTCAGGAAATGAGAACCATGAATGGGGCTAGCCCCTTGCAGCTCTCATGGGAGAGTAATAACACTGTCCTCAAGTGGTTTCTGGAAACACACGCTGGTCCCTTCATAGCTGTATTTCTCCCAGACTCTTTTTCTTTTCCATGCATCATCATGTTTGCTCTGTTTGGGATGTTGCTACGCAAAATGATATAAAAGAGTGGGTTTTTTCTAAGGCAATCAAGCTTAGCAGATGCAAGTTCAAGATGATGCAAAAGTTTCTTAGAAACGTTTTAGACTTCCTTAGGGAATGTTGTAAGAAATATTCATGATAAGAGAGGATAAATATTGATGAAGGCCTAAAATGTCATTCCGCTTGATAAAATTCATCAGCTACAGGGATTTTGTAACTATGGACAGCACTTAAGTAGCCACTTTGAAACTGCTCTTATTTGTATTTCTGCAAACAAAGCGTCCCCTCCAACTTTTTTCTTCAAATTCGCTGCTCTCTATGAATATTTTTCCTTTAAAAACTATATACTATAATCTTATCAAAGCAGAGAAATAAATACACCAAACTACAGCTTGTAGTATTTGTTAGAAAACTCAGCATCATGGTCTCCTTTTTCTTTTTTTCCATGTTATATGATGTTTTTTCTTCAGAGCTCACTTGTAAAAAGAGACCTATTGATTCTGTAGTTCTGTGATGGACATACAGAAAAAGAGTTATGAAAACTTTCATAATATCTTAAGTACATAACACTCATCCTGAGCAAACATGACTTACAGACTCTAAAACTGTGAGTCTTCACAGCCAAAGGAGTAGCATGGGCTTACTTAAGGACTGAAAACATTCATCTTGCTACTTATAAAGAAGTCAAATGTGGCCAGGAACGGTGGCTCATTCCTGTAATCCCAGCACTTCCACAGGCCGAGGTGGGTGGACCACTTGAGGTCAGGAGTTCCAGACCAGCCTGGCCAACATGGTGAAACCTTGTCTTTACTAAAAATACAAGACTTAGTCGGGCATGGTGACACACACTTGTAATCCCAGCTACTCTGGAGGCTGAGACAGAAGAACCACTTGAACCCGGGAGGCAGAAGTTGCAGGGAGCAGAGGTCTCACCAGTGCACTTCGGCCTGGGTGACAGAGCGAGACTCCATCTCAAGAAAACAACAACAACAACAAAGAAGTCAAATGCAATAGTTGGGAAAATAGAGACAGAGTGATTGATCATGTGTGATTCAACTTCTGTCTCTCCAAAGGTAGCAAGCTCTGTGTACCAGAGCCTTGAGTAAGATACAGAATACCTAGGTGAAATTACAGGTTTTCAAACAATTGGTCTGCTTTTGTCGACTTGCTACAGTGTCTGAAATCCCACCATCAAATCTTTTCAGGCAGTACTGAATTCACTTATCCAAATATGCTAAGGATAGAAAGGCCGCAGCTGAAGGAGTCAGAGGCATACAAAGGAGCAGAAGAGGCAGTGTAGGGGCTGAGAAAAGGCGTGGGTGTGCAGCAATACTGTGCAAAGCAGGTCTAGGTACAGCACCACTGGAAGGATCTTAGACAACAAAGGATGCTGTCTAACGCCCAAGGAGGATGTTAGCTTCTGGATGAGCAAGGGAATGCTGGCACCTGTGAGGTAGAGATTGACTGTAGATTGGTAGATTCCTGTTGTTTAAATCTGCCTCGTTGGCTCAGCAAGACATCGAATTTGTGCCTTCTCAGACTTCACAGACAGGAGCACCTTAGAATGGCTAGGCTTATGCTTTGTTTTCCTTGTGCATCAGCCCTGGAAAAGGACTGATGTCAGAGACAAAGGAAAAAAGGCAATAGAGAGAGAGTTCTTTCCTCTGGGCCTGAGAAAACCTTGCTCCCTATGTCAGAATCAAAAGTAAGAAGGAATGATGAAGCCCGAGCTCTTACTCACAGATAGGTTTTTAAAAATCTATCAGGTAATGACATTTCCCACTAATATTTTGCACTCTTTGCAGCTTCCCAGTGATGAAGTAACTGGTGGCCAGGACTATCAGCAGCCTGTACACACAGACACACATCATACACACATATACACACATATATACCCACACATCATACACACACACATATATACACACACATATACACATATCATACACACATATACACACATCATACACACATATATACACACATATACACACATCACACACATATATACACACGTGTGTACACACATCACACACATATACCACCACACATAATACACATGTGTAACAATATTACACATATGTTATACACACATCATTACATGTATACCACACATGTATCACACATACGCACACATACACATGTATACAACATCATACACACGTATACACCGTCATACACACACATACACACATGATAGCACACATGAATACACACATCATACACACATATATACACATCATACACACACATGCACACCACATACAAACATGCACACACATACACCATTTACCCCATACATCACACACATATATACACACAGTATACACACACATACCACACACATCATGCACCACCATCTGCATACACCATATGCACTATACACAACATTCATACACACATATCACATACATCATACACATATCATACACAACATATACACACATCATAACATATATACACATACATCATTACACACATATACACACATATACACACATCAACACAGTATACACCACATCATACTACACACTACACATAAATCATACACACATGTCAATACCACATCATACAAACATGTATACACACATCATACTTACACACATACACATACATCATACACACATTATACTTCACTTATACACACACATCACACACACACAATACATCATACCACACCAACCCCCCCTCACATACACACAGTAAACCACATATATGCATTTACATTATACACACAACACGTCATACACACATATTGTACACACGTATACACGAGCATATAGCACATATGTCATACACACATATACATACATATATACACACATCATACCATACACAGCATTTACACACACAATACACACACATCATATACATCGTACATACACATCATACCACATACACACATTCATATACATTGCATATATATACACGCACATCATACACACATACAGCATACATCATACACACATCATATACAGCCATAATACACACATATATACACACATCGTACACATACACACATCATATAATGCATATATACATGCACATTCAATACACCACATTATACACATTACATCATACACACATCATATACCACATATACACACATAAATACACACATCATACACACATACACACATTTCATACACATATGTCATACCACACATCATACCTCCATATACCACAGTACATACACACATCATACCAATATACACACACACACAATACACACACAATACACACACATCATATTACACATACACACATACCACATACATATACACACATCATACACACATATAGACACATATACACACACATCATACACACACGTACACACACACGCACATAGGAGTCATTACTATCCAATCAAGGTCATCAAAGGCATAAAGGAGGGTCAGGATTACGGTGAGACTGATGAAAAGTCTCTTGTAAAATTTGTTTGAGGACCTAAACATTGAACTAAGCAAAGAGTAACACAATGAGAACTATAAAGCTTCACTGAAAGAAAGAGAAGAACTAAAATTCCCCATCCTTCCCGCCCTACCTCCATGGTGAGTATTCAGCTCATTTGGGGGTTTATTCTCATTTGTTAGAGCCAAAGCCTTTCATCATTTCTGGGCAGAACATCCATCAAAGGCAGACCAGGTGGTACCAGCTGCACCTGATGAAAGAAATCACACGGTTTCATTATGTAGAGTAATGACAGAAGAACGGGCAGTTTGGACCAGCTGGATCTGTCTCTGCCACTCTTTAGTGCATGCACGCACACACACACACACATGCACATGCACATACACACACACACGCTCACACACACACATACACACACACCAGAAGAAGAAGACTCAGGAGCTCTGAATTCATGGAAGCCAGAAATTGAACCTGGTACCCATGGAATCTGGAATCTTTCTGGCCTGTTATGATGTGCAAAGCAGCAGGTCTTGTTCATAACTGGTGGTTAATCTGCTTATTTAGTCAAGTAAAAAAAATAAATAAATTGTTATGACTTTTCAAAGCCATGAATAGCCAATAAAGTGAAAAACAGAGACTGCCACATTTTCTTCTCTGTTGTAGTAACAATAGTAAACATATGTAGCTCTTACTAGGGTCTGTGTTATTCTAAGTGCTTAATCTAAATTAACTCAGTCCTCATAATAACCTTATGATGTAGATATGATTATCATCCTCTTTTACTGATAGGGAAATTGAAGCATGGAGAGGTTAGGTAATTGTCCAAGATCTCACCATCAATAATTCATATTAGAGGTGTTGATGGGTGAGAGTGTGGATGCCCATAAATAAAGGAATATACTCAGACGCCTAAAAGGTACAGGAAGTACTCTTCACTAAGATTTCACTTAATCTCCAGCATCTTTCTTGTGCCATATTCCATCCATTTTAATCCTTACACATGTGGAGTGACACCTTCTAACAGAGAGCGATTCCATTAAGAGAATAATGAAAAGGGTGTTGGGGGACCAGGCTTGCAGCCCAGGCTGCTCAGTTAATGCTGGAAATTGTCTCAGAGAAACTGTGTTTCTGATGTCCAAAAAAAGGCCCACAGCACTGGGAGAAAGGACCGAAGAAAGCCAGAGGGTATTGTGGTCTCAGTGAAAGTCAGTGCTGCTTTCAAAGTTAATGAGAAGGTTGCATGTATGACACATTGGGGTCTCTCCTTTATTACCCACTTTATTTTTAAGGCCTTTCTTTGCACACATTTCATTTTTCTTCTTTAAATATAAAGGTGGCATTGATGCCCAAATGGCAAATTGTGTAAGTGACATATTTGATTTTCTATTTTCTGGATGCAGCAGAGAGGTTCCAGTTCCTATTCTCCTTGCACAGTGCTTCGCACTTATTCTTCAGGAGGGAGGTGATGAATCTGGATGTGTTCTTGCCAAAGTATTCTTACGGGCATCCTGTATTGAGTCAATATCCAAACACTATTACAGGCAAAGCTAAATGTAACTTATTTTCTCTGCCAGTTTTATCTTTTATTCTGAAATTTTAATGTTCACACTTCATAAATCGTTTAACTAAAGGATCAGGTCAGCCTCCCAAGTTACACAACCTCCACTAAATGCAAGAAACAAGACCAGGTTTCAGGTGATTGTGTGGCTGTGGAATTTGTTTCATTATTTTGTATTTGATGTGTTCTCATATAAAATCTTTAAATGCAGCAAGTTTATAGGCCCATGACTTGCTGATTTCTGTAGCTCATTAGTGAACAAGGAAAGAGATGTAACCAGTGTTGTTCCAGAAGAAAAATCAAGAAGAAAGTATACACTTTTCAATAATTAGAACCGCTAAAAAATGAAATGGAGTGCCCTGCAAAGGACTGAGTATCCATCCATAAAGGAATCCTTGCCAATATTCCTCCTACTCAACTTGAAGGCATTTCTGATTATATTTCGCAGAGAACTTAATTTTCCATATTCATAGACATCTAAGCACTTGGAAATTTAAAGAAATCACTGCAAGTAGTAAGAAATTGACAGAGATAATTTGATGAAGCATGTAAACTTCTTTTTCTGAAAACTCTGCAGAGGTTTGCATGATCTCTCTTTAGGGCTGGGGCTCAGAATCAGGGCTGGGCAAGTCAATGAGGGCCGTGGCCCCTGGAGGTCAGTGGACTAGACACAAGTGGAAAGGAAAGAAGGAAAAGAAGGAAACAAGGAAGAATAAGGTGAGTGGAGGTAATAGTGATACTAACATAATCATCACAATGGTTGCATCAATCAACTGCAGTTGTTCTCATTTTTCACACAAAGGAATTGAACCTTAGGGTTGTGAGTCCCAAGATCACACAGTAAGTGATAGAGGCAGGACATGGTAGATTTCAGGGTTGGAATTCCTGATTCCACGTTTTCCCATAATAGCAGGACAATGGCTTGTTCATCTTAGCCTGGATTCTATTTTTTAATTTTATTTATTTATTTATTTATTTTTTGAGATAGGATTTCACTCTGTCATCCAGGCTGGAGTGCAGTGACACAGTCATGGCTCACTGTATCCTCAACCTCCTAGTCAAGTGATCCTCCCACTTAGGCTTCCTGAGTTCCTGGAACTACAGGTGTGCACCACCATGACCAGCTAACTTATTGTATTTTTAGTAGAGAAGGGGTTCTGCCATGTTGCCCAGGCTGGTCTTGAATTCCTTGGCTCAAACCATCTGCCCACCTGGGACTCCAAAAGTGCTAGGATTACAGACATGAGCCACACTGCTCAGCCTGGACAGTTCTATGTTAAAGACAGGTCTAAGAAGGGGAGCTCACTTCTGGATCCTGCTGTAAGCCTCATGAATTTAAAATATCATTACTGTGGATAGTCATAAGGACGTTGCTTAGTCTCCCGAGAGTCATCTTCCTTTATATGAAATGGAAGTAATATCAACGAATCTTAGATGTCTATTAATATTATAAACTCCGAATTCCAATTTTGAAAGACTAGGAGAAAATGGAAATGATTGATTTTGTATTTTTTTTAAAAAAGTGCAGGTCTCTGATTTTGGCTTTGCATTTTGACCTGAGCTTCATTTAACTTATGTTTATCAATATTTGAAACAACTTATATTTTCTTCATGTTTATGTTTTTTATTCCAGGAAGCATGAAAGAAACTCCCCACCCCCGCCACAAACTTTTCTCTCGTTATTCACCATATTCAAGAGAGCTACAGACCTACTGTCTATGGGTCTATCAGCTATGAGCCTAACACTTTCATTTACCTCCTAAAAAGAGAGTAGGAAACAGCTGAGGCCAGTATAAGGGGTGTTACTTTAGGGCAGTGATGGTTAAGAATAGCAGGGGATGAGTTTGGGCTATCACCCTCTACCCCCAACCACCAGGGACATTTGGCACTTTCTGAAGACATTGTTAATGGTTACAACTGGGGGTGCTACTGGGTCCTAACGGGCAAAAGAAGCCAGAAATGTTGCTAAACAGCTTACAATACACAGTACAGTTCCACACAAAGACTCGTGGAGCTCCAAGGGTCTATATTGCTAATATGGGTACACCCAGATCTTTATAAAACCAGGTAAAATGCATGGCATTTGACAAACCTGGGTACTTCCTTTGGCAAAATATTCTAAGCTCCCAAACCTAGAGAATGACAACATGACAGAGCTGTCCACAGCTTTTAACAATGGATAAAGAAGCCTTTCCTGCACTCTCTACTAATCTTCAGAAGTTCCTAGAGTGTGCTGTGTGAAATAGGCAATGTTTCTTAGATCATTATTTCCACTGTTTTATTTTCTCTAGGAAAAGCAAACTGCTTTTGGGAATTTCTGGTTGCTTGACGTTTTACATCATTTTCAGGATGTGCTTTTAATATCAGCGTTTTCTTTTATTTGTCTTTTACAAGAAGAAAAGAAAATGTGGAAGGAGATTTGGAAAAAACTTTTAAAACCTGTGCAGTGTCTCTAAGAATAAGAAAAGTCATCAGAGCTGTACGTTCCAGGTTTTCCAAACCAACTGAAAGAGGTTTCTGAATAATAACAACCTCAATAACCATTCTTCATGTTTGCCATTTTCAAAAGTCTGCTATTTTAAAAATCAACCCAGTTGATTAGATAATTGGACTGAACCTGAGAACTATGCCTAAAGCAAGAGCTCAGAAACACAGACTAGTTTTCAGACTTAGAAAATAAATGTTGAAAAAGAATACAGAAAGGTCACAGGTAACACTGCACACACAAAAACAGAATATAAAAGGTAATATGACTTGACTAACAAGGTGAAAGGTAATGAGTGCGGAGTCCAGGTATGACTTTTACAATTGCTAAGGCATTCTGTCTATGTCGCTGACGCTTTGGCAAAATCCCCAGACCCACAGAAAAGTCTGAGTCACCCATCTCTCATCTCTTTATTCTCTGGAAAAGGTGACCTAGGTGTCAGCTGTACTCTGGCTGATTGTAATGAACATGCTGAGAAATCTGAGAATGGAACGCCAGTGACATCAATCCTGGAGTTAGAACAAAATTATTATTTCTGGGTTCAGCATCTGGCCTTACCGTGCAAACTAGATTTTTCTAGTCTCCTATTCTTTGAATTGCCTTCATTTAAAGTATGTTGAAAAGTTCTCACCTGTGTGTGTGACTTTTGGGGTTATTTGCTTTGTGGGTTTGGTATGAACTGAAGAGAATCTGAAAGTTCTTTCTCAAGCCAAGAGACAAATTGAGAAAATGACAATGTTTTCCTGAGCTTTAGGTTCAGAAGGATCATGATCATTTTGTTGAGCTAAGACGCAGAGGAGAATCTAAGGTAAAGTGAGTTCTAAGCAAAGAAAACCGCTGACCACAGTAACAGAACAGCTATAAAATGGCTATGGAAAGCGAAAACTGCTTCAACCCAAATACCAAATTCAATGCTCACTTCTGCGTTGAGGGACAATCTTTCAATATGTACGTTACATTTCTTCTAATAATTTTACAGACACTTAGAAAATGTTTAAATGATTTTAAAATTTCATCCATTTACATTTGTTCCTTAGAAATAAACTATAAATATTGAGATTTAGTGATGTAGTTATGTTTGCTGTAGAGCTTATTTTAAGTATATTCATAGATTTTGAAGTTAATGTGTATTGCTGTCCTTTTATTCCAAACATTAAGAGCATCAAAACAGACTAATATTTTCTTCCTAATGTAAGATAAAAATAATAAAGCAATAATTTTAAAAGAATTAGGGCTCTTTACTCTGAGAATCATCAGCTGGTATTACTTTATACATAACTAGACAGAATTTCTTGCAATTTACTTTGTTATACCCCCCCCTTGCTACTCCATATAAATATATCGATATAACATGTATAGAATGGAGCTTGATAACACAAGACCTAAATAATACATTTCATGGCGAGAATGTTAGGCTCATCTACATGTGAAGCTTTTACAGGATTGTAGGTTTTTTAAACTGACTAACTGACCTGTTTATCATTATAACACAGACACTTCTAACTGACCGAGGAATTCCACCACAATAACTCTATTTTCAATGTTGGGCTAAAATGTTTTGCAGCACTCCTTACGTACTCAGCCACTCTGAATACAGTTATTTTCCTGTGAATCGCTTACAGTAACCTAAGAAGCAGGAACTGGCATGATCATCCATTGAACAGATAGGAAAATAAGGCAAAGAAAGTTAAGAAACTTGCCCACGTCAAAATCAGGTGGGTAGGGTAGTTGGATCTGGCTTTTAAAGCCGAGCTCTGCCCTGAGTTGGAGCAACAACCCTGAAACACAGCCACCATTAAACTTCATTACGTCTAGCGTATACTTTATGGGACTACAACGATAAAACACATTGTTTTTAAAAATTACGTGTAGATAGTAAAGAATGAAGCCACAAATTCAACTGACTTTTTTTCATTTAATTTTTTAAGTTCCAAATTACTACGCTTTTAACATATATTGCTACGTATTCTTTTCCACGTTGAACCTTCAAAGTGTTTTCACAGCTAAAATTTAATTCACTTTCACGGAAAAATCTTAAAGATTACTGTATTCTTCCATTGAAAAAAAGAAGACACTAATATTTTAAGCTAAATTTAGCAATACATAAATCAAGAGCCTTAAAATACTTATACTCTCTAACTTAGAAATTCCATTTCTGGAGAGTTTATCCTCTAGAAATAGTTAAAATGCATATAAATGTTTTATTACAAACACATTTATTTATATATTTATAAAATTAAAATTTGGAAGTAATATATTTATACTGGGGAACGGTTAAATAAGTGATGGCATTGCTATTTCAAATGATGTTTATAAGGGGTTTATTATACTATGGAAAAACACTTGTGTTATATGTTTATTTTACTTAGAATGTAAAGCAGAGAAGAAGGGAACAGAACTACAGCCTGCACACTTAGTCAGAACTAGGTAAGATAAACTTCCCAGAATCACAAAACTGGAAGACGGCACCAAAATATGTTTAACATGCTTTTATATTTTACTTATGTTTTTCTGTATTTTCCAGTTTATAACAATTTGTGCATGCTAATTTAAAATGGAAAAATATATCTGAACTTTCTTTTAAAAAGTTATAAACAGAACGGCTGAAACATAGCAGATTTGACCCTCTATGAGTCAGGTTCAACTTGCCATGGATCCTACAGTTCCAACTGAGGAAGTAAGTGTAGTTAAGAGATGCCTAGTTAGAAAACATAAGGAATGGCAAGGTGTCGTGGCTCGTGTCTATAATCCCAGCACTTTGGGAGGCCAAGGCGGGAGGATGACTTGAGCCCAGGAGTTTGAAACCAGCCTGGGCAACAGAGTGAGACCCTGTCTCTATAAAAAAAAAAAAAAAAAAAAAAAAAAAAGGCTGGATGTGGTGCCTCATGCCTGTAATCCTTTGGGAGGATTAGGCATGGCGAAGGAGCACTTTGGGAGGCCAAGGCAGGCGGATCACTTGAAGTCAGTAGTTCATGACCAGCCTGGCCAATATGGTGAAACCCTGTGTTTACTAAAAATACAAAAATTAGTAGGGTGTCATGGAGCATGCCTGTAATCCCAGCTTCTCCGGCGACTGAGGCAGGAGAATTGCTTGAACCCAGGAGGCGGAGGTTGCAGTGAGCTGAGATTGTAGCCTGAGCAACAGAGCGAGACTCTATCTCCAAAAATAAAAATAAAAAATAATAATAACAATAAAATAAATAAAACACGAGGTACCTAGTTCCTTCAAGTGCAACCCATAGGACTATTAATGTGAGAACTGCAGTAGATTTCCACTGGGAGAGTTCCTTGAAAGGAACCATGAGCCCAGTATGCCCATACCTTTGTATGACTTTTAATACCACATCCCAGCTCTGCTTCTTGGTTCACTGGGATATTCCACTTGTTGGCAATGTCTAAAAACAAACAATTAGCTTTGCAAGCTACCACATGGTCACTGAAAGAGACAAAAGGGAATTGCCACAATGAGATGACTTTCATCTCTCTTGCTGTTCAGAAGGCTGATTTTGTTCACACATGAGGGAGAGAAAAATGGCAAAATGGTAATGGGGTGGGGATGGAGGTGGAGGTAGGGAGGTGGAAATAAGTTCCTCATCTTCTAGGAAAATACCAAGTTGCACACCAACCTGAAGTATAACCCAAATTGCAAATCCAGGATATTTCACAAGATGAGAAAGGCCTTAGCCATTTTCATTTCAATTGCTAGTATATGTTTTTACAAAGAAAAAATATCTACGCACAGTTTGAAAACAGTATTATATATAAAATATTTAGTCCTTTTAGTGTATCTTTAAGAATATATAAAATCTCTTACGTGGAGATAACATTAAAAGCATAAATGTAAGCATTTCATAATACTACAATATTTTTAAAACCTTTATAAAACACCTTCCAGAAAGGTTTGCATAGACAGAAAAAAAAAAAGAAAAGCTTGGGAAACATTGCATTTTGCAACAGTTTTCTTGAATATTGGTAGTGCATATTGGCCTATTAAATACTCCTAGAAGACCTACAACATAGACGTTGGCTTGAGTTTGCTGATTTAATTGTTTCTCAAACCTAATGAATGAAAACGCCATCTTCATCAAACATAAAGTGGATCAAACACGCAATTAGGGAAGTGTCGCTCTACGTAGATCAGTGTTCAATTTCTTTTACTTTCTCCATCTCTCCCACTCTCAAGCCACATCTCTCAACCTCTTTCCCAAGCTCCTCTCACCTTAACTCTAAGACACAACCCATAACCTGGCAATAACTGGATCATGTCTTGGGATATTGCCAGTAGTTGTTATACATCAGCTCTGATCTGAAGAGAATCCATGTACAGCTAAGAGAATAAACAGCTCCATTCCCATTCTAGTTGGTCGTCTCCCCAGGACACCAGCCAAAGTTGCTGCTGACTAAGGAGGCCCCCTTGATTTTTTGTTTTTGTTTTTGAAGTGAACATCTTTCCCTTAGAAATTCAGCACGGGCTGAGGCACCAATTAATTTTGCATAAGCTGCCACGCACCAACAGATGCTAATCCATTCGTTCATAACCACAGAATATTGTTTTAGGGTCACGTACGTAACTTCTGCCTCCAGCCCTGTGGATTTATTTACTGCTTAGTCCCTAGTTCCTGCAGCTGTGTCCTTTCAGTGACTGCTTTATGGTGGCCAAGAGAGTTGAGGTCGACCGCCAGGACTCTGAGATCTGGAGGAACACATGGACACATTATTCTTTTGCTCTGAAGCTATCCAATTCCTGTTCCGGTCAGATGGGGAGATAGTGGGAGAATATCTCTGAAATTGCCCAGCACTTACTGCTGATATTCCTCATGTCTGACATTATTGCAGGAGAACAGACTTAGATCTACCCTCTGTGTGTTCTTCAGTGGAAGGTGAATTACTAACGAAAGTGTGATAATACAAAACACAATTGAGTGTAGCCTTGGCTTTATTTGTAAGACCTACTCTGGAGACATTATTTTTTTTACTCCAAGACTACACATTGGATCCAGTCTGCTTCAAACAAGAGACCGGGAAAGACGGGTTACTATGCTAATTGAATACTAATGAGGCCTTTGCTTAAGTTGGGTTTTGTTGCAAGTATTTGCCACTACATTTCTTTTGTATTTATGTAGAGGGAAAAATAAAGTACTTCAAAGGTAGCAAGAGTCTTACTTAGCCTGAGCACTTGCAGAAAAAATGTCTTGCTGCTCTTTCTTTTGTGCTTGTAACATTTGTAAAGAGTTTTGTTCAGCACTATGGAAAAGCAAAATATCATCATCATTATTACTGGCCTTTGTCCACGGTGGATTTCATCCAGATTCTAACCAGTGACTCTGTGACTAACAATCTGAGTCACTAAGTTTCAGATGTTTATGGATTTCAACACAATTCCCAGACTGAAAGTTTTTTTAAAATTTATTTTCATGTTTCAAGACTCAGAAAGAATTAAATGTCTTTCTGTATTTCCAGTCTAGTGCAGAAAGAAATAAATGCCTTTCCGTATTTCCAATCTAGTGTCACTGAGTGACAGGGTTGGAACAATTCAGTGAATAGATTGAACTGTTCCTTCAATTACAGATTTGTATTGACAAAAGTTAATTACCAAAATGTCAAAAAAAATTAGTATATACTTCCAGGACAAAAGTCTCCAGCCTGGCAGAGAATTCAGCGAATTATAAATATTTGTGTTTTCACCATGGTAGTAGCACAGGATAATTACAGAATTTAAAATGCAGAGAATCATGGTGCTGGGAAAACTGAATATCCACATGTGGAAGAATGAAACTAGACCCCTCTTTCTCACCATACACAAAAAGCAACTCAAGGCTGGATGCAGTGGCTCATGCCTGTAATCCCAGAACTTTGGCAGGACGAGGCAGGCAGATCACTTGAGGTCAGGAGTTCGAGACCAGCCTGTCCGATGTGGTGAAACCCGGTCTCTACTAAAAGCACAAAAATTAGCTGGGTGTGGTCATAGGCGCCTGTCATCCCAGCTACTCGGGAGGCTGAGGCAGGAGAATCACCTGAATCTGAGATTCAGAGGTTGCAATAAGCCGAGATCAAACCACTGCACTCCAGCTTGGGCAACAGAGCAAGACTCCGTCTCAAAAAAAAAAAAATCAACTCAAAATAAAGACTGAAATGTAAAGCCTGAGGCGATGAAACTACTAGAAAGAAAACATAGCAGAAACACTTCATGACATTGGTCCAGGCAAGGATTTTTTGGATAAGACCTCAATAAAAAGAATGAAATCCTGTCATTTGCAACAACATGGATGAACCTGGAGGACATTATGTTAAGCAAGAAAAGCCAGACACAAAAGGCAAATACTACATGATCTCATTTATATGCGGACTTTTAAAAAGTTGATCACATAGAAGTAGAGAGTAGAATACTGGTTAGCAAAGTCAGGTGAAAGGTAGGGAGGAGTGGTGGGAGTAGGAGAGGTTGGTTAGTAGGTACTAGGTTATAGTTAGATGAGAGGAGTAAGTTCTGGTAGAATACCGGTTATCAGAGTCAGGTGATAAGTGGGGAGGAGTGGCGGGAGTAGGAGAGGTTGGCTAGTAGGCACTAGGTTATAGTCAGATGAGAAGAATAAGTTCTGGTACCCTACTGCAGAGGTCTCAACCTTTTTGGCACCAAGGACCGGTTTTGTGCAAGAAAACTTTTCCACAGATTTTTGAGGGGGATGGTTTCAGGATGACACCGTTCCATCTCAGATCGTCCAGCATTAGTTAGGCTCTCAGAAGGAGCACGCATCCTAGAGCCCTCCCGTGTGCAGTTCACCATAGGGTTTGTGCTCCTATGAGAATCGAATGCAGCTGCTGATCTGACAGGAGGCAGAGCTCATGTGGGAATGCTTTGCCCAATGCTCACCTCCTACTGTGCAGCCCAATTCCTAACAGGCCACAGGCTGGTGCCAGTTTGCAGCCCGGTAGTTGGGGACGCCTGCTCTATGGCACAGTAGAGTGATATATTTAGCAATAATGTGTTGCATATTTCAAATCAGCTAGAAGAGACGATTTTGAATATTCTCACCACAAAGAAATAAAAAATGCTTGAGATAATGGGTGTGTTAATTAGCCTGAGTTGATCATTATGCAATGTACACATGTAGTGGAAAATCACACTGTATCCCACAGATAATATGTACAACTCTGATGTGTCAGTTAAAAACAAAACTAAAAAAAAAAAAAGAAATGTAAGTAAACATAATATAAACACTAAAAAAATAAAATAAAATAAAATGCAGGGGACCTACTGCTAAAAGGTAATAAAGAAAATGATAGAAAAATGCAAGTATATTGGCTGGTTATTAACTTTGCAAAGATGCGCATCTTTATTCTTAGAGCTCCTTCAAAGGCATATTAGAAAATGGACAGTCTGACTAGGGCCTACTTGAGGGTGGAGGGTGGGAGAAGGGTGAGGATTAAAAAACTATGTATCGGGTACTATGCTTATTACCTGGGTGACAAAATAATCTGTACATCTAACCCCTGCGACATGCAATTTTCCCAAACCTGCGTGTGTACCCCCGAACCTAAAATAAAAGTTGGAAAGCAAAAAAAAGAAAAGGAAATGGATAGTCTGAGCTAAAATATCCCTTTTTATGGAAAACCTCATTGTTTTAATAATGTTATCATTTTTCTGTGTTTATTCTCATACCTGCTCTAGATTATTCCTAGACTATAACTATCCCTGATTGTTCACCTTACATCAATCTTTTATTTTTATTATTATTATTACTTATTTGTAGGGATAGGGTCTTGCTCTGTCACCCAGGCTGGAGTGCAGTGGTGCAATTATGACTCAATGTAGCCTCAAACTTCTGGCCTCAAGCAATCTTTCCAGCTCAGCCTCCCCAGTAGCTAGGTCTACAGGTGCCATGCTACTACACCTGGCTAAGTTTTTAATTTTTTATAGTGATGTGGTCCCACTATGTTACCCAGCTTTGGTCTTGAATTCCTGGTCTCAAGTGAGCCTCCTGCTTTGGCCTCCCAGAGTGCTGGTATTGCAGGTGTAAGCCACGGTGCCTAGGCCCATCAACCTCAAAAGACAATTCCTTGTCATTTTCACATGGAATAATTTCACAAACATTTGGTCATACATTTTTACAGCATCTCGGGTTAATAATATATTACAGTTTCATAGCATTTTGCAAAGAATTCTCTTGCATGTTATCTCACATTCATCTCATCATCATATGCAGTAGAGAATAAATGTGTTGCTCCATTTTACAGATGAGAAAATTGCTGTATATTACACTGATATAATTGGCTTAGATTCATTGGCTAAAGTAACATGGATTGTTACAGAAAAATAGAGGTCCTAGTCCAAAGCTATTCTACTAGACATGTTATATGGTTTGGCTCTGTGTCCCCACCCAAATCTCATGCTGAATTGTAATTACCAATGTTGGGGGAGGGACCTGGTGGGAGGCGATTGGCTCGTGGGGGTGGATTTCTCCCATACTGTTCTCGTTATAGTCAGTGAGTTCTCACGAGATCTGATGGTTTAAAAGTGTGTGGCACTACATCCTTGCTCTCTCTCTCTCTCCCCTGCTCTGCCATGGTAAGACATGCTTGCTTCCCCTTTGCCTTCTGCCATGATTGTAAATTTCCTGAGGCTCCCAGCCTTGCTTTCTGTACAGCCTGCAGAACTGTGAGTCAATTAAACCTCTTTCTTCATAAATTATCCAGGTCTCAGGTAGTTCTTTAGAGCAAGATGAGAACAGACTAATACAACACATAACAGAAATTTGAGGTTTAAAAAGAATTTTTGCCTCTAAATCCTCATAATGCAAGATTAAGAATAAAGCCTGGACAGATGAGCTGTTATTTCTGGATACCGGTCTTTGCAAATACTGTTTGGGTTATCAAGTATTATCTTGTATTATGTTAATGCTCTCCAAAGGATCCAAGTGTAATCAGACCGCACAAAATACTATCAAAATATACAAAGATAATAAAGAAAATGAATCAGATTTTAAAAAACTATTTACTCATCATTCTGTGCCCTTTACAGGATGACCTGTATAAGTCTATGTAGAATGTTCTTGAGCACACATTAATAATTGTTGCCTTTCAAGCAAGTTTCATTTTTCACTGTGAACTTGTTGGATTTTACGTTTAAACTAATAGCCTTTCTAAGGGAAGAAGATTTATCTACCATTTCCCTTACATCTTCCACAGTGTCTAGGCTGGAACCAAAGTTGTTGCTTTTTGACTTCTGTATGGCAACTACTCCTGTGACATATTTTGAAGTTCCTTGTACCCCCCAATCTGGCCCTGCGCCCACACTGAGCCTCACGGCTAAGTTTGATATCCAAGCAGTAAGATGGTCTAGTAGAATCCCCTAAAGCACAGGTCATGAGCCATCCACATCACACCCATCTGGTGTCTCTCAGCAGGTGCAGGATTCTAGGTGCTTCCACAGATCTTCCCTACCCAGTGAAGCTGCATTAAACAGCTCCCCAAGAGAGTCTTGTGAACTCTCAAGTTTGATCAGCACCCTAATGACAGCACTTTTCAGCTCCCGGAAATTTTAAAGAAGTTGCTTGTGAATATGGTTCCTGGGCCTGGTCTTTGAAAATGAAAACGGAAGATGGTGCTTGACTTTGGGGAAAAGAAGTGAGAGGCAGACTACAAAAATGGCTCAAAACAACACCCTCTGACAATTACTAAGAGAAAATGTTTACCTGTGCGCTGGGAAACAACACCCCCCATTTCTGTAAGGCAGTTCCCAAGCAGACTCCTGATTTCAGGGATCTCTGGAGCTGCACCCTCCACAGCACTGGCGCAGGACCAGGGCGCCAAGTCTGAATGACTAATATTTTTCCAATCTAGAACGTCAATAACCGATTGATAACTATTTCCCCTTTAAACTAGGCAAAATCAGCATTCCTCTCCCCTGTGTGCCAGAATCCCAAGATGAACAAAAGAGGCCTGCATCAAGAAAACTGTTCAGTTCTCTTGGATTCAGGGCTTCAACCCGAATTGGGCTGAGCGAATGAAGACGCTGGTGAGATGTCAGGAACTTGGGGAATGAAGACACACCCAGAAAAAGCAGGACCCTGCAGGAGTGGACAAAGAACTGGAGCACAGGGATGTGAGAGGGCTTGAAATGAACAACAGACTCATACCAGAAGGATTTCTAATCAGAAGAGAGTGATTGCTTTAATAAAGCTGCAACCTGGAACAATTACAATCTGACCAGATGTTCTTGCAAAACTGGTAAAGCAGAGAATGTGTAAAAATCTCTCCCTCTCCTCCCCCGAATGCAGCTGACCAAAGGCCGAAAGGCCGGATCCTCAAAGCCCAGATCTGATCACTGCAGATCTGGGCCACCCTAAAAGCAATCCGGTGTAATCTTTCCAGCATCAGGCCCTGGGATGAGGGAGGTGGGGGGAAGGTGGAGAAAGGTGGAGGGAGGTGAGAGGAGATGGAGGGAAGTGAGGTAGGTGGAGAGAGGTGAGGGGAGGTGGAGGGAGGTGAGGGGAGGTGGAGGGAGGTGAGGGGAGGTGGAGGGAGGTGGAGGGAGGTGAGGG
>NW_016804965.1:3714206-3717295 GCF_001698545.2 Rhinopithecus bieti
CTTGGCAGCTGCTGCCCGCGCCCCGCGGCCTCACCAGGGGAGGGGGCGCTGCGCCGGGGCCCTGGATCCGCGCCAGGCCGCTGCTTCCAGCCGGTGGGGCCGGGGCGGGGCGGGGCGGCCCGGTCCCCATCCCCAAGTCCCTTCCCCCACGCAGCCTTCGCCCTCCCAGCTCCTTCCCGCGCCGTCTTCCCTTCCCGCGTTCCCCGGGAGAAACATGGCCGGGAGCAGCGAGGAGGCGCCAGACTACGGGCGAGGCGTCGTGGTAAATGCAAACTCCCGATTTTGGGGCTCGCCCCGCTCCCCTCCCTCCCTGGCACCCTGCTTGTAGATTAAATGCCTGCCGTGCGCAGGCCACCGCTTTGTTCTCCCTCCCGGCGGGGATCGCTTCCATCCTCAGACCCTGGCCTCCTCTCCCCGCCCCCAATCTGACGAAACACCGAGTCCCGTCCCTTCACCCCGAGTTCCCAGCATCCCCCCGCGTCCTCCGGCCGGTAGCCCGCTCCTGCAGCGTCCCGCCGGCGCCCAGCTGTCCCCATCCCAGCGAGCCACGGGGAGCCGCTTCTGCGAGCTGGGCGGGGCCCCAGAGACACCCGCGTGCTGCTCTGTAGGCCTACTTCTTCCTGGGCCTCCTCTTCCAGAGCGCGCTTCAAGTTTTGTTTTTAAAAAGGACACTGAGGGGTTTTGAAGGCATCTAGGAAATAAAGTAGCTCAAGTTGACAGAGCTTGAGCTCTGAAGCCTTTGGTACCCAGGTTGGGGGGCTCTCTGGCAGTGGAGGCCTCTGCAGGAGCTCTGGGACACGCTGACGGCTCCTGCGGGACCTATGGTTTGTCTGTAAAAGGGAGCAACAGCAGGCTGGGCTCTGGAGCGAACTGGGAGGATGCATGTAAAATATCTAGCAGTGTGTCCGGATGGGAGAGTGTGGGATGCTGGTTTCCCAGAACTGAGCCTCCTGGCGGTGTCAGCCAGAGGGTACCCATCTCTCAGTGTGCTAGGATCTAATCCGTTCTTGACCTTGTGGCCACGTCCTCCCTGTTCCCTGAGAAGTGGTTTTCCTAGAAGGTGGTGGTTATAACTTGTGTCAAGTTCGGTGTGAAACTCAATGGTGATGAGGATGGTGGGTGGAGCTAACTTGCCATCTCTTTCCAGGGATCAGCTTGTCATTCACAGATAATCTGTTTATGAATATGAATGGCCTGAACTAAAGTAAGTGGGCTGGGGAGGGAAACGTGACACACTCAGACAGAACTGGTCAGGTTGAAATGTGGGACTCAGTGCTTAATTTAACAGCAGGCCCTTTCCTTCTTAAAGGATGAGGATTTGATTTATTTATTCCTTCCATAAGTTTATTGTCCTGCTGGGTTGCAGAAAGTGTTGTAGGCTCTGGGGTGCAAAAGACAAAGGCCTTGTCTTCATGAGCTTGCGTTCTAGAGAAGACACAGGCAAGCAGTGTGTAAACAAATAGAGAAAATTTCCAATAGAGATGTGCAATAGGAGGAGGGTAACAGGATAGAGGGTAATTGGAGGAGAAGCGGGGACTGATGCTTTTGCTGAGGTGGTCAGGGCAGCCTCTCTGCAGTGACCTTTGAGCTAAGATCTGAAGGGTACACAGGAGTAGCCATGTGGACTGCAGGCAGAGACCTGCATATCAAATGCAAAAGAATCATTGTATCCGATTTATGCTTTTACAAAAAGCATTCCAGTTGCCCCAGGAGGAGGGGCAAGCCTAGCGGTGTGATGAATGGGAGGGAGACTAAAACGCAAAAAGGGCAATCATTAAGTTCATTCTGGACAAATTGAGTCTGCAGTGCCTGTAAGGCCCACAGATCGGGCTGCACTGTAGGCAATTTGAAATTCACATTTGGAATTCAGGAGAGCGATTGGAGAGATCTGGAAATCAGCAGAAAGAATAATATTTAATGTTCAGGAATGCTCAGTGAATGTGGAAAAAACAATTAAAGCAACTGTTAAGGATGGAAGCCTGGAAAGTCCCAAATGTAAGAGGCTGCCTGTGGGGGAGAAGCCGGTTGAAGGAACCGAGAAAGAACGCTGAAGGGTGGGAGGGCAGGCAGGGTGGTGGGTGCCTTGGGAACAGAGCATTGTTGAGCGGGAGGGGCGGTGTCAAGAGGTCATCAGAAGTGTCAGATGCTACAGGGACAGCAAGTTGGATACCAAGATGGAAAACAGCCACTGTATTTAACAATTACAAAGTCATTAGTAGGGAGAATCTTTTAAACAACCACTCCATTGGTAGAACAGGTAAAATATAGTACAAGTTGAGCATCCCTAATCCAAAAATCCAACATCCAAAATGCCCCCAAATCTGAAACTTTCTGTGCGCCAACATAATGCTGAAAGGAAATACTCGCTGGAGCATTTTGGATTTCGGATTTTCAGATGAGGGATGCTCAACCAGGAAGTATAATGCAAATATTCCACAATCCAAAGGAAAAAAAAAAAAACATCAGAAATTGGAAACACATCTGGTCCCAAGCATTTTGGATGAGGGGTACTCAACTTGTACTACCGTAACATACTAGATACTTTTAGAAAAGAATAAGGTGAATCTAGATGCACAGATAGAGTAGGTAAATTGTTGAAGTCTAAGAAACAAGTGAGAGAACATTGTAAATAGCCCAGTCTATTGGTGTCAACAGAGGTCCTCCTGGAAGCAAGGTAGTTTTTTGAAAGATGCAAAGAGGTAGTAAGAGGGGTATAAAGAGAATAGGGGGCCAGGTGAGGTGGCTCATACCTGTAATCCCAGCACTTTGGAAGGCCAAGGTGGGTGGATCACCTGAGGTCAGGAGTTCAATAAAATCCTGACCAAGATTGTGAAACCTTGCTGCTACTAAAAATACAGAATTAGCTGGACATGGTAGTGCATGCCTGTAATCACAGCTACTTGGGAGGCTGAAGCAGGAGAATTGCTTGAACTTGGGAGGTGGAAGTTGCAGCAAGCCGAGATTGTACCATTGCACTTCAGCCTGGGCAGCAAGAGTGAACCTCCTTCTCAAAAAAAAAAAAATAATAATAAAATAAAATAAAATAAAATAAATAAAATCAAAATAAAACAAAAAAATGACTATAAACT
>NW_016804965.1:3717610-3743125 GCF_001698545.2 Rhinopithecus bieti
TAAAATAAAATAAAATAAATAAAATAAAATAAAACAAAAAAATGACTATAAACTGGAGCAGCTGCCATGGGGCTTGGTGCTTGTATGAGAGCCTACCAAGGTGGGAAATAGTCCATGTATAATAGAGATAGTCCCTGCATTTACATCCTTTTCTCCAGTAGAACTTGGAACAATTAGATTAACCTCAAGTTGGATATAAGCAGGCAATTTCAGAGTCAATCGAAGCTGCTGGTAGAAGGCAACTCATGGCAGGTAAGGCAGGAGGGAAGGGAAAGCTGGAGAGGGTGAGTTTACTGGGAGAATAGAAAGCTCTCAAGGATGGGATACAAAATATCAAATTAGTACCAGTTTTCAAAAGGGGCAGGTGGCTGGGAGTGGTGGCTCACACCTGCAATCCCAGCACTTTGGGAGACCGAGGTGGGTGAATCACTTTAGCCCAGGAGTCTGAGACCAGCCTGGGCAGCCAACCCTCTCTCTACAAAAAATACAAACATTAGCTGGGCGTGGTGGTGCATGCCTGTAGTCCCAGCTACTGGGGAGGCTGAGGTGGGAGAAGCACCTGAGCCCAGGAAGTCAAGGCTGCAATGAGCCTTGATTGTGCCACTGCATTCCAGCCCGGGCATCAGAGTAAGACCCTGTCTCAAAAAGGGGGCAGAGGGCAGGTAATAATAGCAAGCATTTCTTGAGCACAAATCTGTAAGGGAGGTCTAGTGTACTCCCCATTTTACAGAGGAGGAAACTGAGGCACTGAGAGATTAAGTAAATCACCCAGGTCATATAAGTAGCAAATGGCAGTAGCAGGATTTGAACCAGCTTTCAATCACTATGCTACATAGGAAGCTGTGATTCCAGGATGGAATTTCAGGGTTGGGGCCGTCTGTAGGACTGGTGTGGCTATGTGAATATATTGCTAAATGAGGAATAAAGATGTGGTTTGAGCTAGGTATGTAGTTTGAGCTGGTGAAGGAGCTGCAAGATGAAGTTGTTGGAAGGATTGTCCAGGTAGGTATTGAAGTAAATTACCCAAGGAATTGTCCAGGAATGAGGTAGAGAAGAAAATTCTGAGTTGGTAGAAATTTGTTGATAAAGATGGCAAGGGATGTAGAGTCAGATGTTATAAGCATAAAACGAGAAGTAAACTTTGTGCAAGAGAAGGGAATATTAAGAGATTTAAGATGGCTCTTGCCTATAAATGGCTTTCAGTTGAACTGAGGAGGTGGGACATTTATACCATTAACAATAAATGGTAGCAAATGCTAATTGCCACATAAGAGAGGTAGATCCTAAGGTGAGAAATTTTGCTCGGAGTTGGCTTGCCATTTGATCTGGAGCTAATAAAGTCACCAGATTCCTGGTTGATACCTCTTTGTTACTTCTCGGGGAGAGAGAAAGATCTTCTCTCTCCACCTGGCTTTTGGGGATTGGGTTATTAGACATGTTTTTGTTTGTTTGTTTGTTTTTGTCTGGTTTGGTTTTCGCCGAAGGATTATCAAGGGAGCCATCATTAGTACTTACCTAAGTGAGTTTGGTAGGAATCAGGAGAAGAGAAAAATCTGAAATGATTGTTGTGTTTCTGTTATGGCTGGCTTCCCATCACCCCCAGTGAAAATATGGCAGTATCAGAGATAAGTAATCAGGTATAGCTCCATCAAAAGCACAGCTCTACTAGGTGGTAATGAGTTTTCCTTCTGAGGGGCAAACCCACCACAGAAGAGGAAGGCATGTGGATACGAGGTGGTTGGCCTGTCGAACCTCCTTTGTTCCTCTGTGAACAGAACCTGGGAATCTTTTAGCAAACCACTTGCCCCCACTTTTTAAGATGTGTGGTTTTGGGGTGGGGCCCTTCCCTGGCTCTGGGGTTGGGACAGGAATCCCAGAACTCCTGTCTGGGATTCTTTGAATTAGAATGAAGGGATAAGACCCCCTTTCTCTTGCTGGTGGAGGACAGATGAGAGCTATGGCCTGAAGGAGAGAGCGGGGCCAATCTGTGGAGCTCAGCAGGGGAGAGGAGTAGAGATTAGCTTCTTATATGCAAAAACTAGTCTAAGCACAAAAAAAATTCTTAATGACTTACAAAGTTTTCAGTGCATCTTCAGTGTGAAAAAGAGAATCAGAATTAGTTCTGGGATTTGGATGTTGCATAAAATGACTCAGTTAATGGGTTTGTCACTTCCCCCAGCTTGGCTATGTTTTGCTGTTTTGAACAGAGAAAGCATTGTGCTGAATACACTTAGAGCATACTATCTGTGATACTGAAACTGTCTACAGACTCTGGTTTTGATTTTTTAAAAAGCAAGTGAATAACAATTATCTACAGTTCATAGCAACCTCCATTCCTGCAGGTTTCAATTTATTTACCACAGGATTTGCATGCACCATTGAAATTAACAAAGCACAAACCAGTATTTCCATCATCTTGAATTGACTTTCATCTCAACAATGAAAACTCACTATTTCAGATTATTTGAAAATAATGGCCAATTTGGATTATATAACAGTTTTAGAGAAATATATTTTTTACTTTTATACTTTTTGTTTTGTTTTCTTGAGACAGTCTCACTTTGCTGCCCAGGCTGGAGTGCAGTGACGTGATCATGGTTCACTACAGCCTTGACCTCCTAGGCTCAAGCAATCTTCCCGCCTCAGCTTCCCAAGTAACTGAAACTACAGGCACATGCCATCACACCAGACCAATTTCTTTTTCTTTTTTGTAAAGATGGGGTATATTGCCCAGGCTGGTCTCGCACTCCTGGGCTCAAGTGATCCTCCCACTTCAGCCTCCCAAAGTGTTGGGATTACAGGCATGAGCCAGTGTGCCAGGCCTCAAATGTATAGTTTTAACTAAGATAATAAGACCGGTATATAGGTTTGAGGCACTTCTTTAGATGAATTAACACATATAATTTGTTGTTAAATGTTTGATGTTTCAGTTCATCTAAATGATCAGCATTTATTGCATAAGTACTGTAGACCAGATACTGATATGAGCCTTACATTCATTATCTTATTTAATGCTCACCGTAGCCATATGAGGTAGGCACTAACTCCATTTCATAGATGAATACACTAAGACTTAGAGAATTTAATATGCCCAAGGCCTCATAGCTGGCAGACTTGTCCCAGGTGTGTGAGACTTCCACGTCCATGCTCTTAACACAGTACTCTGTGCTGCCTCTGGGCTATGGATCCATGTTACAGTTTTAATCTATAGGTTTGTTTCATTTGTCATTTTCTTATCATCTTTTCCTATTTTTGGCATTCATTTTTGGCACTTTTAGCCTCTTTCCTTTTTTTGGCATCACGTGTCAAACATCATGTGTTATACATCATGCAGTGCTCCAGGTATTCTAAGTATATTATCCTTACAATAACCCTATCTATAGGTTTTATTGTGTCTTATTTAAAGCAAGAGGAAATTGGATTGCAGAGAGGGTAAGTCATCTCCCTAACATCACAGTAATAAGTGTCAGAGCCAAACTCTTGAAAGTGGAGTGGAGAGTATTCTCCGAGATTCAACCAGAACAGGGGGCAGTAAAGGATTGATGTGGTTGGAGTAGTGGATTCAGAAGACCACCTGTTAATAGTGCCACTGGTGGAGGAGCTCCAGAAAGTGGGGTAGATAGTATATGTGGTCTGGAAGGGGATCCAGAAAGTGCTGTACACCTGGGTGATCCCCCTGGGATCGGGGACCAGTCAGGGTTCTCCTCGTCTGGTCTTTACTGTGGCCTGCCAGAGGCTCTCCTGGAGTCTCCTCATGTACAGCTGGTAGTCTAGACTCTGGCCAGCTGCTGTGGTGTTAGAGGTTATAGCAGGTACAAGGAGTTCTCACGGTGGCAGTCAGAGGAGCTTGGTGCAAATCCAGCAGTCTCACCAGCCAGTTTGATGGTAGAGGAAGAGCAAATGAGACACTTTTCAAATATGCAGATTGACCGGGCATGGTGGCTCACACTTATAATCCTAGTGTTTTGGGATGCCAAGGTGGGAGGATCCCTTCAGGCCAGGAGTTTGAGACCAGCCTGAGCAACATAGCAAGACCTCATCTCTGCAAAAAAATCAAAGAAAATAAGCTGAGTGTCATTGTGCACTCCTTATCTCCAGCTACTTAGGAGGCTGAGGTGGGAGGATCACTTGAGCCTAAAAGTTCGAGGCGGCAGTGAGCTATGATTGTGGCCCTCCACTCCAGTGTAGGCAACAGAGGGAGAGTCTGTCTCTTAAAAAACAACATAGGTGATATACATCATTTGGCCACCAGTCAGCCAATGGATATGATACACTGGAATCTCTAGAACCTTGAACAGTGGTGCTCTTTATCACAAGGAGACAAACTGAGAGTTCAGGCTGGAGTTCAGGTTTTCAGGTAGCCGAAGGATGGAGACTGTGTCATCCATTCATTCATTCAACATTTTTGAGCACTTACCATATTCCAGATCAGCATTCTGGGCGCTGAGGGATTGAACAATGAATCAGAAAAAGTCTCTGCCAGAAGGAGCTCATATTCCGACAGAACACATCCATGCACACACACGTCATCCAGTGGTAAAACAGGCTATGAAGGTCAGGGAAGGCCTCTCTGCAGAGGTGACGTTGAATGGAGACTTGAAAGAAGTAGAGGACAGCCATGTGGAAATCTGGAGGAAGAGTGTTGCAGGCAAGAGGAGGTGCCAGTGCAAAACTCGGGAGGCAGGGGCGTGATTGGCAGATCAGAGGACTTGCAAGAGAACAGCGTCTGAAGCAGAGGGAAGAGGAAGAGTGCCAGGAATGAGTCAGACAGGTAATCCCTGGTGAGCCACAGTGAGGACTCTGGTCTTTACTCAGAGTAAAATGATAAGCCCTTGAAAAAAATCTAAGCAGAAGGCTGCCATGGTAGGATGTCCTTTGTTTGTCTATTTTTATTTTTTGAGAGACAAGGTCCTGCTCTGTCACCCAGGCTGGAGTGCAGTGGCACTCATAGCTCACTGCAGCCTCTAACTCCTGGGCTCAAGTGATCTTCCTACCTTAGCCTCCTGAGTAGCTCGGACTACAGGCACACGCCACCTTGCCAGGGTAATTTTTTAACTGTTTGCAGAGACAGGATCTTGCTGTGTTGCCCATGCTGATTTCTAACTCCTGGCCTCAAGGGGTCTTCCCGCCTCGGCCTCTCAAGTGCTGGGATTACGGGCATGAGTCACTGTACCTGGCTATGATGTGCATTTTTAAAGGAGCATGTCTGCTTCCATGTGGAGGGGCTGCAAAGTGGAAGCAGGGAGACAATTGTAGTGGCTCCTAGGACAGTCCTAGGAGAAATGATGGTGGCAATTGACTGGCCTGGGGGAGGGGAACAGCAGTGGAGGTGCTGAGAGGTGGTCCTGGATAAATTTCGAGGGAATTGAAATACAGTTTTCTACTGTGTTGCCTGAGGGGATGAAAGAAAGGAGTCAGTGACAATTCCAAGGGACAGGAGCCTTCTCAAGGATCCTGCATAGGAGCCTTGGGTAGGACAGAGAGCTACAAGGGGCACCAGGAATTTGGGAAAGCAGATCAGAGGCTGGGGGCAGTCAGCAAGCCCTCCATGAAGAAGTGGGGTGTGACCTGGGCTTCTGAGTTCGGAATACAGAGGTAGAGGAGGAAAGGGGGAGAGAGAATGAAGGGGTGCACGGTAAATGAATGAATGAAACCCAGAGCTGGGAAGGATCCTGACTTGACTGCAAACCATTCTGAAGGCAGGAAGCAAAGATGTAGGGAGTTGGGCTGGGAAATTAGGGTGGGTCTGCATTGTTAAAGGCCTCAGAAGCTCAAAGCTGGACAGAGGAGTCGAAGTGTGCAGGAGTGAGTAAAGAATGGGAAACTGAGGCCAGGTGTGCTGGACAACACCTGTAATCCCAGCACTTTGGGAGGCTAAGGCAGGCAGAGGGCTTGAGTCCAGAAGCTCAAGACCAGCCTGGGCAACCTGGCAAAACCCCATCTCTACAAAAAACATGTAAAAATTAGCTGGGCATGGTGGCACACACCAGTTACTCAGGGGACTGAGGCTGGAGGATCAGTTGAACCTGGGAGGCAGGGTTGCAGTGAGCAGAAATCACACCACTGCACTCCAGCCTGGGTGACAGTGCGGGACCCTGTCTCAGAAAGAAAAAAAAAAAAAAAGAATGGGAAACTGGTACACAGCTAGAGTATGATTTAAGTGGGTAACACTTCATTGTTACATCTTTTCTTGATGTTCCAAGAGTAAAAGTAACTCCACCTTCCCCTTCCCTTTCTCCCACACCTCTTTACTATTCTGACCGTAAAACTAGTACATCAAGTCCTAAGCGAGAGGGAGACTTACAATCAGTCCATCCACTATGTGAATAGGCCAATTTTCTGGACCATCAGTTTCTAATAGGACAGTTTAAGTGTCCAACATAGTACATTGTTTTAAAGTCTTTACTATAATGACTAGACACTCAAAAATTTGGGTCTACTCTGATCCCAGGAGATACATACTTTTAATAAGAAATCTTTTCCAGGCAGATGAGGCGCTTACAATAAATAGAAATGTAGTAGTATGTATAATAATATAATAATGATACTGTATTTTAGAATTATAAATATGTTATTATATTTATGATAATTATATAATTTGGAGACAAATTATGTATTACACATATGCACTCATAAATAATACATCAGGTTAGCTATAAAACACTGACTTCATGTTTTTATTGTATGATAGGCCAGGCGTGGTGGCTCATGCCTGTAAACTAGCACTTTAGGAAGCCAAGGCAGGCAGATCACTTGAGTTCAGGAGTTCAAGACCATTGGTCTTTTGCCAATATGGCAAAGCCCCATCTCCACTGAAAATACAAAAATTAGCTGGGCATAGTGGCACATGTCTGTAGTCCCAGCTCCTCAGGAGGCTGAGGCAGGAGAATTGCTTGAACCTGGGAGACAGAGGTTGCAGTGAGCTGAGATCACCCCACTGCACTCCAGTCTGGGTGACAGAGAAAGACTCTTATTTCAAAGTCTCAAAGAAAACAAAACAAAACAAAACAAAACAAAACGAATATTTTATGATGCCAATAGTTGGGAATGGAGTGCTCCATTCTCTTTAGTACTAAGCCTTGTGTCAAGTTGTGGAAACAACCTTGTTCCACTCAACTTTTCGTAAGTTGAGGGAATTCTGCTTTCAAATGATACTCTTTTGTTACGTTTTAAACAGAAATTTCTGATGAAAAAATACCATAACCAAAATAATTTGATTTGCAGATTATGGACGATTGGCCAGGGTATGACTTGAATTTATTCACGTACCCACAGCACTATTACGGAGACTTGGAATATGTCCTCATCCCTCATGGCATCATTGTGGACAGGTGAGTGTGATTTCCTGTGTCAGTCTTGGTCCTGCATTGGGCTGGCCCACACTTGTGTGAATCCCACAATATACTTTAGGACCCTATTCCTGAGCTCCTTTTTATAATGGTAGAGAAAACTTTTATATAGGGCTGTGAATTTGAAATAAAATGAATGTATGCTTAAACTGAACAGTTTACCTGGACATTTGTTCAGGCGGTATGGTAATATGGTAAGAAGGATATACATACATGAGCTATTATAAGTAACAGCCTCAAAATAACAATGTCCTAAGATGGCTTTTCCGTGGCATAGAAGTCCCACCCTCACAGAGGGGGGACAGTTCCGTGATCAAATAAACTTTGGAAATTTTGTATCTCCCATATTTTTGTCTCTCAGTTGACAAATCAAAACAAACATTAGCATATTAAAAATATGGACATTCCAGCCAAAAGTAAAGAAGAAGAAAGAAAAGAAACCCGCTTGACTTTAACAATTAAACCAACCATTTTTGTGCAAAGGGAGACTGTACTCAGTTTACCTATTTATAATGCTCAGAAGAGATTTCCCTTAACACCAGTTTGGGAAGCTCCTAATATAAACAAATTCTTGCATTTCTTACCTGACTTTTCTAATTTTAAATTAATTTAAAATCAGTCAGAACATGATTGACTCCTGGGTAGGGTTACCCCAAACTTTTTCTTTGTATAAGAGAATCCTCCAGTGAACTTGTGAAAATGCATATTCTTAAGCTTTATGTCTAGAAATTTCAAATCGATATTCTAGAGTGGGGCCCAAGAATGTCCGTCTTCACCTTTAAAATAAATTTATAAAAAAAATAAATAAATAAAATAAAATAAATTTATAAGCCAGGGGCTATGGCATGCACCTGTAATCCAGGCTACTCCGGAGGCTGAAATGGGGGGATCACTTGAGCCCAAAAATTTGAGACTAACCTGGGGTAGTCTCAAATAGTGAGATCTTGTCTCAAAAAAAAAATTAAGATGTAATTTATAGGGCTGGGTGCAGTGGCTTGTTCCTGTAATCCCAGCACTTTGGGAGGCTGAGGCAAGAGGATGGTTTGAGCCAGGAGTTTGAGACCAGTCTGGGCAACATAGTGAGAACCCATCTCTACAAAAAAATAAAAACATTAGTCAGGCATAGTAGCACAGGCCTGTAGTTGCAGCTACTTGGGAGGCTGAGGCAGGAGAATGGCATGAACCTGGGAGGCAGAGCTTCCATTGAACCGAGATGGCACCACTGCTCTCCAGCCTGGGTGACAGAGCCAGACTCCATCTCAAAAAAAAAAAAAAAAATTCACATATAAGTTTTGTGTGGACATATCTTTTCATTTCTCTTGGATGGACTTCTCAACATGGAATTCTGGGTTTTCTGGTAAGTGTAAGAAACTGCCAGTTATTTTCCAAAGTGGCTGCATTGCATTGTTACTTTGCCACCAGCAGCATATGAAGGTTTCAGTTTTTCCACATACTTGCCAACATTTAATATTGTCTGTCTTTTTGATTACAGCCATTCTCGTGGCTGTCTAATGGTATTTCACCACGGTTTTAATTTGTGTTTTCCTAATCATTAGTATACTTGTTAGCTATTCATATGTCTTCTTTGGAGAGAGGTCTTTTCGAGTCTTTTGCCAATTTTTAAATTTAACTGTCTTCTTATTGAACTGTAAGAGTTCTTTATATATTTTGGATAATAGTCCTTCATCAGATATATGATTTGCAAATATTTACTCCCAGCCTATGGCTTGTCTTATTATTTTCTTACTGGTATCTTTTAAGAAGGATGTATATCCTGCTGTTGTGGGGTGAAGTATTGTATATGTGTTAGATTAATTAGATCCAGTCAGTTGATGGCGCTTCTCAGTTCAGCTATATGCTTACTGATTCTCTGACTATTGGATCTGTCACTTACTGATAGAGGGGATGTTAAAGTCTCCAAATAGTGGATTTGCCTGTTTCTCCTTGCAGTTCTATTAGGTTTTTTGACACTTTGTTGTTAGGAGCATACATATTGGGAATTATGATGTCTCTTTTCAGAATTGACCTCCTTATTATTGTGTAATGATGCTCTTTATCTCTGCATATTCCTTACTCAGAAGTCTGCTCTGTCTGAAATTAAAATAGCTATTCCAACTTTCTTTCTTTTGATTAATGTTAGCATAACATCTCTTTCTCCATCCTCCATCCCTTTACTTTTAATCCATCTGTGTTTTTATATTTATATTTAAAGTGAGTTTCTTTTTTTTTTTTTTGAGATAGAGTCTCACTCTGTCACCTAGGCTGGAGTGCAGTGGCGCAATCTTGGCTCACTGCAACCTCCAACTCCTGGGTTCAAGCGATCCTCCTGCCTCAGTCTCCCAAGTAGCTGGGATTACAAGCATGCACCACCACACCTGGTTAATGTTTTGTATTTTTAGTAGAGATGGGGTTTCATGATGTTGGTCAAGATGGTCTTGATCTCCTGACCTGAAGGGATCTGCCTGCCCCGGCCTCCCAAAGTGCTGATATTACAAGTGTAAGCCATAAAGTGAGTTTTTTGTAGGCAATATAGAGTTAGATCTTTTTTTGAATCCACCCTGACAGTCTGTCTTTTAACTGCTATATTTAGACCATTCATATTTAAAATGAGTATTGATATAATCAGTTTAGTACCCTATTTTCTATTCATTGCTATTATTGTTTCCTTTTTTTGTCTTCCACTCTGTGAAATTCTACTTGTTTTTTTCTTTTTTTTTTTTTGAGACAGACACAGTCTCGCTCACTGCAACCTCCGCCTCCTGGGTTCAAGTGATTCTCCTGCCTCAGCCTCCCGAGTAGCTGGGATTACAGGTGCACACCACCACACCCAGCTGATTTTTGTATTTTTAGTAGAGATGGGGTTTCACCATGTTGGCCAGGCTGATCTCGAACTCCTGACCTCAAGAGATTCGCCCACCTCACTGTGTGACTTCTGATGTCTGTGAGGTTTATTTTTCTCCTGTTTTTATTTTTAAGCCTCACTTACTAGGGATCGCCCTGTGTCTGAATAGTAGTGTTTGGCCTTCAATTGGTTAGAAGTTGTGCTCAAATATGTCAAGCCAGTAAGTCTGCCACTCTCTGCTGATGGGGGTGCATGGGGGCTTGAAAGTAGATTCAAATTTCCAACCATTTTCAAATCTTTCTGACTTTTACTTTCCTCAGAGCTTTCTTGTGCCTTCTCCGCACATGTACACAGCCTCTATTGTCCAGGGATGTGTGGGTGGCTTGAACTCGCTCTGCTGTGCTTATGTACAGCTTCTGGTCAATCGAGATGCATGAATAACTTATCGTGTGCCCCTGTTCTATAACTGTCTAACCTCCTCCCTGGAACTTCCTATCAAATCCCCAGTTAGCCTGCCAGTGCACTGCTCAGTGGGGACTGCACCTCACGATAATGGAGCCCTGCCACCAAGGTGACCATTTTAGCTTACAGTGTTCCCAATCAGGTGAGCTCCCTCTGGCCGTGCACCACCTGGATGGAACTACCTGTTTGAACAACAGAGCTGGGATGGGGGCGGGGCGGGTGATAAAAGCATCCCCACACAAGAATGCTCCAGACTCATGCTGTTTCCACCCAGTGTTCAGTGTTTTCAAAATCAAATGCTTCTCAGTTTGTTGTATGCCTTTGGTTGATTTGCAACATGATGAGACGGTTGTTTTTGGCAGTTTTGCCCAGTTTTCTAGTTGCTTTTCTGGAGAGGATGTGTTCACCTCCTTACTTCATCATGTTGGAAACAAATGTTCCTTTTTTTTTCTTTTTTTTTGAGATGGAGCCTTGCTCCATCGTGCAGGCTGGAGTGCAGTGGTGCAATTTCAGCTCACTGCAACCTCTGCCTCCTCGGTTCAAGTGATTCCCCTGCCTCAGCTTCCTGAGTAGCTGGGATTACAGGTACTCGCCACCATGTCCAGCTAATTTTGTATTTTAGTAAGAGACAGGATTTCACCGATGCTGAGCCAGGCTGGTCTCAAACTCGCTGTGCTTAAGTGATCCACCCTTCTTGGTCCCAAAGTGCTAGGGGGGGGGGGGGATTACAGTGTGAAGCCACCCACTCTTGGTCCCAAATATATCTCGTTTAATCTATGTTAGAATTCAGTAAATACTGCCAGGTGCAGTGGCTCATGCTTGTAATCCCAGCACTTTGGGAAGCCGAGGTGGCCAGGTCACCTGAGGTCAGGAGTTAGAGACCACCACCCGTCTCTACTAAAAATACAAAAATTAGCTGGGTATGGTGGTGGGCACCTGTAATCCCAGCCACTTGGGAGGGTGAGGCAGGAGAATCGCTTGAACCCAGTAGGTGGAGGTTGCAGTGAGTCAAGATCGTGCCACTGCACTACAGCCTGGGCAACACAGTGAGACTCCATCTTAAAAAAAAAAAAAAAAAAAGAAGAAGTATGTTTTGAACACCTTATGTTTAACCTTAACAAAGCTTTTCTATCTGTGGGTTTCTGTGTCCCAAGCTTTTCTCTACATCCCCCTGAGTAATCGAATATGTACAATAATACATCATACATTTTTATTAACGCAACATAAATACTCAGAAGTAGTTGTGCCTTAATATATGTTTTATTCTTCTTTCAGAATTGAGCGGCTGGCCAAGGATATTATGAAAGACATAGGATATAGTGACATCATGGTCCTGTGTGTGCTTAAAGGAGGTTACAAATTCTGTGCTGATCTCGTAGAACACCTTAAGAACATCAGCCGAAATTCAGATCGATTTGTCTCTATGAAGGTTGATTTCATCAGACTAAAAAGTTACAGGGTAAGTTATTGCAAGTTCCGTTTTATAATATTCCGATTTAACAATGCTTTAGGATAAAAGAATCAATAATTTTATGAAAATGAAGAGTGCAGTTTTAAAAAATGGAGATGAAAATGAAGGGTAGCTTTTTTTTTTTTTTGAGACAGAGTCTCGCTCCGTCACCCAGGCTGGAGTACAGTGGCACGATCTCAACTCACTGCAAGCTCCGCCTCCTGGGTTCACGCCATTCTCCTGCCTCAGCCTCCTGAGTAGCTGGGACTACAGGCATCCGCCACTGTGCCCGGCTAATTTTTTGTATTTTTAGTAGAGACAGGGGTTTCACCATGTTAGCCAGGATGGTCTGAATCTCCTGACCTCGTGATCCACCAGCCTCAGCCTCCCAAAGTTCTGGGATTACAGGTGTGAGCCACTGCGCCCAGCCAGGGTGATTTTTTTTAATTTGCAAGAATACTGCAACCTAACATAAGAATTCGAATGATATTATTTAGGGTGTGGGGTGGGGACCTTCTCTGTATTTTCACATATATGGGAGGACTCTGCAGTAATGATTTGTGCTTTCTTTTTGTTTTGTTTTGTTTTGTTTTGTTTTTTATTATACTTTAAGTTCTAGGGTACATGTGCATAATGTGCAGGTTTGTTACATGTGTATACTTGTGCCATGTTGGTGTGCTGCACCCATCCACTCGTCAGCACCCATCAATTCGTCATTTATATCAGGTATAACTCCCAATGCAATTCCTCCCCCCCCTCCCCATGATAGGCCCCAATGTGTGATGTTTTTATGGTGATAAAGTGAGTGGTTATATCCTGGTGCCCAGCCCCACAACTGAGTGTGGTCAGAGTGTGAACACTGATTTGTTGTTTCTACTCTGGATGTCACTGTGGGTCCTGGGGACCTGTGGGAGGGTGTCCAGCCCAGAGAGGAGTCTTAGTACCTGGGTGGCTGCAGTTGTGGCCTGGAACTAAAGAAGAAAAGGCTTCTTCCTCATACATTGCCAAGTATGAGGAAACAAGGCCAGGGAACTCCAGCAGAAGGCCTCTCACCAGTTTACTCCATTCATCCTGGCTTTCTGTGGCCACCACTGGGCAGAATTAATGAAATTATTCTCCAAAGATGTTTCCTAACCAGATGCAGTGGCTCATGTGTATAATCCCAACACTTTGGGAGGCCAAGGGCAGAAGGGTCCCCTGAGGCCAGGAGTTCGAGACCAGCCTGGGCAACATAGTGAGACCCTGTCTATACAAAAAGAAAATTTTTAAAATTAGCTGAGTGTGGTGGCATGCGCCTATGGTCCCAAGTACTCAAGAGGCTGAAGTGGGAGGATCACTCGAGCCTAGGAGACAGAGGCTGCAGTGAGCTATGATGGCACCATTGCACTCCAGCCTGGATGACAATGAAACCCTTGCCAAAAAAAAAAAGCTGTTGTTTCCTTAGTCTCCCTCCTCCTCCCTCTGTGATGTTAACTTCTTTGGTGCTTTTTGATTTAATGCATAGTAAAACATTAAAGATAACTTACTATTGGGTGAGGAGCCCTTGGAGTCAAACCATGAAAATATTCTCATTGACTAAACTAACTTGACACATTTTAATTCATGAATCACTCTTTGAATTGGCCTTCTATTGCTGTGTGGCAAACTCACCACAAACGTAGTGGCTTAAACCAACACACACATGCATTATCTTAAAATTTCTGTAGGTCAGAAATCTGGGCATGGTGTAGCTAGGTTTTTAGCTCAGAACCTTACAGGGATGAAATCAATGTGTTAGTTGGGATTTTGACATCATCTGAGGCTTTCAAGATCACTGACTGTTGGCAAGCTCAGTTCCCATTTCCTTGTTGACTGTAGGCTGGAGTTGGTAGACTCTCCACTCCTAGGGGTTGTCCCCAGGTGTTTGCTTCAGTTACCACACAGATCGTTCACAACACCATTAGCTGTTTGCTTCTTCAAGTCTGATGGAATAATCTTAGCCCTTCTTTTAAAGCTCACCTGATTAGATCATGTTCGCCCAGGCAACCTGCCTTTTGATGAACTCAAAATCTCCTGACTAGTCACCTAATCTTTGATGCGAATTCTCGCCACCTTTACAAGTCTTACCCACACCCAAGTGGAGAGGATTATGCAGGGTGTGTACACCAGGGGACCGCAGTCTTCAGGGCCACCAATCTGTCTTCCACATTCCTCATGTGACTCTCAGTTGGCTCAGTTCTAGAGCAGCTGGAAATTCGTTCTGATTTCTTAAGATACTCTGTGTTTTCCTGATGACCTCTCAGGCCAGAGTGAAGCTGGTTTTTGAAGACATCTTAGCTCTAATTTCTTGGTTTTATCTTCTCCTGAGAATTTTTTCTCTCTTTAGATTATCTTCATTCTGGGTTAAATCCCTGTGCTTCCTTCTTACCAGATTTTTCTCATTCACTTGGCCCTGACCCTTATTATATTTGTCCCTGGTTAACAGCATTTTAAAAACCTGTTAACATTTTCTTAAAATTAAAGTTAGGTTTATTGAGCCATCATTTACATGCAGTAACATCCATCCTTTTTAGAGTTCCGTGAAGTTCAACAAATGTATATAATCATGTAAATCACCACAGTCAAGATATAGAACAGTTTCCTTAACAACACAAAGAATGCCCTTGTCTCCTTCATAGTCAACCTCCTGAACTCCCAAGCCCTGGAAACCACAGATACATTTTCTTTACCTAAAGTTTTGCCCTTTCCAGAATGTCTTACAAATGTAATCATATATCATGTAGCTTTAGTAAATCCGTAAATCATAACATAGTGCATTCATCCATATTGTGTGTATTGTCAATGAAAAGAGTCAAACTCTGTAAAATATTTCAACAGGTTTATTCTGAGCCAAATATGAGTGACAAGTAGCCTGTGACACAGCCCTCAGGAGATCCTGAGAACATGCGTCCAAGGTGATCAGTGCACAACTTGGTTTTACACATTTTAGGGAGACAGAAGTTACCAATGAATACATGTACGGTGTACATTGGTTCAGTCTGGATATCTGGGACAACTGGAAGTGGTGGCTTCCAGATCATGGGTAGATTAAAAGATTTTCTGATTGGCAATTTGTTGCAAGGGTCATCATCAATAGAAAGGAATGTCTGGATTATGATAAGGGGTTGTGGAGGAGGCCAAGGTTTAATCATGCAGATGAAGCCTTCAGGTAGCAGGCTTCAGAGAGAATAGATTGTAAATGTTTTTTATCAGACCCAAGGGGTCTATTCTATCAGCAATTCCTAAAGGGAGGAGGGCATCATGAGGCTTGTCTGGCTGCTTCTTCCCATCATGGCCTGAATGAGTTTTTCAGGTTAACTTTGGAATGCCCTTGCTGAGAGGAGGGGTTCATTCCTCATGGTTGGGGGACTTAGAATTTTATTTTGGTTTACAGTATCAGTAGTTCTCCTCCTCCTCCTCCTCCTCCTCCTCCTTCTTCTTCTTTTCTTCTTTTTTCTTTTGTGTGTGTGTGTGTCCAATAGAATTTGATTATATAGATAGAGTGCAGTTTGTTAGTCCATTCATCAACTGAAAGATATTTGGGTTGTTTCTACTTTGGAGCAATTAGAAGTAAAGCTGCTATAGATATTCACGTGCAGGTATTTGTGTACTTATGACTTCACTTCCCTTAAGTAAATATTTAGAGGCAAGATGGGAGGTCATATGATGAATGTATATAAGAAATTACCTGGCCAGGTGCAGTGGCTTATGCCTGTGATCCTAGCCCTTTGGCAGGCCGAGGTGGGTGGATCACCTGAGGTCAGGAGTTCAAGACTAGCTTGGTCGGCCGGGCGCGGTGGCTCAAGCCTGTAATCCCAGCACTTTGGGAGGCCAAGACGGGCGGATCACGAGGTCAGGAGATCGAGACCATCCTGGCTAACACGGTGAAACCCCATCTCTACTAAAAAAAATACAAAAAAACTAGCCGGGCGAGGTGGCGGGCGCCTGTAGTCCCAGTTACTCGGGAGGCTGAGGCAGGAGAATGGCGTAAACCCGGGAGGCGGAGCTTGCAGTGAGCTGAGATCCGGCCACTGCACTAAAAAAAAAAAAAAGACTAGCTTGGTCAACATGGTGAAACCCCATCTCTACTAAAAATACAAAAATTAGCCAGGCGTGGTGGCACACACCTGTAATCCCAGCTACTCAAGAGGCTGAGGCAGGAGAATCACCTGAACCTGGGAGGCAGAGGTTGCAGTGAGCTGAGATCGTGCCACTGCACTCCAACCTGGGCAACAGAATGAGACTCCACCTCAAAAAAAAAAAAAAATTGCCAAACTTTTCCCAAAGGATTGAATCATTTTGAATTCCTGCCAGCAATATGTGACAGTTCCTGTTACTCCATATTTTCAATAGCACTTAGTATTATCAGTTTTTCCTTATTTTTTTCTTGATTTTACCTGTTCTAATAAGTGATGATATCACATTGTGGTTTTAATTTGCATTTCCCTAATAAATAATGATTTGAACATAGTTACATTTGCTGGCTTGCTATTCATATAGCTTTTTTGATGAAGTGTTTGTTCAACTATCTTACCCATTTAAAAAATTGCATTGATTTCTTATTATTGTGTTTGAGAGTTTTATATTGGCCATTGAATTTTTTATTAGATATGTGTTTTGATATATTTTCCAGTCAGTGAGATTTTTTCATTTTGTTTTCAAAAGCATAATTAAATTTTTTTTTAAGTCCAGTTAATCTAGTGTTTCCTTTTGTGGATCATGCTTTTGGTGTACTTAAGAAAACTGCCTAACTCAAGATCACAAAGATTTTCTCCTTTTTTAAAAAAAAAGTTTCACAGTTTTAGATTTAAATTTAGGTGTATGAGACATGTCATGTTAATTTTTTACTGTGATATAAGGTATGGATTGCAATTCCTTTTCTTTTCATTTTTGCATGAAGTGTCTGATTATTCCAGGATTATTTGCCAAAAAGACGATCCTTTTCCATGGAATTGCTTTTGATCTTTTCATGAAAATCAGCCTACTTTATATGTGTATGTTGGTCTATTTCTGGACACTATCAGGTCTGTTCATCTATGTTGTCACTGCTTTGATTACTGTAACTTTATAATAACTCTGTAAATTAAGTAGTATGTGTCCTCCAACTTTGTTCTTGGCTATTCTTGTTCTTTGTCTTTCCTTATAAATTTTAAGATCATGTAGCTGATTTCTACAAAATAACACATTCGAATTTCATCAAGATTGCTTTGAATCTATAGATCAATTTGGGGGGATTGATATTGTAAGACTATTTAGTCTTCCATTCCATGAACACAGTATATCTCCTAATTTATTTAGATCTTATTTCAGTATTTTCTAGTTTTCAAGTGTCAGATCTTAAACATATTTGGTTAGATATATGCTTACATATTTAATGATTTTGATCCTATTATATTCAGTAAGTTTTTCTTTGAATTTCAAGTTCCAATTATTTATGGATAGTATTTAGAAATACTATTAATTTTGCATATTGAATCCTATGACTTATGAAACTCACTTATGAGTTCTAATAGCTTTTTCATAGATTCTTTTGGGTTTTCTATGAAGATAATAATTTCTTCTTTAAATAGAGATGATTTTGCTTATTCCTTTATACTTACAGACCTTTTATTTCTTTTTATTGCATGATCATGCCAGTTGGGACCTCCTGTACACTCCTGAATAGGAATAGTGGAAGAAAACATCCTTGCCTTGTTTTCAATCAGTATAACACTGACTGTTGGTTTTTAGAAGATGTTCTGTATCAGGTTAAGGAAGTTCCTTCTATTCCTAGTTTTCCAAGTGGTTTTTTGGTATTTTCTTAAAAAATTATGAATGAATATCATCAGTGTTTTTTCTAGATATGTTGATATGGTAAAATACATTGATTGGTTTTCTTATGTTGGACTATCTTTCCATTAATATAGTATAATGACATATTATCCTTTTCGTATATTGCTGGATTCAACTTGCTAATTTATTTGAGGAATTTTGCATTTAAGTGCTTGGAGGATATTAAATCATGGCTTTTGTTTTGTTTGTTTTTTTCTTGTAATGCCTTTTTCTGGTTCTGGTATCAGGCTTATATTTGTCTCATAAAATAAATTGGGAAGTATTTTCTCCTCATCTTTTTTTCAGAAGAGTTTGTGTAGAATTAGTACTAATTCATCTGTGGTATTTGGTAGAATTCACCAGTAAAACCATCTTGACATGAAGTTTTCTTTGTCAGAAGATTTTTTTAATTGGAATTAAATTGATTTAGTAGATTCAGGAGTATTCAGGCTAATAGTCTTCTTGAGTGAACTTCAATAGTTTGTGTCTTTCAAGGCATTTGCCATTTTATCTAAGTTTTTACATTTCTGGATGTAAAGTTGTTTATAATATTCCCTTATTACCTTTAATGCCTCTCTTTTATTCCTGATATTATTCAATTGTATCTTCTGTCTCTTCCCTTTTCTTCACCGGTATGCCTAAAGGTTTTTCAATTTTTTTATTCTTTCAAAGAACCAATTTGTTGCTTCCTCGATTGTCTCTTTTGTGTTTATGTTTTCAGTTTCATTGATTTATGCTTTTATGTCATTTCCTTCCTTCTGTTTGTTTTGGGGTTAATTTTCTTTTATTTTCCTAGTTTCATAAAATGAAAGTTGAGTCATAGGTTTGAGATTTTCTTATTTTCTAATACAAACATATAATGCTATAAGTTTTCCTTTAAGTACTTCTTTGGCTACCTCTATACATTTTGATATATTGTGTTCATTTTCATTCAATTCAAACTATTTTCTAATTTTCTCTTTCACTCATTGGTTGTCTCATGTGGTTTGATTTTCAAGTATTTGGGGGATTTTCCATAGATAATTCCTGTATTGTTTCCAGTTGAATTCTGTTGCACAAACTATATTTTGTATGATTCCAATTCTTTTAAATTTTTTGAGGCTTGTTCTACGGCCCAGAATATATTTGATATTGCTGAAACTATCACCATTGTAATCCATGTCAAATTAAATACCACTATTTCTTTCTAATTTCTCATGCCTTTTCCTTGTGTATTTCTCTGAACAGCACCTCTTAAGGGTGACCACTGAAAAAATAGGAATGTTATTTATAACTTTTCAGCCAGTAAAGAGGACGAAAAGGAATAAAGGAAACTCCAAACTTGATTAATTCAATAGTAGACACAAAATAAGAAACAGGTAGCCTTATTATATTTGTATGACAGATAATGAAACGGAGACCTGAGATGTTCAGTAACATGCCCAAGGTCAAGCAGCATGTAAGTGGTAGATCTAGTATTTAAATCTCAGTTCGACTCCAGAGCCCAAGATTGTGACCACTGGAGCGTACAGTCTCCCTAGAGATGTGTTGAGATAAATTAGGCTAAAAGGAAGAACATTTGACCAAATGAATCAGCATTATTTTTTCTTGAGCTTTATTTTGACATTTACCTAACCTGGCTAAGCCAGCTTTTATAATTGCTGGAAGAATGACAATATCCATAAATAGACAATTGCCTGCTTTTTTTTCTGAAATGTTTTATATGTTGAATTAATAAGCTATGAAGAAGTACCTTCTAAGAAAATGAATATTAATATTAACACTGGGTTTTTCTGTAAATTATGGAAAACTATGCTTTTCTTTTCCTCTTTCTGCCCTGCACCATGGAGATATTCCACAAGACATGAATTTTCACTCTAACTGCTTGTTCTCTGGATTCACTTAAAGCTTGCTTGCTGCTTTTGGGAGGCCAAATCCAGAAAAATTCAGAAAGAACCTTGAGCTTCAGGCTTCATACTAACTCCTGAGCTTATAGAGACTCGAATTGAAGAGAAACAGGCATAATTCAGCAGCCTCTTGAGATACCCGATTGTGTGTGTGTGTGTGTGTGTGTGTGTGTGTGTGTGTGTGTGTGTTTAGACGCAGGGTCTCGCTCCATCACCCAGGCTGTGTGATCATAGCTCACTACAACTTCAGCTTCCCTGGGATCAAATGATCCTCCTGCCTCAACTTCCCAAATAGCCAGGACTGCAATCAGATTTAGTGTGTTTTGAGAAAGCTCTATCAGGGTAAAAGTGGGAGGCCTTTTGGGATATCTATTCTAAGGGAATTTGAGTGAAGAAACAGGAGGATTTGAGGGAAGTATTGTTAGGTGCCAGCAAGTGACTTTTTAGACAGCTTTTTTGTATGTGGATGCATTATTTGCCAAGTTTCTCCCCTTTATTCCCTCTCAAATGTTGCCCTGGTTTAAAAGCTCATTAATTTATATGCAATCCAATGTGAGGATAAAGTGTAATTCAGAGGTGCAACATTCTGATCTCATTGTTTTCCACCAATTTGGTTAGCTAACCTCTACACAAAGTACAGTTTTCAAACTACAACTTCAAGGCTTTAAAAGTTGAGGATGAATTTTATTTTAGGCAGGCCACAGTTGCCCTGGATCCTGCCCCATGTTGTTTGAATGTGCCCTGCTTTGTATGAATAATCCCTGCATGTTGGCAACGCCGAGAGATTTTTTGGAGCTCAAATACAACTCACAGTGTAACCACAGTAGGGCTGAGAGATTTGCCACGCAGGGGATGTGGGCCCCTGGGGAAGCTGGCGTTCGTATTAAAGAAGCTCATTAGAGCTAAGGGTTAGCCACAAACCTGCTCCCTTGAGGGAAGAGAAACGCTAAATACATTTTTTCTCTCTCATTCCCACAGTTCAGAACAAAGGGTTTAAATCAGTCAGCTCTTATTATCTGTGCTAGTGAGGAATGGGAACAGAATGGATAAGCCAGGTCCAGTGTCTTCAGTTTTAGTGAGTAGTCTTCACCCTATACCAAGGTGAACTTTTGCTGAACTGTTTTCAAGTAGCAAGGGTGCCTGGAATTGAAAGCCTCCTTTTCTTCTTCTTCTTCTTCTTCTTCTTTTTTTTTTTTTGAAACAGAGTCTCGCTGTGTCACCCAGGCTGGAGTGCAGGGGCGCGATCTCGGCTCACTGCAAGCTCCACCTCCTGGGTTCACACCATTCTCCTGCCTCAGCCTCCTGAGTAGCTGGAACTACAGATGCCCGCCACCACGCCCGGCAAATTTTTTGTATTTTTAGTAGAGACAGTGTTTCACCATGTTAGCCAGGATAGTCTCGATCTCCTGACCTCGTGATCTGCCTGTCTTGGCCTCCCAAAGTGCTGGGATTACAGGTGTGAGCCACCACGCTCAGCCGAAAGCCTCCTTTTCTTGGCTGGGTACAGTGACTCACACCTATAATCCCAGCACTTTGGGAGGCCAAGGTGGGCTGATTATCTGAGGTCAGGAGTTCAAGGCCAGCCTGGCCAACATGGTGAAGCCCCATCTCTACTAAAAATACAAAAATTAGCTGGGTGTGGTAGCGGGCACGTGTAATCCCAGCTACTCGGGAGGCTGAGGCAATAAAATCACTTGAACCCGGGAGGTGGAGGTTGCAGTGAGCTGAGTTCACGCCACTGCACTCCAGCCTGGGTGACAGAGCAAGACACTATCTTAAGAGAAAAAAGAAAAAGAAAGCCTGCTTTTCTTTTTGAGACAGGAAATGTTTTAGCAGAGTCTCACCTTGGGCTTTGGGTGAGGAAAAAAGACTCCATTTCTTTGAAGATAGGAGAAGAGTTCCTCAGTTTTTGCGGGTGCCAGATGGGTCCAAAGCAGGTTTATAGGTAAACACATGTACACACACATATATATTTTTAAGTGAAAATGGAGAAGAAAAATAAAGAAATAGGAAAGCAGAAGAAAATAAAGGAATAGAAGAGGGAAGATGAGAGACCAAAAAAATTCTAAAACTTACCATATTTCTTTAAATCTAAAGACACCATAGATTGTTACTTTATGTACCACTATGAAATAAAAAATGCTCTAAATTAAGCCATGACTTGACATGGATTGTATGTAAGATGCATCTTGATTTGGGAGATATTATAATATAACAAAAAATGTGTAACTTGGAGTTAGTGAAAATTGGTAGCTCCTCCTCTTTTTCAGTAATCTTATTTGCAAGTGTTTGAATAGCTGAAATATAACAGAAAACATTGTCTTTACTCTTTGGTCATTTAAAAATCTTGAGTCCTGCGCCAGGCGCAGTGGATTATAATGCCTGTAATCCCAGCACTTTGGGAGGCCGAGGCAGGCAGATCACAGGGTCAAGAGATCGAGACCATCCTGGACAACATGGTGAAACCTCGCCTCTACTAAAAATACAAAAATTAGCCGGGCGTGGGGGCGTGCGCCTGTAGTCCCAGCTACTTGGGAGGCTGAGGCAGGAGAATCCCTTGAACCCAGGAGGTGGAGGTTGCAGTGAGCCGAGATGGCGCCACTGCACTATAGTCTGGTGACAGAGTGAGACTCTGTCTCAAAAAAAAAAAAAAAAAATCTTGGGTCCTGCAATGTCACTTCAATACTCTTTTGCAAACAGTTGGGTATTTCCTTTGAAGCTACAGATTTTTTCCATGTTAGTGTCTAAAATATTTTTTAACATCCTCAAAATACTTTTGCAAACTTCAAAGGGGGAGTTATTAACTAAAGAGTAAGTCAGGAATAGGCCTGGGTAGTTTGAATCAGTTCACATAAATCATTAAAAATTAATCAGAAGTATTTATGAAAACCAGAACATAATTTCTATGTGCCCTCTGGATAGAAACGCTGAAACATCTGTCTTGTTCCTGTGTGTACTGAAGCAAAGAGTGTTGATGGACCTGTTTTCTCTTTGACTTTTGGGTTTTAAGAGATATTTACTATGGGCTTTCAGCAGGGCATGGATGAAGAAACTTTGCATGAAACAAATATCTAGTTTGGCCTAAAAAAGAGATCATCTAGCATTGCTCTAAGCAAGTTTACTCTGAGATAGTTAATTCTATGAAGTGAAATATTTTTTTTAAAGTGAAACCAAAGCCCATTTGTGTAATAAGGTTAATCTCAATATTTTTTGTTATCACTCCTTACAGCCTTTTTATTTTATAAATAGCCATGCATATTCTTAATATACATTCTTGATATTCAAATTTAGTTCTCTATAGAGATTCTTGTTAGAGTTTTTTTCCCTATGAAAAGCAAACACTGATAGGGAAAATAAGAGAATGATGCAGAAATAATTATTAGATTACAGCGTCAATCTAGTGTTGAGAGATCACTCTGGGGACAGAGCTGTGCCTAACTCAGCTGACTGCAACAGGCTGGGGTTGAATCCAGGACCAGGAACATGACCCAGCCCTGGAGCGGACATCTCAGGGAATGGACTCACTCTGCTACAGATGAGAGTTGAAGTCCAGTGCAGCAGGGGTCATAAGTAGTTGAAAGATGGATGAAATGGCCAGGCGCAGTGGCTCATGCCTGTAATCCCAGCACTTTAGGAGGCGGAGACAGGCAGATCACTTCAGCTCCAGACTTCAAGACTAGCCTGGGCAACATGGTGAAATGCCAGCTCTACTAAAAATACAAAAATTAGCCAGTTGTGGTGGCAGGCGCCTGTAGTCCCAGCTACTCAGGAGACTGGAAAGGTTGCAGTGAGCTGAAATTATGCCACTGCACTCCAACCTGGTTGACAGAACGAGACTCCATCTCAAAAAAAGATGGATGAAAGACCACAGCCTTCAGAACTCCAAGCCAGTATCAGGTATTAGGTAGCCAGTATCAGCCCACCTATGTATGTTGGTACCACTCCTAATAAAAAATAATATTCACTGACTACTTAGGGCCAACTATTGTTCTAAGTGCTTTATATCTATTAGCTCATTAAGCCCTTGCAAGATCCTTATAAAGTTTCACAGGTGAGGACATAGAGGCCAGAGGGGTTAGCTAAGTTCCCAAGGACACACGGCTAGGAAGTGGCAGTCTGTATGACGTCCAAACCAGGTCCTTTAACACGACGTCTGTCTCCTGGATCTATGGAAGAGGAAAAGGACTCCAGTCCCTAGGAGACTGGCAAGAGAAGAAAGCCCCCCACTTCTGCAGGAATGCTGGGCAAGCTCCCAGGAAGGGACGTGGGCACAGGACAAGGGACAAATCCAGAGCATACAGTGGATACTGCAACTTGGGAACAGAGCAGAAAGACTAAAACCATGGTGAGAGGCATAACATTCAGTGGCTGGGCCTCAGCCCAGTTGGCTGCCCAGCAGTTCCAGAGAGTTCCAGCCCCAGCTAAGGTCGAATTTCTTCCTAGCGATTTGATGAGGTCGAGCCAGGAGGTGAGGTGGGGATAGGATAGTGAGAAGTGACTTAACAGTTAGGAGGGAAGAAGCTGGAAACTAGGAAGGGTCAGACCCACAAGAAAGTGTACGTGTTATTAGCATTAATCACAACAGATGCCTGAAGATTTCAGTTGTATTTCATGTTCTCTGCATTTCCTCCGTTTATCATTTGAGAGCTTGCTGGTCCCATGAAACTTAAGCATGCTATGTATATATACAAAAAGTATGCTTGTATTAATCTGTTCTCATGCTGCTAATAAGTACATAACCGAAACTGAGTAATTTACAAAAGAAAGAAGTTTATTTATTTATTTTTATTATACTTTAAGTTCTAGGGTTCCTGTGCACAATGTATAGGTTTGTCACATAGGTATACATGTGCCATGTTGGTTTGCTGCACCCATCAACTCGACATTTATATTAGTTATTTCTCCTAATGCTATCCTTCCCACAGTCCCCGACTCCCCCATAGGCCTCGGTGTGTGATGTTCCCCGCCCCGTGTCCATGTGTTCTCATTGTTCAGCTCCCACCTATGAGTGAGAACATGCAATGTTTGGTTTTCTGTCCTTGTGATATTTTGCTGAAAATGATGATTTCCAGTTTCATCCATGTCCCTGCAAAGGACATGAACTCATCTGTTTTATGCAATATACAATCACGTCATCTGCAAACAGGGACAATTGACTTCCTCTTTTCCTAATTGAATACCCTTTATTTCTTTCTCTTGCCTGATTGCCCTAGCCAGAACTTCCAACACTATGTTGAATAGGAGTGGTGAGAGAGGGCATCCTTGTCTTGTGCCAGTTTTCAAAGGGAATGCTTCCAGTTTTTGCCCATTCAGTATGATATTGGCTGTGGGTTTGTCATAAATAGCTCTTATTATTTTGAGATACATTCCATCAATACCGAATTTATTGAGAGTTTTTAGCATGAAGGCTGTTGAATTTTGTTGAAGGCCTTTTCTGCATCTATTGAGATAATCATGTGGTTTTTGTCGTTGATTCTATTTATGTGATGGATTACGGTTATTGATTTATGTATGTTGAACCAGCCTTGTATCCCAGGGATAAACCCAACTTAATCGTGGTGGATAAGCTTTTTGATGTGCTGCTGGATTCAGTTTGCCAGTATTTTTTTAAGGATTTTCACATTGATGTTCATCAGGGATATTGGTCTAAAATTTTCTTTTTTTGTTGAGTCTTTGCCAGGCTTTGGTATCAGGATG
>NW_016804965.1:3743974-3774878 GCF_001698545.2 Rhinopithecus bieti
AGATTCTGGTATGTTGTGTCTTTGTTCTCATTGGTTTCAAAGAACATCTTTATTTCTGTCTTCATTTCGTTATGTACCCAGTAGTCATTCAGGAGCAGGTTGTTCAGTTTGCATGTAGTTGTGCAGTTTTGAGTGAGTTTCTTAATCCTGAGTTCTAATTTGATTGCACTGTGGTCTGAGATACAGTTTGTTGTGATTTCTATTCTTTTACATTTGCTGAGGAGTGTTTTACTTTCAATTATGTGGTCAGTTTTAGAATAACTGTGATGTGGTGCTGAGAAGAATGTATATTCTGTTGATTTGGGGTGGAGAGTTCTGTAAATGTCTATTAGGTCTGCTTGGTGCAAAGCTGAGCTCAAGTCCTGGATATTCTTGTTAACCTTCTGTCTCGTCTGTCTGTCTAATTTTGACAGTAGGGTGTTAAAGTCTCCCATTATTATTGTGTGGGAGTCTAAGTCTCTTTGTAGGTCTCTAAGGACTTGCTTTATGAATTTGGGTGCTCCTGTATTGGGTGCGTATATATGTAGGATAGTTAGCTCTGCTTGTTGAATTTATCCCTTTACCATTCGTAATGGCCTTCTTTGTCTCTTTTGGTCTTTGTTGGTTAAAAGTCTGTTTTATCAGAGACCAGGATTGCAACCCCTGCTTTTTTTGTTTTCCCTTTGCTTGGTAGATCTTCCTCCATCCCTTTATTTTGAGCCTTGTGTGTCTCTGCATGTGAGATGGGTCTCCTGAATACAGCACACCGATGGGTCTTGACTCTTTACCCAATTCACCAGTCTGTGTCTTTTAATTGGGGCATTTAGCCCATTTATGTTTAAGGTTAATATTGTTATGTGTTAATTTGATCCTGTCATTATGATGTTAGCTGGTTATTTTGCCTGTTTATTGATGCAGTTTCTTCCTAGCATTGATGGTCTTTACAATTTGGCATGTTTTTGCAGTTATTGGTACTGGTTGTTCTTTTCCATGTTTAGTGGTTCCTTCATGAGCTCTTGTAAGGCAGGCCTGGTGGTGACAAAATCTCTCAGCATTTGCTTGTCTGTAAAGGATTTTATTTCTCCTTCACTTATGAAGCTTAATTTGGCTGGATGTGAAATTCTGGATTGAAAATTCTTTACTTTAAGAATGTTGAATATTGGCCCCCACTCTCTTCTGAATTGTAGGGTTTCTGCTGAGAGATCCGCTGTTAGTCTGATGGGCTTCCCTTTGTGGGTAACCCAACCTTTCTCTCTGGCTGCCCTTAACATTTTTTCCTTCATTTCAAACTTGGTGAATCTGACAATTATGTGTCTTGGGGTTGCTCTTCTCAGGGAATATCTTTGTGGTTTTCTCTGTATTTCCTGAATTTGAATGTTGGCCTGCCTTGCTACATTGGGGAAGTTCTCCTGGGTAATATCCCGAAGAGTGTTTTCTAACTTGGTTCCATTCTCCCCATCACTTTTAGGACACCAGTCAAATGTAGATTTGGTCTTTTCACATAGTCCTATATTTCTTGGAGATATTGTTCATTTCTTTGTACTTTTTTTTCTCTAATCTTGTCTTCTCACTTTATTTCATTAATTTGATCTTCAATCACTGATATCCTTTCTTCTACTTGATTGAATCAGCTATTGAAGCTTGTGCATGCATCACGAAGTTCTTATACTGTGGTTTTCAGCTCCTTCAAGTCATTTAAGTTCTTCTCTACACTGTTGATTCTAGTTAGCCATTTGTCTAACCTTTTTTCAAGGTTTTTAGCTTCCTTGTGATGAGTTAGAACATGCTTCTTTAGCTCGGAGAAGTTTGTTTTTACTGACCTTCTGAAGCCTATTTCTGTCAACTCCTCAAACTCATTCTCTGTCCAGTCTCGTTCCAATGCTGGTAAGGAGTTGCAATCCTTTGGAGGAGAAGAAGCGCTCTGGTTTTTGGAATTTTCAGCTTTTCTGCTCTGGTTTCTCCCCATCTTTGTGGTTTTATCTACCTTTGGTCTTTGATGTTGGTGACCCACAGATGGGGTTTTGGTGTGGGTATCCTTTTTGTTGATGTTGATGCTATTCCTTTCTGTTTGTTAGTTTTGCTTCTAACAGGCTCCTTAGCTGCAGGTCTGTTGGAGTTTGCTGGAGGTCCACTCCAGACCCTGTTTGCCTGGGTATCACCAGCGGAGGCTGCAGAACAGCAGAGATTGCAGAACAGTAAATATTGCTGCCTGATCCTTCCTCTGGAAGTTTCATCCCAGAAGGGCATCCACCTGTATGAGGTGTCTGTCAGCCCCTACTGGGAGGTGTCTCCCAGTCAGTCTGTCCATTCTCAGAGCTCGAACGCTGTGCTGGGAGACCCACTGCTCTCTTCAACGCTGTCATATGGGGATGTTTAAGTCTGCAGAAGTTGACTGCTGCCTTTTGTTCAGCTATACCCTGCCCACAGAGGTGGAGTCTAGAGAGGCAGTAGGCCTTGCTGAGCTGTGGTGGGCTCTGCCAAGTTTGAGCTTCCCAGCCACTTTGTTTACCTACTGAAGCCTCAGCAATGGTGGATGCCCCTCCCACTGCCCAGCTGCAGCGTCACAGGTCGATCTCAGACTGCTGTGCTAGGAGTGAGCAAGGTTCCGTGGGTGTGGGACTGCTGAGTCAGGCATGGGAGGGAATCTTCTTTTCTGCCAGTTGCTAAAACTGTGAGAACAGTGCAGTATTTGGACGAAAGTATACAGTTCCTCCAGGTACAGTCCGTCACAGCTTCCCTTGACTAGGAAAGGGAAATCCCCTGACTCCTTGTGCTTCTGGGTGAGGCAATGCCCCTCACTGCTTTGACTTGCCCCCTATGGGCTGCACCCACTGTCCAACCAGTCCCAATGAGATGAACCAGGTACGTCAGTTGGAAATACATAAATCACCCGTCTTCTGCGTCAGTCACACTGGGAGCTGCAGACTGGAGCTGTTCCTATTCAGCCATCTTGGAAGCGACCCGGGAAAGAGGTTTAATGGACTCACAGTTCTATATGGCTGGGGAGGCCTCACAATCATGGCGGAAGGCAAATTAGGGGCAAAATCATGTCTTACATGGCGGCAGGCAAGAGGGCATGTGTAGGGGAACTCTCCTTTATAAAACCATCAGATCTCATGAGACTTATTCAGTATCATGAGAACAATATGGGAAAACCCCACCCCTGTGATTCCATTACTTCCCACAGGGTCCCTCCCATGACACCTGGAGATTATTACAATTCAAGGTGAGATTTGGGTGAGCACACAGAGCCAAACCGTATCAATGCTGTAATCAATTTAACTGATATATACCTGATCTTTTCCAAAAAGAATCTAATGATGTATTTTATTAATTATGCCCAGATAATTTCTCATTTTCTGCAGGAAAATAATTGCAGGCAGCAAAATATTAATAAGTATCCTTAATTTATGTTAGGTAATTTTTTTTTTTTTTTTTTTTTGAGACGGAGTCTTGCTCTGCCGCCCAGGCTGGAGTGCAGTGGCCCGGATCTCAGCTCACTGCAAGCTCCGCCTCCTGGGTTCACGCCATTCTCCTGTCTCAGCCTCCCGCGTAGCTGGGACTACAGGCGCCCGCCTCGTCGCCTGGCTAGTTTTTTGTATTTTTTAGTAGAGACGGGGTTTCACCGTATTAGCCAGGATGGTCTCGATCTCCTGACCTCGTGATCCGCCCGTCTCGGCCTCCCAAAGTGCTGGGATTACAGGCTTGAGCCACCGCGCCCGGCCTATGTTAGGTTATTTTTATCAACATTTTGTAACTGATGTAGAATGTAAAATTTAGCATCAAGACCATGAAAATCTTTTTGATACTACATGTTCTGTATGTATTTTATAAAACACATGCACTTTAAAGGCTAGAAAAGTTACCAGGAAATAATTTGGATTTGGAGGGGAAAAGAAACACAGTTGGATATATAATAAAATGGATTGGGGAAATATTTGTGGAAAAATAATACCTTTGACAATTGTTTATGATGCTCATGGTACTATAATAAAGTTTGAGTTTAACGGTTTTATTGTCGTTTTAGCTCATAGTGTATATTCCTTTCTTGCATGAGTTTGCCATTATTAAACACAGTATTATTGTTAACCACTTAGGTAATTCAACATGCTTACAATCTGTAGCTTTCAAGGACAAGAATTATTTAATTTTCTACTTATTAATTTGGGATTCATTTGGAGGAGGATAGTTTCTAAATTTTTTTTTGTTTTGTTTGCCTAGCCTTTTTTTTTTTCCTAGAGAACAGAAATGAATTCAAACAGACGTTGACAAATAGGAGAATAGTGTCATTAAAAACAGGATGACTCTTGGTGAGGAAAAGGGCACAACAGTACGTCAAGAGCCCCCGCAGCCCACGCCACAGAGAGGAGTGACTAGGCAGGAGTGGAAAGGAAAAGGCCAGCAGTTGGTGATGAGTCAGCAGTACTTTTGCTAAAAATGCTAATCTAATACAGCAGTGGGAAGTGTTGGTGAGCATGTGATCATTGAGGCCGGGAATGACTCCTTCCTCTCTGCAGCTCTCAGGATTCCGTGCTGAAGGACCAGGATGGGCTTTGGTGCCCTATAGACCTCTGTGTGTTGTTTTGGGGTGTGGATCCTCCTCTAATTAGGAAAGATAGCTGGAAGGCAGGCTCAGAAGGCTGCCCCAACTCGCACTTCCAAAATTCACATTGGTCTATGTCTAAGAAATCTAAGAAATGAAAATGTGTAATATTCTCCCTCATCTTCATATTAAGATAATTTCTCAGGACAAAAATAGTTTTTTAAACACACCTCTTATTCCATCAATATCTGAGCTCTGATCACTCAGGAAGTGATAATCACACTTTTGGGTTTTTTTTGTTTTTTGTTTTTTGTTTTAAATCACTTGTAACTGCTGTGTTGTAGGCAGGGAAATACTTAACTGTGAAAGTGACATATTCTTGGTTTATTCCTATACTTAAAGCAAAAACTACTTACTTTCAGTGTAGGTCAATTTAGATCTGCAAATAGAATACCGTTTTAGATACTTTGAGGTAGTGTTCCTGTAACAGTTAGAATTGTTAGTAATTTTAGAAGATTAGCGAAATATTTTATTTTGAAAACCATTATGGAATTCCATGTTTGTTTCTTTTAATGGATAAATTTAAACACGTATCAAATGGATAGATTATTGTAGACTTTTTCAGGGATATTTTTCCATCAGCAATATTGTTAACTACTCTATGCAGAATACATCTACTAGAATGACTTATTTCCTTTTTTGAAAAAAAAAATTGAATTTTATTTTACTTTAAGTTCCAGGATACATATGCAGGACGTGCAAGTTTGTTACATAGGTAAACATGTCCCATGGTGGTTTGTAGCATCTATCAACCCATCACCTAGGTATTAAGCCCCACATGTGTTAGCTATTTATCCTTTTGCTGTCCCTCCCCGCAACCTCCATCCCAACAGGCCGTAGTGTGTGTTGTTCCCCTACTTGTGTCCATGTGTTCTCATTGTTCACCTCCTACTTGTAAGTGAGAACATGTGGTGTTTGGTTTTCTGTTCCTGCATTAGTTTGCTGACAATAATGGCTTCAAGCTCCACCTATGTTCCTGAAAAAGACATGATCTCCTTCTTTTTTATGGCTGTATAGTATTCTATGGTGTATATATATTTTATTTATCCAGTCTATCATTGATAGGCATTTGGATTGATTCCATGTCTTTGCTATTGTGGATAGTGCTGCAATGAACATAAGTATGCATGTATCTTTATAATAGAATGATTTATTATATTCCTTTGAGTATATACCCAGCAATGGGATTACTGGGTCAAATGGTATTTCTGGTTCTAAGTCTCTGAGGAATTGCTGTGCTGTCTTCCATAATGGTTGAACTAATTTACATTCCCACCAACAGTGTAAAAGCATTCCTATTTCTCCATAGCCTTACCAGCATCTGTTGTTTCTTGACTTTTTGATAATCACCATTCTGTCTGGCATGAGACGGTATCTCATTGTGGTCTTGATTTGCATTTCTCTAATGATTTGTGATGTTGAGCTTTTTTTCATGTTTGTTGGCCACTTAAATGTCTTCTTTTGAGAAGTGTCTGTTCATGTCCTTTGCCCACTTTTTAATGGGTTTTTTTTTTACGTAAATTTGTTTAAGGTCCTTGTAGATTCTGGATATTAGCCTTTTGTCAGATGGATAGATTGCAAAAATTTTCTCCCATCTGTAAGTTGTCTCTTCACTCTGATAGTTTCTTTTGCTGTGTGGAAGCTCTTTAGTTTAATTAGATCCCCTTTATCAATTTGTGCTTTTGTTGCAATTGCTTCTGACATTTTTGTCATGAAATCTTAGCCCATGCCTATGTCGTGACTGGTATTGCCTAGATTTTCTCCTAGGTTTTTATAGTTTTGGGTTTTCCATTAAATCTTTAATCCATCTTGAGTTAATTTTTGTATAAGATATAAGGAAGGGGTGCAGTTTGAATTTTCTGCATGTGGCTAGCCAATTCTCCCAGCACCATTTATTAAACAGGGAGTCCTTTCCCCATTTCTTGCTTTTCTCTGGTTTGTCAAAGATCAGATGGTTGTAGATGTGTGGTCTTATTTCTGAGATCTCTATTCTGTTCCATTGGTCTATGTGTCTGTTTTTGTACTTGTACCATGCTGTTTTGGCTACTATAGCCTTATAGTATATTTTTAGGAGAATGACTTATTTCTCATATATCATAAGATATCTTCCTAGTTTAATAGTACAAGGTATAGGATTTTAAAAGTTGAATTTGATTTACTTAAACTAATAATAATATATTGATTGATTACTATTGAAAGTACTATTTTAAGTGCCTTATAAATATTATTTCATTAGTGCCCACCACAACCTGATAAGTTAAGTAACTTATTATCCCCCTTTTACATGTAAGGAAAGTGATTCACAGACAGTTTAAGACAGAGCTGGCTGAGAATGGGGCTCAGATGCAAAACTAGACAGGCTGATTCAAGAGCATGGAGGCCACAGTCTTTCCACACTGCTTCCCAAAAGGAGGGCCCCATCACCACCATTCACTTTGGCAAGGAACTCATTTTTCTGGGTTTTCCTTTGTTCATTTGTAAAATGATGAGGTTGGATTTCAAGATCTGTAAGATCACTGACAGATTTGAAGTTATTTAATCTTTAATGTCTTGGAATGTCTATTTTAAAAGGACAGATTGGACCAGGCATAGTAGCTCACACCTGTAATCCTAGAGCTTTGGGAGGCTGAGTGGGGAGGATTGCTTGGGCCCAGGAGTTCAAGACCAGCCTGGGCAACATAGTGAGACCCTGTCTCTACAAAAATCTAAAAATTAGCCAGGCATGGTGGTATGCATCTACAGTCACAGCCCTTGGGAGGCTGAGGCAGGAGGATCCCATGAGCCCAGGAGTTCAAGACTGCAGTGAGCTATAAACCCTACTACACTGTAGCCTGGGGCAACAATGTGAAACCCCATTTCTTAAAATAAAAATTTAAAAAAGATATTGACCACACATGTTTGATTTGCATTCTCTACTAAAATAACATGGATATATGATATGATATGATATGATATGATATGATATGGTATATGATATAATTAAAAATGACCTCAAATGACAAACTGGACAAGAGAGAAGACAACAGATCCAGAGATAATGAACCTAATGGCGTGGAGGTAAGTTGGACCCAAGTGCCTGCAGTGAATGACACCAAAGAAGAACCCAGTTAAATGAAGCCTTGAGAGACTCAGTGCTCCAGCGATGTCAGGGATAGCAGGCAATGAGATGATGTCATTGTAAAGATCACTGGGACTCCCTGGTCCTCCACCCCACTTCCATCGTTGGAAGTCAGGTGACAGCTCTCCTCCCTTCCCACCCAGCCTCATCCCTTTCTACCACTATTGCAGGAAACTGAAGATTAATTTTCAGAAAAAAATGTGCCAAAAAAGTACCAAAACATGGACACCAGGTAAAACAGAGGCCTGGGGAGATCCAGTTAAACTTTTATATGAGATTCTGAGATCATCAGCTCTCTTCCTTAGCAGCCAGGCATGTGACCACTCATAGCCCCCACCAATGAGGCAGTGAGGTTTGACAGTGAATGTTCTTTGAGGAAACTGAATGGTTGTAAAGCAAAGACCTCCATCTATTGCATTTGGGACTCCCCCACTGAAAAGGACATCTGTCTCCATGGGAATCCACTAGTAAATCCATCTGTCATCAATCTCTGCCCCCTGATGGACACAACTCTTTCCCATCAGCTCTTTTGGTGCCTCACTTAGAAACAAGGAGGACACTGTCTAGCATGAAACACCAGACGAAACAGAACAAAATAAAACTAAAAAACCCTAAAAAAGGATCCCCAAGAAAATAGAGCAAAACCAGAGAACAGAAGAAAACATCAAAATATTATGTTTAACATTCCCATGGAGACAGAATAAAATCTTGGTATCTCTAAAGTAAGAACAAGAGTCTGTAACACAATAAGAGAAGACAAATAGGAGGAGAAGAAAAATTTCTCGGGAGTTAAAAATATGTGTATTGCAACAGACACACTTGCTTTTTCTATCCAACAACCATCCCTACCCCCACCACACTTTCTGCATCCCACTGCAGAGGCTGCTCACACCAGCAGCTTGCTTTCCCAGCCTCCCTTGCACTTAAAAAATGGGGCATTTGACACAGTAAAGGGAAGCCAGCTGAGAGTCCTCCCAGAGGGAATGGTTTACTTCCCTGCTGAAAAGTAGATTATTGGAGGAAATATTGCTCTTTTTAGCAAAATGTTATTTTGTCTTTAAGTGACTCCTGGAACTATGGCAATCTCCTTGGGTCAATGAGAAGACAAGTATATGAATGCAGCTAATTACTAAGGATGGCAAAGGGGAAAGGGACAGAGCCTGGATCCTCGAGTACACCATTAAGCTGAGGATCTACATACAGGGCAATGAGAAGATATACATATATGGTAATTGGACTGTAAGGGAAAATCTAAAGTTTAGGTGGAAAAGACAGCCTTGTCGGGAAAGAGATGATGCTATTGAGGGTTCCAACAAGCCCTAAATTGCATAGCCCATTCACTCACTAAATAGTTAGTTATACTCATATGTCAGGAGTTTACATTCTAGGTAAAACAGACAGGAAATTGAAAATAAAACAAAACATGAAAACATGAAATATACCAAAAAGTGGAAAATGCTATGGAGTAAAAGAGACAGAGTGGGCTGGAAGGGTTGTGGGGAGTGGTCAGAGAAGGTCTAAGTAGCGCCACTGAAGCAGAGACTTGAAAGAAACAAAGGCTCCCCGTATAGATGGGGGAAGTCAGTTCCAGGAAGAGGAAGCAGCAAGTGCAATGCCCTTAGGTGGAAATGTGCTTGACACATTTGAAGAAAAGCAAAGGAAGCCAGAGAAGAGTGAGAAGAAATTAGTCAGAGGTGACTTAGAGAAATAATGAGAGGTGAAATCTTGTATATTCTGTCAGGCCATTGTATGGAGTTAGCCTTTTGCTCTGAGTAAGTGGGAAGATTTCACTGGGTTTTGAGCAGAATGTCATGATCTGACTTATATTTTAAAGAGTAAGTCTGTGTGTGGTGCTGAGAATAGAATGAAAGGGGTAAAGGTGGACCAGGGAGATGGCTGAAAATATATTGCAGTAATTGCAGTGACAGATAATGATTGCTTGAAACTGGATGGTCACAGAGGAGCTGGTGAGCAGTATTTGGATTCTGTATATATCTTATAGGTAAAGACAAAGCCATCATCCATATATGCTGATGAATTTTACATTGGTGGACATTGACATGGCTGTAAGGTTTCCGGACTGAGCAAGAGTATAAACTGAGTTGCCATTTACTAAAATGGGGAAGATTGTGAAAACAAGAGCTTTGGAAAGGAAACTAAGGATATAGTTTTGGAATATTTTTCCTCCTAAACATCCAAGATAAGCAGGCAGTTGGATATACCAGTCTGGAGTTCAAGGAAGAGAGGCAGAGGATGAAGATATTTGTTTAAAGGTGGTCAATGTGTAGAAGGGATTTAAAGCCATGCTAAAGAATGAGTCATCCAGGGAGTGAAGGTGGATAGAGAAGAGCTCTAAGGACTGATACCTGGAGCTTCCCACTATTTAGAAGCTGGGAGGACAAGAAGAAACTAGTAAAGGAGTCTGGGGAGGAGTAACCAGGGAATCATGTCCTGGAAGCCGAGTGAAGCAAGGGCTGATCAGCCATCGAATGCAGTTAATAGAACAAGTAAGAAGACTGAATATTGACCACCATAGTTAGCAAGATGGATACTGTTGGTAACCTTGATAAGGCACAAGTGTCTTTAAGAACAAAGAACCAATGAGGTTCAGCCAAGGATGATGTGTCAGCAGTAGCAGCCTATCTGTACACCAGTTATGGGAAGTCTAGTGAAACGGTGAAATGACCCCTTGCCTAGGGAGTGGGCACAATACAACATTGCCTCTAGGGGTATGGAAGCCAAATGTGAGAAATGGTCATGAAAAGGAGAATAAGAAGCTCTGATTGTACCATTTAAGTCGAGCAGTTACGCCTTTTGAAGCTGTTATTTATTTGGAAGCACGTTAAAGGAAGCTAGAGGACCCATTTCCCTGTCCAAATGTCAGGAGTCTTTGAAAAGGCAAGTATAATGAAGAGAATATGGAAACCATAAGCACAAACTTTAGAATAAAGACACATCTGGTGCAAATTCCAATATCACATGCTAATTTCTGAAACCAAGTTACTGAACTTTTCTGAGTCTTAGTGTTCTCTTCTATAAAATAAGGCTAGCCATGTGTATCTCATGAGATTTCTTTTTCAGCTTTCATGTGAAATGCAAGGGGTACATGTGTAGGTTTGTTACATGGATATATTGTATGATGCTGAGGTTTAGGGTTCGATTGCACCCATCACCCAGGTAGTGAGCATAGTATCCAGTAGGTAGTTTTTCAACCCTTGACCCCTATGAGAAGATTTTTTTATGAGTAATAATTGGATGGCACATGGAAGGCCCCTAGTACTGTATCAAACAAACAGGTGATCAGCAAGTAACAGCTTTGAGTATTCTTACATCTTAGCTAGGCCTGAGGTAGAAGCTACTTGTTTTAATGTGAGAAAGATGAAGCATTTGTTGACATGAACCTAGTCAGAGGAGGAGTTAGCTAGAGCTGTAGTTTTCATAAAGTTCTTTAAAAGGCATTTATTGTGGCCTAGATCTTGGAAGAAACAGAGCAGAGGTCTCAAGGCCGTCTTTTCTTGATATATTCCAAAATAAATCTCACTGACTTCTCTTAAACTCTGCTCTTCAAACCAGATCATAGCATGTATAAGGTTAAGATAATATCACACCCATGGGATGCTGAGGGCAAAACAGTTCACCTTGCTGCATGAGAGTGTTGCCAGATGCCAAGAAGTACATCTTTGTGAGGCACAAAATGGCCTTAAGCTCACCTTTCTTCTGTGTTTTTCTTCTCACCCTTATGTATTTTTACTTTAGAGCTCTCAGTACACATGGGTGTTGGCTGTATTCTCCCTAGTTCACAAAATAGAAAGCAGATAGCAAATGCCTAAGAAATAATTTTTTGAGAGTACACTATGACTCTCTTTTTATTTTCATAGTAACTCAGACCAAATTGGAATACTTCTAGTAGAAATAGTTACATTCCTCACTCTTCAATAAAATATTTAGAAATTTAGCAAATGAATTCTGTGTCCTAAAACAATGTTTACTTGTGGCTATGATTAACTACATTTTCTTATTTAAATATATGATTTTGAGTCTTGGTTCTATGATTTATTATTATTTTTCTATCTGATTTGACTATGAAACTTGATGGCGTGAAAGCACTTTGGCCAAGAAATTCACAGGGCAGTGTTAGTTTTGGATTTCAGCTTTCCTATTAGAGTTCATGGTCATTCAGTTTATCAATGTACAAAAATTTAGACAAAGTGGGTATTTCCCAGAAGTCAAGCAATTTCCCCAGAGGGAAAATAAAATTTCATCAGTCCTTGAATTTAAAAATCTCCTAACCCCATTTAAAAATAACCATAGAAATCCTGTTTCTTCACATAAGACTCAAAGATTCCTTTGTGCATCTTGAATCTACAACTGCTGTGTGTGTTTCTTGACCTTTACTTATGTAAGTTCTAGTCCCCATTAGAGGTAAATAGATTCTAAAATTTGCTTTAAAATCATTGCCAAAGTGGCCTTATCTTTATCAGTTTCTGACTATATAATCTGGGTGAGAACACATTCTAATAGGGGCATTGAAAATCATTGAGATTAACTTGAAAGGATTATTTCTGGCAGAGATGACAATTTCTAAATACTCAGATAAGAGATATTAAGCTTAACTTGATTCTCACCTCTTTGTTGTCGTGATCATGGTGGAAATTTACTTAACCAATTCTCTGGGACAAAGAATTGTCACTTTGGGCCTGAAATAGGTTACAATGTTAGGAATTACAGTAAGAAGCATGTCACTAATACCCAATAGAGAACTTTATTACAATTTAAAACTGCGCGATGAATCATCTTATAAAGCTAATAAACACACATGCAGTTATCCAAAGGGTCAGCTAAAAGAACAGTAAGAACCTCAAGACTTCCTGACATTATTCCTGGACAATATTATACCTTCCAAAATGATAGCTAACCTAAGTGAACCACCATGGGGAAGCTAATTACAAGGTTATCTCAGCTTCGACATTGAATTATTTTACTCAGTGACTTTGCTGTGAAAGCTGAGCAGCCCTAGGGAAGGTCACGTTTTCTCCATAAAGTGGCTGACATTTCAATGGCCAATGGGCTTAAAACTTTTAGTTGCCATACTTGACATCCATTTTATTTTATTTAGTGAAAAGATTTTATTAAACTGGATTGTCAAATCTGATTTCAAAAAATTATAAGTGGAATTTTCTCTATTTCTATAAGTGTCTGTAGTTTTTGACTTAGTAAAGGGACGGCTTTGGAAGTTTTTGAGTGGAAAAGTGACATGATCTGATTTACGGGTTAAAAGGCTCACTCAGGATGCCACGTTTAGGATAGGAGGGAGAAGCAAGGCCAGTTCAGAGGTGACCACAGTAATCCAGGTGAGAACCGATGGATCAGGGTGGGTGAGTAGAGATGGTGAGAAATGTCAGATTCTGGATACATTTTAAGCTACAGTCAGGAGGATTGGATATGAGGTAAAAGAGAATGAGAGGTGTTAAGGGTGACTTCAAAGTTTGGGAGACTGGGAGAAAATATTTGTAAAACTTATGTCTGATAAAGATCTTACATCCAGATATATAGAGTTCTTACAGTACACCTATAAGAACACAACCCAATATTTTTAAAACAGGCAAAGGATTTGAATGACACTCTACCAAAAATGACATATGAATGGCCTATGAGAACATGGAAGATTTTCAGTATCATTCATCATCAGAGAAATACAAATCAAACCACAAAGAGATACCGCCTGACACCCAGAGGATGTCTATAACCAGGAAGTCAGATAGGAACAGTTGTTGGTTGAGGAAGTAAAGTTGGAACTCTCCTACACTGCTGATGGGAATGGAAGATGCTGCAGCCACTCTGAAAAACTCTTCAGCAATTTCTTCTTTTTTCTTTTTTTTTTTTTTTTTTTTTTTTTTTTTTGAGATGAAGTCTTGCTCTGTTGCCCAGGCTGGAGTACAGTGCTCTGATCTCTGCTCACTACAACCTCCACCTCCTGGGTTCAAATGATTCTCCTACCTCAGCCTCCTCAGTAGCTGGGATTACAAGCATGCACCACCATATCTGGCCAATTTTTGTATTTTTAGTAGAGACAGGGTTTCGCTTTGTTGGCCAAGCCAGTCTTGAACTCCTGATCTCAAGTGATCCACCTGCCTCGGCCTCCCAAAGTGCTGGGATTACAAGCATGAGCCACAGCACCTAGCAGGCAATTTATTATAAAGTAAACCCACACTTATCAATGTGATCTACAATCATACTCTCCTACGTATTTATCCAAATGAAATGAAAAAAAAATTTTTTTTTTTTTTTGAGACAGAGTCTTGCTCTGTCTCCCAGGCTGGAGTGCAGTGACGTGATCTTGGCTAACTGCAACTTCCGCCTCCTGGGTTCAAGTGATTCTCCTGCCTCAGCCTCCCGAATAGCTGGGACTACAGGCATGTGCCACCACATCCAGCTAATTTTTTGTATTTTTAGTAGAGATGGGGTTTCACCGTATTAGCCAGGATGGTCTTGATCTCCTGACCTCGTGATCCACTCACCTGGGCCTCCCTAAGTGCTGGGATTACAGATGTGAGCCACCACGCCTGGCCCATGAAAACACTTTTTACACAAAGGCCAATATGCAAATATTCATAGCAACTTTATTTGTAATAACTCAAACTAAAAACAGTTCAAATGTCCACAAACTGATGACAGAATGAAAAACTGTGGTACATCCATGAATGGTGTACTACTCAGCAAGACAAAGCAATGCACTGCATGCAAGGAATGCCAGCTGCAACACAGGAGAATCTCAAGTGCACTGTGCTCAGTAAAATAGCCAGACTTGAAAGGCTACATGCTGTATGATTCCTTTTTTTTTCCTTTTTTTCTTTTCTTTTTTTTTTTTTTTTTTTTTGAGATGGAGTCTTGCTCTGTCGCCAGGCTGGAGTGCAGTGACACCATCTCGGCTCACTGCAATCTCTGCCTCCCAGGTTCACGCCAGTCTCCTGCCTCAACCTCCCGAGTAGCTGGGATTACAGGTGTGCACCACCACCCTCAGCTAATTTTTTGGTTTTTTGGTTTTTTGAGATGGAGTCTCACTCTGTCACCAAGGCTGGAGTGCAATGGCGCAATCTCGGCTCACTGCAACCTCTACCTCCCAGGTTCAATCGATTCTTCTGCCTCAGCCTCCCGAATAGCTGGGATTACAGGCACCCACCACCACACCTGGCTAATTTTTTGTATTTTTAGTAGAGATGGGGTTTCACTGTGTTGGTGAGTCTCGAACTCCTGACCTCATTATCCACCCCCACTCGGCCTCCCAAAGTGCTGGGATTATAGGCGTGAGCCACAGCACCCAGCTGTGATTCCATTTAAATGAACTTCATAACAGTTCAAAAACTTTCATAACAGAAAGCAGAACAGTGTTTGCCAGAGGCTACAAATGGAGAGGAAGGAAGCAATTAAAAAGGGGCTCAGGGGAGCTTTTGGGGTGATGGAATTATTCTACATCATGATTTGTAATGATAGATAGGTGACTGTGCATTCATCATAACTCATTGAATTATATACTCAAAAGTGGCATATATAAATTATACCTCAAAAGAGCTGATTTTTTTAAACAAGTAACTTTAAATATCACTATGTTTTTATTTTTGAGGTCAGCACATTTTAATTGGGATTCGATAAAGAAATAGATGTACAGTGCGTAAGTGGTCTTGAAAAAAATTACTTAGCTGCTGGGGATGCTAAGGTAGGAAGATCACTTGAGCCTGGGAAGTGGAGGTTGCCAAAAAAAAAAAAATTACCTAACTCTCTAGGCATCTGTCTCCTTAGCAGGAAGATGAAGATCAGGGTGCCTGATTCCGTGATTTTTTTTAAATTTCCTTTTTGATTTGTTTTAATCTGAAAACCCATGTGTAGTAACTATTTTTGTAAATTGTATTGAATTTTAATTGCCTCAAGTTCAGCTTTTAATGAAATCCAATGGTGGTTCATTTTATTAAGTATCTTTTATAGTGTAATAAGTGGACTTGCATTATTTTGTAGGCTTGTATTATTGTATACTTGGTTTTATTAAAGCTAGATGGATCTATAATTACATATTCCTGAAGGGAGACGAATGCTTGCTCTTATACTGACAGCCTAAAATTCTAGGTTTTTAGTGATTTACTCACACTCAACATTGATTGTGATTTTTACTAAGATCATATGCTGTATTTTCATGTTCATTATCTTAATTGACCAGCAGCAATTTGAAGTAAGTCTCCTTACCTCCATTATACATGAAATGAGACAAAAATCTATCAGTTGTTAGATGACTTACTTGTGGTCAGCCAGCTTTTAAAACAAGAATTCAATCTTAGGTTTTCTGGTTTTCAATGCAATGTTCTTTCCTCAACCAAAACTGCCTTCTTCCCCCTAGTTCTTAAAACATGTGTGAGCTGTCAAGATTCTGATTGTCCTTCATTTGCTGAATCTTCAGCTTCCACCATTGTTCAGATTATTGGAAAAATTTATTTATTTTTATTTATTTTTTATTTTTGAGACGAAGTCTCACTCTGTCGCCCAGACTGGAGTGCAGTGGCACGATCACGGCTCACTGCAACTTCTGCCTCCTGGGTTCAAGCAATTCTCCTGCCTCAGCCTCCTGAGAAGCTGGGATTACAGGCATGCACCACCATGGCTGGCTATTTTGTGTGTGTGTATTTTAATAGAGACAAGATTTCCTCATGTTGGCCAGGCTTGTCTAGAACTCCCAACCTCAAGCGATCCACCCGCCTTGGCCTCCCAAAGTGCTGGGATTATAGGCATGAGCCAACGTGCCTGGCCAAAATTTATGTATTTTGTTGGAATGTGTCAGCAAGGTCAGGTTATGGGCATTGAGAAAGACCCTATGCTGCTAGATTAGACCCCCACCTAATTACTGAGATGCTAAGGGCATCATGAAATTTCAGTCGGAGGTGAGATAAAGCTAAATGGCATTTCTCAATGTGGAGGATAAAATCTGGAATGAGAACATTTGAAATCTAAACTTATTGCCAGGTATAGCATATTCGCCTTAACCTATTGGAACAAGGGGATTTATTTTTCTATACAAAGCTATACAAATTAAAAATATATATGCAATATTTTAAAATTCATCCATTCAGCTAGCATTTGCTGATATTCTCTGCAGTGATTCTGCTAGATCCTGTGAATTAGGGGGACAAAAAAGCTATATACAATTCTCATCCTTAAAAGGATCCGTAGCCTAGTAAAGGAAGCTGACTTGCAAACAACTAAATGAAAGCTGGACCATGAGATAAGGGGTAATGGATATTTTTAAAATAGAAAGATAGCTTATAGCCACATATGTATTAAAAGTTCTGCTATATCTCTTATCTTTGAGATAGATAGTCCCCCCCTTTTTTTTTTTGAGATGAAAGTCTGACTGTGTCACTCAGGCTGGAGTGCAATGACACAATCATGACTCACTGCATCCTCGAATTGCTGTACTCAGGCAATACTCCTACATCAGCCTCCCAAGTAACTGGGACTATATGCACACACCACCATGCTTGGGTGTTTTTTGGCTTTTTGTTGAGATGGGAGCCTTACTGTGTTGCCCAGCAAGGTTTTGAGCTCCTGGCCTCCATCAATATCCCAAAGGGCTAGGATTGCTGGCGTGAGCCACTGCACCTGGCCTGAGGTAGTTATTCTTATCTCTACCTAACATAGAAGGTAACAGAGGCTCAGAAAGGTTGGATGCCGTGTTTAGAGCTGATCTTCCTAAGGATGAGACTTTACATTTAGAACGACTGACCTCCATCCTGCATTCTCACCCCAGCCAGAGGTCTTCTGGTTTTCTTGAGGTGGCTGGAATCAAAGGGGCTATTTGGAAAAGGGGGATGTGAGGGCAATCTGGCTGTGACATCAGTCACCCCACTGATCGCTAGGGTTGATCTGGTTGATCTGGCTGGATAGGTGGGTATCTCCTTCCTCCCTCACTGCTCCGTGTGTGTCCCTCCCAAAGCTGTGTGCTCTGTTGAAGAGGACAACCATCCATGATAAATGACAACTGGCCTTCGGTCAAGGGTATACAAGTAGCTATGCTGCCCTGCAAGAATCTCCAAATACGCTCTCAAGCAAAAGGGGTTACCTCCAAGTGCTCATTCCCTGTTTCCACACCCGGTTTCAGTTACCAGGATCAGAGCAAAATTGGGTCTGAGATCCAGTGAGATGTATAGTAGCACCTGGACCATTCTAGGGCTGTCTTCAGGCCCTGGCTGTGCCCACAGTCTTCAGGAAGAAACTGGACACTTTGTCTGCTGGACGATATATTTCTTCTTGCTAGAGGTTGTGAAAAATGTCAAAATATGTAAAGAAACATTGCCGGATAAAAATATTGCCTTGAAATACAATATGGTAGTCTTCCAGTTCTTTATTCCATTAAAGACAGAGGGCACAGCATGCTGAATTCAACACAACACAACAAAAATGTATCCGCTGCAATGGTGGGGATATGAGAGTATGATGTAGCCCCAGGCCCTGGGGGACTTTGGTGTGGATCTCGCAGTACTCAGTAAAACTTACTATAAAAGGCCCTATTCAACATTCATTTTAAATGTCTTGGACCATATCCTAGAAAGCAGTGTTGCCCTCAAGTAAAATTTTCCCACATTTTAATGTTCCAAACACTTGGTTGCTAGAAAACTCTATAAAGAAATTTTACTGAAAATCAAACTCTTAGAACAAAGGTCATGCCATTTTGTTGCCTAGCCCTAGAATGAAATAGTCTTTTATTCTGTGTTCTCTATTTATATGAGTTAGAATACTTCACTTTGAAATGAACTTGATTGTAGTTTTAAAATAAAAAGGGACAGAAAGTAAAATAAAGAAAACAATTATTCCAGTTTTTTTATTCTAACAATAAATGTCTAACACATTACATTTGAAAGAATATGACTTCAGTAGTGTTAGTGAAGCTACCCAGGGTATTCAGAACTCAAATGAAGTGTAACAACGCCAAAAACGATTATTTATTTTTTTGAGACAGAATCTCGCTCTGTCGCCCAGGTTGGAATGCAGTGATATGATCTCAGCTTACTGCAACCTCCATCTCCCGGGTTCAAGCGATTCTCCCACCTCAGCCTCCCAAGTAACGGGTACTAGAGGCGTGCACCACCACACCCAGCTAATTTTTATATTTTTTAGTAGAGACAGGGTTTCACCATGTTTACCATACTGGTCTCAAACTCCTGACCTCAAGTGATCCACCCGCCTCAGCCTCCCAAAGTGCTGGGATTACAGGCATGAGCCACCACGCCCAGCCTAAGGTGAATATTTTTATTCTACAGAAATTCTAACTCATGCAAGTCACTGTTAGTCCTCATTTCCTGAGTAATTTTCCATTTTTATTTCTTTTTTTTTTTTTTTTTTTTTTTTTTTGAGAGACAGGGTCTAGCTCTGTTGCCCAGGTTAGAGTGCAGTGATGTGATCGTAGCTCAGTGCAGTGTCTGACTCCTGGGCTCAAGCGAATCTCTAGCCACAGCTTCCTAAAGTGCTACAATTACAGGGGTGAGCCACCGCACCTGGCCCCATTTTTATACTTATCTATGCTATTCCATTTTTCTGTAACACGTTCATATGACTTTTATATTCAGGAAAGTAAAACATAAGTTGCTTTATATGCTAAATGTATATAATGATATGCCTATATTCCAAACATATAAGGAAAGATGAACTAATGGTAAAACCAAGAACAGTGCCAGAGCCTCCTGACAGCTTGTCTGTTTCTCTCCTCTTTGGCCCTGTGCCTTTATAGAACCAAAGACTGTGATGCTCAAAGGGGAGCAGGGAGCTCAGAGCCCTCAAGCCAGCTCTCAAGAGCAGCTGAGGAAAACCTGCACATGGGCTTGGTGGCCACAGTTGCTCCCATGAAATGAGGTCTCATAGCAATCTCCTTTTATTTCCTTGATAAGTAAAACGTTCTAGTTAACTGGCCCCTTAGCAGAAATGCCATAGATATCAAACAAAGAGAGTTTTTCTGTGATCTACATTCTGTCCATTTTTCAAGGGAGAGCTCTTTGTTTCACATGGTAAGACACATCCATTCATTCATTCATACAAATCATTTGTTCATGTATCAGCATACTCCCTCTGTGTCTGGGACTGTGTGTGTGTATGCATGTGTGTGTGATGTAAGCATTCAAGTGACACCATGTTTTTGTAATTCTTACTATTTATTCATATTCAATGTATCACAGTCTTCATAAGCTGGGTGGTCCAGGTGTGTCTTTACCTCAGGGAGTAGCTGGCACTTGCAGTATGATTGGAACCGTAGTGAAGCACAAGCACAAAGCATGGGGGAACGTGGAGTGGCGCTTTCTACGCAGCCAAGAGGAGATGGGGAGTCAGAGAAAGCAATGAGAAAGCATTGAGAAAGCAATGTCTACAGTTGCCTGAGATTACAGGAAGAAGCCTGATCTGGGATGGATGGAGCACGCCATGCATGGGAGGCGACAGGAGCAGATCTTCAAAGATGAGCCTGGACATCCTATCATTTACAACATGGATGGCACTGGAGGACACTGTGAAGTGAAACAGGCCAGGCACAGAAAGACAAACTGTGCATGTTCTCACTTATTGGTGGGAGCTAAAAACCAAAACAATTGAACTAGTGGAGATAGAGAGTAGAAGGATGGATACCAAAGGCTGGAAAAGGGAGGGGTGAGAGGAGGGAGTGGGGATTGCAAATGGGTACAAAAAATAATTAGAAAGAATGAATGGGGCCTCAGAATATTATTAAATAAGTAATCAATAACTCCTAATTCCTCTAGGTGATTAAATAGATAACTGATGGAATACAGTTGATAAAAGGAAGAAGAGACTTGTGGTTTCCAGCTTGGGCATATGATGGATAATGTGCCATCACGGAGATAAGGAACAGAAGACAAAGAAACCATCCAGCAGGAAAGATAAAGATGACAGACAAGACACTTTTAAAAATATTTCTTGACCGGGCACGTTGGCTCACCCCTGTAATCCCAACACTTTGGGAGGCCGAGGCAGGTGGATCACAGGATCAGGAGATTGAGACCATCCTGGCCAACATGGCAAAAGCCTGTCTCTCCTAAAAATACAAAAATTAGCTGGGTGTGGTGGCACATGCCTGTAATCCCAGCTACTTGGGAGGCTGAGGCAGGAGAATTGCTTGAACCAGGGAGTCAGAGATTGCAGCGAGCCAAGATCACGTCACTGCACTCCAGCCTGGCAACAGAGTAAGACTCTGTCTAAAAAAAAAAAAAATTCTTGAGACAGGGTTTCACTATGTTGCCCAGGCTGGAGGGCAGTGGCATGGTCAATCCTCCCACCTCTGACTCCTGAGTAGCTGGGACTACAGGTACACGCCACTGTGCCTGGCTAATTTTTTTTTTGCTTGTAGACACAAAGGGTCTTCACATTGTCCAGGCTGGTTTAAAACTCCTGCACTCAAGTGATCCGCCCGCCTCAGCCTCCCAAAGTGCTGGGATTACAGGCATGTGACACGACACCTGGCTAGCATAGACTTTTGTACATAACGACTTCGAAGGACCCATGGCACACCCATGTGAGACTTCCATTAGGCCATTAGGAAGATGAACCTTGGTACTGTAGAGATGTCTTGATAAGAGATAAAAGTAAAACAAGGAGTCATTGGCATAAGGTGGAAATTGACACTATGGAAGGGATTGACTAGGGAATATGAAATGGGGTTGAAGGTGGAGGATAGGATTTGGGATGAAATCCACAGAAGGTGGCAGGCTGATGAAGAGGGGCATATGGACAGGATCAGTAGCATAGGTAAAGGAACACGTAAGAGTGGTCTTTCTAAACCGTGGCTTAGTCTTTTCTCCAGGATTGTTAGAGATCCCTAGAAGTTCAGATGTATTCTTAAGGTGTTTCTAGAAGAGAAGGCTCTGGAACCTTAAGTCAGGGAGTGGGGGGATCCAAGAGGTGGCATAGAAGGTGACAAGTTCACAGGGCTGTGTCCCCAGCCTTCCATGTAGCTGACTTCCCTGCCTCCCTGACATGCTGTCCCAAAGACCAGCACACCTACCTCGAAGACTTGCAGGAGCCCTTTGGAACTTTGTTCCTGATGGAAATGCATGATTGCCCAGAATGTCTTTGAGCGGGGACAGCTCAATAAAGATATATGTTAATGTGACCTGTTCCTCACAAGTGGGTCATTCCCACAGGCTAGCTTTTGATAGCTTCATAATGATAAGAATATTTGCAAGTCTGAGATTTTGTGTGTGTGTGTGTACGCATGTGTGTGTGTGTATAACATTTTAGATGAAAGAGAATCTTAGTGGTATAAATGTGCAGCCCACTCAGGGCAGGTGCTGAAACAAGTCCCTTTGTTCTCATCAGATAAACTTCATCCACACGTGCTACCTCTGTTAAATTTTAGTGCTTTACCGTTTAGTTAGGCCAAAGAAAGACTAAAATTTTCAGTTTAAAACGTAGAAAGAATAGAATAAGACCAAGAAGGAATAAAGTGATACTTTTTTTCCTCAGTGACCCTCTTCAAATATAGTTCTTAGAATTCCAGCTAGATGCAGTGGCTCACAGCTGTAATCACAGCCCTTTGCGAGGCTGAGGCAGAAGAATCACTTGAGCCCAGGAGTTTGAGACCAGCCTGGAGAGGTCAGCGAGACCCAGCCCTATAAGTAATAATAACAATAATAATAATAAACATAATAAATTAGCTAGGTGTGTGGTTGTGTTCGCTTGTAGTCCCAGCTACTTGGGAGGCTGAAGAGAAGATCGCTGGAGCCCAGGAGGTCAAGGCAGCAGTGAGCTGAGATCGCACCACTGCACGCCAGCCTAGATGACAGAGCAAGACCCTGTCTCAAAAAACAACAACAACAAAAAATACAACTTCATCCTGAGAAGGAGTGGAAGCACAGAATGAAGAGACTAGCAAACCAGGAAGACCAGCTCCTACTCCTGGCTCTGCCCAAGGCAGCTGTGAGACCTCTCTCGACTTCAGTACTCTCCTAGGACTTCTTTTTCCATAAATAGTGTAGGATGATTATATTAAAATAGAAGCTTCTTAGGAACTAGGGCTGTGCCTATCCTATACTTGGCACCTTTTAGAAACTTTGAATTGAAGTGCAACATACATTCAGAAAAATGCCCACATCATGAGTATTCAGCTTAATGAATTTTCCACCAAGTGAACCACCTTGTGTATAATCATTACCAGTTAACAACAAATAGAACATTACCAATCGTTGGCTTTATTTGTCTTCACTTTATAGGAGATGCCCAATAAATAATTTACTTAGTAAATGCACCTTAATAAAAAGTGCAAACATGTTTTCTCACAACAATCCCTATATTTTCTTTTTTCTTTACTTTTTTTTTTTTTGAGATGCAGTTTCACTCTTGTCACAGGCTGGAGTGCAATGCCACAATCTCAGCTCACTGCAACCTCCGCCTCCCGGGTTCAAGTGATTCTCCTGAGTAGCCTCTTGAGTAGCTGGAATTACAGGTACCTGCCACCACATCCAGCTCCTCTTTTGTATCTTTAGTAGAGATGGGGTTTCACTAGGTTGGCCAAGCTAGTCTCGAACTCCTGACCTCAGGTGATCCACCTGCCTCGGCCTCCCAAAGTGCTGGGATTACAGGCATAAGCCACCGCACCTGGCCCCTATATTTTCTTATTAAATTCAGAGGAGAAAATGTGAGCCAAATAATCTAACTCAGTCTTTCATGACCTTCTTAAAATCAGCAGATGTTTCACAAAAGAATAAATGAATAAATATCCAAACCAATAATTATGTCAGAGTACCAAGGCAATGAGGAAGAAGGAAATCTAACTGTAATCTTGTTAGACTCCATTTTGTTTACTTTCCTTCTTGTTACCTTGTCACTGGGTGGCAAGAAAAGACAGTTCTCTGAATTTGTCATTCTCTTTGCTCTAAGTTTGAAGAAAAATAGAAAAGTCAATTTTCTCTGGAGCACCTAGAAAATTCACCTTTCCTAAGATAGTTTGCACTGCAATGGAATTTATGAGGAGGAGATTCAAGTCTTGGTTCTGATGTGACCCACCAAACCACCAGGTCTTGGACAGAAGTTGACTGGGTCTTTCCTTTGTAAAAGGCCTGAACTAGACATTTCCTAGAATTCATTTCTGCTCAAGGTTCCAATGACATGCACTTTTTCAAGATGACCGGCTGTACTAAAGGGTGCAGTCTGTGACCCTGGAGCAGATAAAAATAAACTAGGGCCCTGTAATAGTGAGTCATTGGCATCCGTCCACAGCTCTATGAGTTGGCCAGTCAAACTAAGCAGGCAGAGATTAATGCCTAACTAGAATGTGGATTGCTGCTTTGCAAAAGAACAGTTTAAAGATTAAGAAGGAGAAAAAAAAAAAAATTCCTGGGCAATCACGTCCTTCCTCCATCCAGCTATGATGGCAGCTTTGATGAGTAATCCATTGATTGCTATGAGCCATCAGCTTCCCTCTTTCCCTCCCTTTGCTGCCGCAGTTTTCACTGCCAGTAACCACTACAGCTGTGCAGGGATTGCCACCAGGACACACCCCTCCACTCTGCTCCCCGCCACCTCCTAACAACCAACCACACCTTAGATAAAGGGTGCAGGAATTGCGGCAAGGGGCTTTGGTCCTTGTGGGTGGATACCTGCGTCAGTCACCGTGCCTTTAGACCATCTGTGTTTTTGGAGTCGGCTGTTCGTGCATGTTCTGGAAGAAAAATTCACCACAAATGCAGAGTGAGCCAATGCAACGATAAGAGATTCTCTGTGTGACTAATATAAAAACATGTGAAAGATAAGAAATGAAGTTGCCTTGTTTCAGCCTCTATTTATTTATTTACTTACCTACTTATTTGAGACTGGGTCTCTTTGTCACCCAGGATGGAGTGCAGTAACGAAATCACAGCTCACTGCAGCCTCCTTCTCCCCAGCTCAAGAGATCCTCTCACCTCAGCCTCCTGAGTAGCTGGGACTACAGGCATGTACCACTATGCCTGGCCAATTTTCTTTTTTTTTTAACTTTCTGTAGTGACAGAGTCTGGCTATGTTGCCCAGGCTGGTCTCACACTGCTGGACTCGCAGTTCTCTCACCTTGGCCTCCCAAAGTGCTGGGATTAGAGTCCTGTTTCAGCCTTTAAAATAAAAAAATATTTTAGGGTGTGTTAGTAAGTGAGGCGGTGGTGGTGATTTCTCTTTAAATGAGACTTTCCATCTATAACTTCTATTTTTATTATACTCTCTCAGGCCTGCTGGGTTCCTTCACCCTTAATTGCTGACATTGCCAACAAAGAAACATCCACTTAGTTTCTTTCTTACATAGTTGCAGGTTCCTTTTTTCTTACTGACTTGATGTTACCCTGCTCAGCCATTCAAAAAACGAGAAATAAGAGCATGATCTGGCCACGTGAGAAACAGAGGAATTATAATTGTGACCTTGTGATACACATACATACAGGAACCAAGACACAATTTTCTGTTAGATTTGTAATGATGTCTGAAGCATATGATTCTGGAAAATTCGAGAACACTAGGCGCATTTCCAGTGCTAGAATATGACTTCTGGGTTGTACTTAACTTTGTACTTTGGTAGTTTCAGGTTCCATATTCAGACCACAAATTTCAAAATCTAACTGCAAACACCTGTTCATGACAAGTTACCACAAAACAATCTCCTTTCTTAGGGACATGCCTGGGAAACAGAACTCTTCCTTTTTAAGTACAAGCTTTATGCATAGATTTTTATTTATGTAAAATGTTCGGCCCAAGTCTTTGTAAACAGTACTTACTCAGGTTATTTATTTTTTAATTCTAAATATAAACATGTACAAAATTTAGGAACTAAAATTTCCAAACTAACTGGCTTGCAAACAATATTATATAGATTTATTGATTTGGTTTGTAGAATGTTTTTTATTCAACAAATTTTTTTCATTCAGTGAATCATTTTGATGAGAATATTTAAAAGAATAAAGAATTGTGTATCAAAAAAATCACATTTTTCAGCAAGTTATTCTTTCACAAAATTATTCCACATATTTCTTCTCCCTCTGTTTCCACTCAAGATTCTAGAAGGATCTGAGGTGTTGTCTTCCTGTTAATAAGTCAGAGTAAGAGGATAACTCTATGAAGCTGCAAAAGTTGACGGGAAAAATTCAGATGCAGAAGTTCTAAGTTACATAAGGCTAAAATATCAGCCACAGAGCTTCTGAGTTTCTGGCTTGTTAGTTTCTCTGCCTCTTTGAGCCTAGACATGGAACAGTGTGTAAACTACACACCCAGAGCTAAGCCACTGGGAATCAAGACCAGGGCAATGTTCTGTTTCTCACATCTGCTCAGTATTGGCTTAGGTTTTCTCAAGAATTTATATTCGGGAGGACATTCTGTAGGGGCGAAGTTACTTAAGTTCTCCTAATCCAACAGTGTGGGAAATGGTATCAAATAAATAAGTAGGCCACTTTTCAAAAGGGAGAGGTTACATCAATAAATTAGGAGAACTGTGGAATTCTGCCCATTGATGCAATAACTTTTTTCTTTAATTGATTTTTAAACTGTCACCAGCTAGCAGTCTCCACATATCTACCACTTTCTTCATAAATAAAATTTGTGAGTTCTATAAAATTTGTGAGTTCTTTTCCAATCCATTTTCCACCCATACCCTAAATCCCCCAATACCAGTAGATGAGAGTCCACAGATACCCATGTCTGTGAAATAAAGAAATCCACAAAAGGAGCATTATTGTTCAACTCGGAATACTTCCCGTAACATTGTTGGCTGTTCTCTAACTGAATTAGAGCATTTCATTGTTGTGGGAACATGTTTAAAATGACCATCATTCATTATCGTCATCTGTCTCTATTATCCTGAAAACTTGGATTTTTAAAGAACCATGTTGTATTTTTTCTTTGTCTCTAAAGTATATGGTTCAGATGTCAGATGTGGCATTTCTGATGATAGCATGGTAGAGTCCATTTTCTGGTTAGTTAAAAATCAGTACATTCTAGAAATGCTCTGCTTGATTTCCATATAATGGGTAAATTGTTGTTTCCCCAAATCAGTTCCTATCCCCTAAGTTTTGTGGAGGATGCGGTTGTTGGTCAGTGGTGGCAGATCATTCTGCTTGGTCCCACTCAAACAGTATAGCCGAGAATAGTCATACACAGCTCCAAGCATATAACCCCAAGCCAGTTGATCTCAGAGCATTTCCCAACCACACAATCACAAAGGAATGCCTTCACATGCAATAAAATAAGACAAAGTTGTGCTTTAACTTCACAAGAAGAAGAGGTCCAACTATTGTGGAAAGAAAGCATTAACCAATAATATTATCAACTAAAGTTGTGGGAGACACAAACTGGGGGGTGGCTCCCTGGTTCCAGCAATTTCCTCAGTCGCCCCAACTGCGGTATTCCATTCACTCCACTGCTCTCACAGGGGATCCACATGGTCCCTTGGTCACAGCACTTGATGGAAGGGTAGGTATTTTAGTCCGTTTGGGCTGCTGTAACAAAGTGCCATAGACTGGTTGACTTATAAACAATAAAAATTTATTTCTCACAGTTCTGGAGGCTGGAAGTCCAGGGTTAAGGTGCTGGCATGGCTGGGTTCTGGTGAGGGCTTCCAGTTTGCATGTGGCCAGCATCTTGTATCCAGAAAGACGAACATTCTGGGGACTCTTTTATAAGGAAATGAATCCCATGACTTAATTACCTCCCCGAGGCCCCCCCTCCTTATAGCATCACATTGGGGGTTAGGATTTTAACATGTGAATTTGGGGGAGACATAAACATTCAGTTCTTAGCAATATCTCATACACAGTAGGCTGATCCTTATGGTTCACGTATATATACTTCACCACAATGACTGGTCCAGGGGTAGATGTGTCATCCAAGTCAGACCAGTCAAGTCTTCCTTGGAATTTTTCACACTGGAGTTTGGAGGGGAATAGCCTTTCCTCTTGGGTGATGAGGCAAGAATGTGAGCCTAAAGATGGAGGAGAAGCAGAGACAAGAAGGAGAAAAAGAGAGGGAGACCCAAAGCCATCTGTGTTCCTGGTACTATTATAGATTGCCACTGTCACTTGAACTGCCTTCCTAAGCCTGCTGGTCCAACTCTTCATTCCTTTCTTTTTTCTTTTCTTTTCTTTTTTTTTTTTTTGAGACAGAGTCTCATTCTGTAACCCAGGCTGGAGTGCTGTGGCACAATCATGGCTCACTGCAGCCTCAACCTCCCAGGCTCAATTGATTCTCCCATCTCAGCCTCCCGAGTAGCTGACACTCCAGGTGCATGCCACCAGACCCAGCTAATTTTTGTTTTCGTAGAGATGGGATTTCCCCATGTTGCCCAGGCTGGTCTCAAACTCTGGTTTTAAAAGAACTGCCTACCTCAGCCTCCCGGAGTGCTGAGATTACAGGTGTGAACCACTGCGCACAGCCTCAGCTCTTCTTTTCAATCACCTTTCTGTTTAAATTAGTTCAAATGGAGTTCCTGTCACTTGTAGTTGAGAAAATCCTGAATTGGACATTTATCAAAAAAAAGTACTTTACAAGGTCCCTGTCAATGGCTGGTAAGCATCCTGTGATATGCATACCTTTACATACTTTTCAAGTATTCCTCTATTATAGGACACTTAGATTGTTTAAAGACTCCCTGCACCATAATCAATGCTGTGATAAACATTCTTATTCAAAAAATATTGTGCACATCTCTGATTGTTCTATTAGACTTGCTCCTAAGACCACATGCACTTTGAAAGCTTTTGAGACCTGATGACCAAATTTCCCTGCCAGACAGTTGCATTTAATGTATATATCCCACAGTCACTCATGAAAGAAAGTGTCTATTTCTTCACGTTGTTACCACATATTAGATATTATCACTACATTTCTTTAACATGTTTCTCGATGTTATAGGCCAAAAGTGCTACCTCATTGTTTTTTAGTTTGCGCTTCTTGGGAAAAACGGTCATTCTTACAAAGAAGCCCTGGATTTCCATCAAGCTATGGAGTGTCACCCTGAGGACACTCTTATCACCCCCCTGAAGGCTTCAATGGCTGACTCACTCTATCAAAACGCTAACAGGGCTTCCTGCCATCAAAGGGTTTTGCCAAAACATCACATTGCCTCATTTTTTATCCTAAACACCAACAACCTTCATTCTGCGAGGAGGGGAAGAGAGGCCATCAGTGAACATCTTAAAAGAGGACAGCAGGTAGTAGGAGTACCTTTTTAGTTTGTTTGGTTTTTGTTAAGTTTAGACTTGGTAACTAGAAAATGGATAGGAATGCCTTTTAACTGACTCCGAGGAGGGGACTTCTATTGGTTCAGAATGCTCTCCATTTGGGGGTTGTTTATTTATTTACTTATTTTTTTATTTATTTATTTTTGAAACAGAGTCTTGCTCTGTCAGGCTGGAGTGTAGTGGCTTCATCATTGCTCACTGCAGCCTCAAACTCCTGGGCTCAAGCGATCCTCCCACCTCAGCCTCCTGAGTGGCAGGGACTACAGGTGCACACCACCATGCCCAGCAAATTTTTGTATTATTTGTGGAGGTGGTTTTTTGCCATGTTTCCCAGGCTAGTGTTGAACTCCTGGACTTCAGCAATTCTCCCACCTCAGTCTTCTGAGTAGCTGGGACCACAGATTTGAACCATCACACTTGATTAATTTTTAAATTGTTTGTAGAAACAGGGTCTTGCTATGTTGTCCAGGCTGGTCTTAAACTCCTGGCCTTAAGGGATCCTCCCTCCTTGGCCTCCCAAAGTTCTAGGATTACAGGTGTGAGGTACATTCCGGCCTTTTCAATGTTTCAGAAGAACGCGCTGAGTGGTATGCCCTTTTGTTTGGTATTGGAAAGACCTTGAATTTCAGAGGACATTTCAGGAATTTTCCAGAGTGTTTAGTGCTTGACCACCCAGTGCGCCTCACAAGACCGAATGACATACTTTCTGTCTTTCCTCTGAAGTGCCTCCAAATAAGATGCATTTGCATTCATCTTTTTCTCCCTTTCCATTAAGAAAAGACTAAATCTAGCATCGCACTGTCAGCAGTTGAGCTAGTGAACTCTGGGATTCTCATGAGGAGGCCCGGTGAAGAAATGGCCTTTCTTCCTAATTAAAGACTTGGGGAAGCATCCTCTAGAAGAGCAGTCCCCAACCGTTTTGTCACCAGCGACCAGTTTTGTGGAAGACAGCTTTTCCATGGACTGGGAAAGAGCGGGGGGATGGTTTCGAGATGAAACTGTTCCACCTCAGATCATCAGGCATTAGTTAGATTCGCGTTAAGGAGCGCGCAACCTAGATCCCTCGCATGCGCAGTTTGCCATAGGTTTGTGATGCTATGAGACTCTCATGCCGCCGCTGATCTGACAGGAGGCGGAGCTCAGGCAGTCATGCTCCCTCTCCTGCCACTCAGCTCCTGCTGTGTGGCCCTGTTCCCAATGACCACAGACCAGCACCAATCCACAGCCTGGGGTTTGGGGACCCCTGCTCTAGAACACCTGCTGTTGACTTCTGTGCCCCAGTTTCCCAGGACCAGAAGCCCCTCTCTGTACATGTGTGGTGGGAGCACCGTGTGGCTACAGAGCTAGCTAAGGCCAGAGATGTTTCACTGTGTCATTGCAGTGAAAGAAAGAAGGAGGAGGAACTAGTTTTATTTTTAGATTAAATATGCGTTGACATAACTTCCAGGTGTCTGAAAATTATTATGTGAAAACATTTTTATACAGAAAGGTCTGTACTCATATCATTATTATTGTTGTAATGGCTTAAAAATTGCATCAAGGGATATCCTTTTTTTTTTTTTTTTTTTTGAGACAGAGTCTCGCTCTGTTGCCCAGGCAGTGGTGCAGTGGTGCAATCTCGACTCACTGCAAGCTCCACCTCCCAGGCTCATGCCATTCTCCTGCCTCAGCCTCCCGAGTAGCTGGGACTACAGGCGCCCACCACCACACCTGGCTAATTTTTTGTATTTTTAGTAGAGACGGGGTTTCATCGTGTTAGTCAGGATGGTCTCAATCTCCTGACCTTGTGATACACCCGCCTCGGCCTCCCAGAGTGCTGGGATTACAGGTGTGAGCCACCACGCCCAGCCCTGATTTCCATTTTTTAATCAGTCTCCGTCTCTCTATATATGGATAGAGAATGTGTGTATGCATGTATATGTATTTACAGAGGTGTGTGTGTGTGTGTGTGTGTGTGTGTGTGTATATATATTTATA
>NW_016804965.1:3775322-3797071 GCF_001698545.2 Rhinopithecus bieti
CAGCTCTTGCCCTCCTAGCTTTTTAGGTTTTCTTTCACTCTGTTCCAGTGCTGTTCCTTTTCCCTAAGCTCACGCCAGGCCCTTCATGCACCACCCCCGACATTCTCTGACTAAGGGGTAAAAAACTACTAATAAGAAAGTGGAGGCCGGGCGTGGTGGCTTACACCTGTAATCCCAGCACTTTGGGAGGCCAAGATGGATGGATCACCTGAGGTCAGGAGTTCAAGACCAGCCTGACCAACATGGAGAAACCCAGTCTCTACTAAAAATACAAAATTATCCAGGTGTAGTGGTGCATGCCTGTAACCTCAGCTACTTAGGAGGCTGAGGCAGGAGAATCTCTTGAACCCAGGAGGCAGAGGTTGTGGTGAGCCAAGATCATGCCATTGCACTCCAGCCTGGGCAACAAGAGTGACTCCATCTCAAAACAAAAAGAAAAAGAAAATGGAGATTTCCAGAAGAAGGAAAAATCCTACTCAGATATAGAAATAGGATGTTTTGCAGGATATAGCTTTCTAATTTAAACCTGGTACAAAGCACAACTTCCCCAGACCTCAGTTTTCAGTTTATAACAAGACAAGGATTGCCTTTTCTCTAAGGTGGCATCCAGTTTTGTGATCTTAGGAGACATTGACTGGTACGACATAGGCAAACCCTCCTCTGCTTCAAACCTGTCTGGGAAGCCAAGCCCAGGGCTTTCTTTCATGAACCACTAGGCATCTCTGTCTCTGTTTCTGAGTTTAACCTGGTTTCCCTCTATCTCACCACCCACGGATGGGGCCAGACAGTGGTGTGTGTCACCACCACTTCCTGATGCCCACTCTGAGCCAGGCTGCATTTGGGGCTCAAAAGGGTTAATTTGCCCAAGGCATACACAATCCACAGGAGCAGAGCCTGGATTTGAACCCATATTGTCAAACTCCAAAGCCACGATCTTAACCACTATCCTGTGCTGTCTCCCAGGAGGAGGGTGGTTTTCAAACTTGTTCTCAGCACTGAAACATTTTAAGTGATGTCTTCCATAAAACCTCAAAAATGGAGCTGCCCTGGGGATCACAGAGCAGGAACCTGGTTGTGGGCAACTTTGCCTCATCCACAAACCTAGATTGGCTCCCAGGTGGCTTCACAGAACTGTGAGCTGCATGAAGTGGAAAAAAAAACCACTCTCCTCCCCTGACTACACATGATTGTGACAGACAAAACCCACCTTGCCTGTCCAGAGCCTCCTGGTGATGGTCAGCAGTCAGCATCCACAGAGGCCAAAGCCCAAGAGCATGACTCACAGCTCATGCAGCACTTCCCACGGCCAAAGGGCCAGCAGCACGGTCTTATTTTCTTTTCTTTTCTTTCTTTCTTTCTTTTTTTTTTTTTTTTTTTGAGATGGAGTCTAGCTCTGTTGCCAGTCTAGAGTTCAGCGGCGCAATCTCGGCTCACTGCAACCTTCGGCTCCCAGGTTCAAATGATTCTCCTGCCTCAGCCTCCAAAGTAGCTGGGATTACAGGCACACGCCACCACGCCCAGCTAATTTTTGTATTTTTTAGTAGAGATGGGGTTTCACCTTGTTGGCCAGGCTGGTCTCCATCTCCTGACCTTGTGATCCCCCCACCTCGGCCTCCCAAGGTGCTGGGATTACAAGCGTGAGCCACCACGCCCGGCCAATGCGGTCCTATTTTCATACTTCCTTTGAGGACCACAGTAATGTTATCAGGAGATAAGCAGTTTCTGCACCTCCTCTGCCTTGACCCAAGCACATTCCAATAGACGTGATAAGGTGACAACCTGTGGGTACCCATGTTGAGCACTGCTACCGCCAGCATTGCCAAGTTGATTTGTATCGATTTGTGTCATTTCCCTGAAGTTCAACATAATGGTCAAACAGGAGGGCTCTGCTATGGGGCAGGCCTAGGTTCACATTCAGGCTCTGCCAATTACTGAGTGAGCTTGGACCAACTAATTAAGATTCCATTTTCTCACCTAGAAAATGAGATCAAGTAAGTACAACCCTGCACAGTATCCATCACTATAAAGGTTAGACTAGCTATTATTATTACTATTATAAGCTAATGAAACATATTCTTCTAGTTACAAGAAAATGAAGAAGCTGGGCACCGTGGCCCACGCCTGCAGTTCTAGCACTTTGGGAGGCTGAGGCAGGAGGATCGCTTGAGGCCAGGAGTTTGAGACCAGCCTGGGCAACCTATTGAGACACTGTCTCTACAAAAAAAAAAGAAAGAAAAAAACTAACTGGTTGTGGTGGCACTCGCCAGTAGTCCCAGCTACTTGGGACCCCTAAATGGAAGGATTGCTTGACAGGAGCTGAAGGCTGCAGTGAGCTATGATTGCATCAGCACACTCCTGCCCAGGCAACAGAGCAAGACCCAGAAAGAAAGAAAAGAAAAGAAAAGGAGAAAGAGAAAGAGAGAAAGAAGAGAAAGAGAAAGAAAGAAAGAAAGAGAGAGAGAGAGAGAGAAAGAAAGAAAGAAAGAAAGAAAGAAAGAAAGAAAGAAGGAAAGAAAGAAAGAAAGAAAAGAAAGAAAGAAAGAAAGAGGCGGCTGAGGCAGGAGAATGGCATGAACCCGGGAGGCGGAGCTTGCAGTGAGCTGAGATCTGGCCACTGCACTCCAGCTTGGGTGACAGAGCGAGACTCCATCTCAAAAAAAAAAAAAGAAAGAAAGAAAGAAAGAAAGAGAAAGAAAGGAAGGAGGGAAAGAAAGAAAAGGAAAGAAAGGAAAGGAAAGAAAAAGAAGGAAAGGAAGGGAAGGAAGGAAAGGAAGGAAGGAAAGAAAGGAAGGAAAGAAAAGATAAAAGAATGTTTTCAAAAACTTTATGACTATACATGCCTATCTAATTATTAAGAGATGGACTCATGAAAACTTTTTAAGTTTAGATACCTTCCTTTTAAACTCTGTTTGAATTTCAAGTGAGTTTTCATTCTCAAATATATAACATTATGTAACATAGGATGTGCTACTTCTATTTTTCTTTCGGTCAGGTGTGCTATTACAAAGACGGATACTGTATGATCAGAATTTGGGTGGATTGTCTTATCTACGGATAGTTAGATCCCAGGGTTTTAAGAGAACTTAGAAACTCCTCCCCATACTCCTCAGCCAAATACAAACTGGAGTGATAAAAATCAAATATTTTATGTGGCAGGTTTGAAAATCATTCATGCATCCTTAGTATGTACCTATGCTTGCCAGTGGTACCAAAATTGGCTTTTAGGTCTTTAATGCCCCAGAAATAAGAATCTAAAATGCCAGTTTTCTACTGAAGAATACTGACTTCATTGCCACTTGCCTTGTGAAATACCCCAGTCTCTTTCTGCTTGTGGACCAGTAGATTTATGATACGCACAATTTGTTACTAAATTTGAATTGTTGAATTAGGAGTGCTTGAGAAATATGTGACCACACACCAGGACTCTGTCACCTACTTGGCCTCGGTGTTATTTTTCCATAAGAATAACGAAAAGGGCCAGGCGCGGTGGCTCAAGCCTATAATCCCAGCACTTTGGGAGGCCGAGGTGGGTAGATCACGAGGTCAGGAGATCAAGACCATCCTGGCTAACACGGTGAAACCCCATCTCTACTAAAATACAAAACAAAATTAGCTGGGCGTAGTGGCGGGCGCCTGTAGTCCCAGCTACTCGGGAGGCTGAGGCAGGAGAATGGCATGAACCTGGGAGGCGAAGCTTGCGGTGGCCCGAGATCATGCCACTGCACTCCAGCCTGGGGCACAGAGCACAATTCCGTCTCAAAAAAAAAAAAATGAAAAGATTATATTTGTTTCTGTGAAGAATTTCACTCATATACGAATGGTCAACAGGTACATGAAAAAATGCCTGGTGTCACCAGTCTTCAGGGAAACGCAAGTCAAAACCAGATGGGATACCACTTCATACCCACTAGAAGGACTACTATGAAAAAGACAAAAAAAAAATCACAAATGCTGATGAGGATGGAGAGAAGGGAAACCTTTATACACTGTTTTTGGGAATGTAGCATAGCTGCTATGGCAAACGGTATGGGGGTTCCTCAAAAAATTAAAAATAGAACTACTAGGTCAGTTGCAATGACTCATGCCTGTAATCCCAGCACTTTGGGAGGCCAAAGTGGGTGGATTGCTTGAGCCCAGGAGTTCAAGACCAGCCTGGGCAACATAATGACATCCTGTTCCTTAAAAAAAAAAAGAAAGAAAGAAATAGAACTACCTACCGTATGATCCAGCAATCCCACTACTGGGCCTTTATCCAAAGGAAACAAAATCAGTATGTCAAAGGGATACCTGCTCTCCCATGTTTACTGCAGCATGACTCACTATAATAGCCAACCTAAGTGTGCGTCAACAGATGAATGAAGGTGATGTGGTAGATATACACTCAGCCATTAAAAAGAATGAAATCTTGTCATTTGTGACAACACAGACAAACCTGGAGGAGGTTATGTTAAGTGGCCTGAGAACTCTAGCAGGACAGTAAGCTGAGGCAATTGTAGAGCCCACCTTATTTATCTCTGTCTTGCAAGGATTTCTGTCCTTGATTGCTTGGTGTCTAGTATCCTGAAACTGTTGTTTCATATGTTTTTTCCTTTTTTATTGTTGTTGTTAATGAAACAAGTTCTCACTCTGTTGCCCACGCTGGAGTGCAGTGGCACAATTACAGCTCACTGCAGCCTCCTGGGCTTAAGCAATCCTCACACCTCAGCCTCCTGAGTAGCTGGGACTACAGCTACTATATACCTATTTTAAGAGACTGGGTTTCATGTTGCCTAGGCTGGTCTTGAAGTCCTGAGCTCAAGCCATCATTCCACCTCAGCCCCCAAAGTGTTGGGATTACAGACATGAGCCACTGCACCCAGCCTGTCTTTTTTGTTTTTAAGGAAAGAGGATAAATCTGCTCTTTGTTACTCCATCTAGGCAAGCAACAGAAGTCACAGGGGCTTATCCAAAGTATAATGACATTTTTAAACTACAGCAATAAAAGTCATTCCCTTCAAATCATTTAAAATTAAAAAACAAAGTTTTCTTACATTAGAAAACAGTTTTGCAAACTGAATTATGTTAAGGGTATATATATCCTGTATATGTAAGGATATATACCCATACTCAGTGGAGTTTCATTGATATATCATGAGTTTTAAGCATGAAAATTTACATGATCACAAGAAGAGTAATAGACTCGTGACTAAATTACACTGAAATTTCTAAACACCAATCGTCATTTCGTTTTTTCTTTTCTTTTTTTTCTTTTCTTTTTTTTTTGTTTATTATTTTCTTTTTGTTTTTTTCGCAGTGAGTGGCTGGAGTGCAGTGGCTGATCTCGGCTTTCTGCAAGCTCTGCCTCCCGGGTTCACGCCATTCTCCTGCCTCAGCCTCCTGAGTAGCTGGGACTATAGGCGCCCGCCACCACGCCCGGCTAATTTTTTGTATTTTTAGTAGAGACAGGGTTTCACCTTGTTAGCCAGGATGGTCTAGATCTCCTGACCTCATGATCCGCCCTCCTCGGCCTCCCAAAGTGCTGGCATTAGGGGCGTGAGCCACTGCGCCGCAGCCTCCAATGTCATTTTCTATGTAGCTTTAACCCTTGGCATAATTGATCAGTAAATACAAAATTGGGTCCTTTTATGACTGTGCCTGAAGTACACTGGATATGGGTTGAACTCTTCCCACCTTCCTGAGAATTTATTCTCTAGTTATTTCTCAGCGTTCCCAAATGAGTCCGCCCTTGCGTCCACAAATCAGCCTGTCAGCTGCAGTTACCACGGAGCATCTGCCATCTCCTCTGCCAGCCGCTGCTGCATTTCCTGGTTCTCCCTGAGAAGCCTCTTCTAGGATCCTTAATGAAGCCTTTGCTGATGGTGCCTGTTGAAGGAGTGCCCGTATCAGTTCCAAGGGCTGCCTAAAGCTGCCAGGCAGGGCTAGGTTTCTCACAGAGGCAGGGGACCCTGAACAGTTCTGAACATAACCTGCTTCTGGCCTTTAACTCCTCCCAAGATCTTACAGTCTCTGATGAAAGCAGTTCAATTAGTTTATGGCCAAAGGAGTCAGACAGGGAACAGAGTTCATATCGCCCTCTTGTTCCCTCTTCCCTGCCACCCTGACTCAGTCAAACTTCTTTTCCTCCCTCCCTTACAAAACAAAAGCCCTCGTGCTCATCAGCCAATGACCACAAATATTTGATGGGGGCAGAGGGAGAGAAGAGTAGATGTTTTATGTGCTAGCAATATCTGAATGCAAAAACTGGACAACCCATGTGCCTTGTTCCATAGCCACTGGCCCTTGCTAGGCCACGTAGTGTGGATGTGCCTGAAATTCGGAGCTCAGTGGTTGCCCAGTATGCAGCCTCAGTGGAATGTCTCATTGAGGAGCTGTTCTTAGATCCTCCTGCAAAAACCTAAGAGCAGAGGCCACCTTACCCAGGTGGTTTTGCGTTGCTCATCGGCAGCCTAGACTATGGTACTCAAATAGTAGCTTCTGATATCTAACCTCACATTTCTCATGCTCAAAGGAGGCACAACCTAAGTCAGACACAGCTGTGGTCGGCTTCCTTCTCCCACTCCTCTTCCAGGCTTCCGCCAACAAATTGGTACAGCAGAGTCTCATTTCCTTAGGGGTCCTGGAACTTCCTTTCCACTGTGATTACAAAAACATTTATTAGAGGATACATTTATTCCTCAGGCACATTAATGGAGTCCAGATTCTGCTTGGATAATATGGACAGACAGATGTGCAGTGTTTTGTGCTACTTTTAGATGAGCAACACTGTTTACACAGAATTCGCCCGAGACCACCCAACTCATTTCACATGTAGCCTCCAGCTTTCCAAGCCCTTAGCCTCCAGAGGAAAAGAAAAAATTTAATAACTCAGCACCCCACCCAGTTTTGAAGACATGACTTAATACTGAAGGAATTTGCAAGCCTGCACTGCCAATCAACATGCCTACATCAAATAAACCATCTTTTCTTATTCTGAAAAATGGAAGGTGGTTCTAGAAACATTCTGCTCTCTGACTTTCTTCCATAGTGTCCATGTCTCATTTGAGACCTGGAGAAGTCTGAACAAAGACCGTAAGCCTAAAAAGTAATAACGATGCATGAAACCCTTGGCATTTGCTCTCCCTCAAGTCTTCCACTTTCTATTTCACATCAATTGCCTTCTCCCCTTAGCTCTATATTATGCCTGATGATATTGTTAATAATTTTTGGCATACAGTTTGTTACATTTTTCCTAGTATTTGCATATATCAGTAATTTGTTGTCTCCTTATGTAACTTCGAGAAGCAGGTAAGGTGGTGTCTTAGTCCGTACAGGCTGCTGTAACAAAATGCCATAGATTGGGTGGCTTGTAAACAACCGAGATTTCTTTCTCACAGTTCTGGAGTCTGGGAATTCCCAGATCAAGGCGCTGGCAGATTCAGTGTGTGGTGAGGGCCCACTTTCAGACGAGATCGGGTACATTCTAGGTGGTATGGCCATAGACGAGGTCCCACTTTCATGTCCGTAGATGGTGCCTTTTCACTGTGTCCTCACTTGGCGGAAGGGGCAAGCAAGCTCTTTGGGGTCTCTTTTCTAAAGACACTAATCCCATTCACGAGGGCTCCGCTTTCATGACTTAATCACCCCTCAAAGTCCCCACCTCCTAGCATCATGGCGATTCGATTTCAACATCTGAATTTTGGGCAGGGTTGGGGAGTTGGGGGTTCACAAACATTCAGACCGTAACAGGCAGGTGGTAGCAGCATCTCCATTTTCCAGATGAATTAAATGAGAAATCAAGTGAGTTTGCCAAAGTGTCCCAGAAAGTAACTGGTTAAGTCCATTATTCCAGCTGATCATAATAATTTCTTTTTCCACATTGCATCTGGAAACCATTGCCTGCTTTTAAGTTTTGTTGTGTTGAGTTATGTAGAGATAGCACCACATTATTGATTATATTATATGTTATGGTTTACATAACATGGTTTACCAAGACCTAAGGGTACATTTATGCCTTTTCTTTCTAAGCCCTATCTGAATTTGGTCAGTGATTTGTATAGAAAATATGAACCCAGTAAATACTATTCTAGTGTTTTTCTGTAAACACCAACAAATTTTAGCTACATGGGGGCCATTCATAGAACTAAAAGGCAGCAGAGCTTGGGAGAGTAGAAAAAGCATTGGAATAAAAGCTAAGACACTCGGTTCTAGGTCTGGCTTTGTCCTTAATTCACTCTCATGTCTGCTCCCTTCCCTTTTACAGATAATACAAGAAGCAAATTCAATCCAATAAACATTTATCAAGGGCCTATTGGGTAAAGCACGTTACATATGACATTTAAGTTAAACCTCACAACAACCCAAACGGGTAGGTGTCACTGTACTCATTTTCTAGAAGAGAAGACTAGCATCAGGGAGCTTAAGACAGGGGCAGGGCAGGGTCTGGGCCACTCTTCAAGTCCCACACCGTGTTCCTTTCTATGTCCAAGGCCCTGTTCAGTGTTGAGGAACCTTCAAGGAGATAGATGTAAAGTCCCCATCCTCAAGCTGCTTTCAAAATAGCAGAAGTGGGTCTGGTGCAGAGACTCACGCCTGTACTCCCAGCATTTTGGGAGGCCAAGGCGTGAGGACCATTTGAGCCCAGGAGTTTGTGACCAACCTGGATGACACAGCAAGGCCCTGTCTCCACAGAGATACAAAAATTAGTCAGTTCCAGCAACTCAGGAGGCTGAAGCAGGAGGATTGCTTGAGCCCAGGAGTTTGAGACCAGTCTAGGCAATATAGTGAGACCCTATCTCTACAAAAACTACAAAAATTTAAAATTTAAAAAACAACAGCAGAAGTGAACAGATGCATATGCAGTGAACAAGGGGTAGCTAGTATAACAAAGAAGTAACCAGTGCTGCCTGAATGGGTGCTACATGCAAAGGAAGCGGGTTGGCTGGAGAGATCACTTCTGGCCAACAGCTGTGGTGGGGTGAGGTTCAGGTGATATTTTATAATGAAAGTGGAATTTAATTTGGATATCTGAGTATGATTATGATTTTGACAGGCAGAGATGTGGCAGAGAGATATTCTGAATAGAGGGTATTTTAGTCCGTTCTCATTCTGCTGTAAGGACATACCGAGACTGAGTAATTCATAAAGGAAAGAGGTTTAATTGACTCACAGTTCTGCAGGGCTGGGAAGGCCTCAGGAAACTTAGGGTCATGGCAGAAGGGGAAGCAAATACGTCCTTCTTCACATGGTGGCAACAAGGAGAAGTGCAGAGCGAAGGGAAGGGGGAACCCCTTATAAAACCATCAGATCTCGTGAGAACTCACTGTGATGAGAACAACATGGAGGTTGTTCTCCACGATAATTGAATCACCGTGATTCTCCACCAGGTCCTTCCCATGACATGTGGGGATTACGGGAACTACAGTTTAAGATGAGATTTGGGTGGGGACACAGCCAAACCCTATCAGAGGGAGTATTAACAAGATACAAAGATGTAAAATACAAAGATGGTAAAATGCAGGGTACACACTAGATTTAGCCCACAAGTTGGTGTGGGTGGAACATAGACCCCGGCTACTCAAAGGGTGGCCTGGGGACCTGCAGCACCCCCATCACCTGGGAGCTGGTTAGAAATGTGTAAAAAGCTAGCTGGGCATGGTGGCATGCACCTGCAATCCCAGCTACTCTGGAGACTGAGGCAGGAGGATCTCTTGAGCCCAGGAGTTCGAGGCTGCAGTGAGCTATGATGGCATCATTGCACTCTAGCTTGGGCAACATAATGAGACCCCGAGTGTAAGGGGGGGGGGGGGAAGAAGGAAACACAGACTCTAGGCCCCACCCCAGACATACAGAATCACAGTCTGCACAAGTGACCCATGCACAGTGGAACACACTGGAGTGGAGTGCAGGTCACACTGAAAGGCAGATTGTGATCAGGCCAATAGAGAAGCTGCCAAACCTGTTGGTCAGGTGGAGGCTTTGCAGCAAGATGGGGTCTTGTGTTAAATCTCCACCCTGGCTCCAGCAACATGACTTCCCAGCTGTGGGACCTTGGGCAAAGTTATTTAACAAGGTTACTTAAATTGGGGTGATAACAGTACCTACTACCTGCCTCATAAGATTTGTTTTTAAAATCGACTTTATTTTTCAGAGTAATTTTAGCTTTACAGCAAAGCTGTCTGGGAGGTACAGGATTTCTCATATAGCCCTACATAGCCTCCCCGCTTATCAACATCCCCTGCCAGAGTTGAACATTTGTTACAAGAAAACCTACATCAACACATCATTATCACCCAAAGTTCTTAGTGTGCATTAGGGTTCACTGTTGGTGATGTACATTCTATGAGTTTAGATCTGTATGATGATATCAATCCAGTGGAGCAGTATCATACAAGACAGTTTTACTGCCCTGAAAATCCTGTGTTTTGCCTCTTCCTGCCTCCCACCTAACCCCTGCCGACCACTGATTTTTTACTGTCTCCATAGTTTTGCCTTTTCTAGAATGTCATTTAGTTGGAACCTTACAGTGTGTGGCCTTTCAGATTGACTTCTTTCACTTAGTAATATGCATTTAAGTTTTCTTCATGTCTTTTTATGGCTTGATAGCTCTTATTTGCACTGAATAATAATTCATTGCATGGATGCATCACAGTTCATTCATCCATTCACCTACTGAAGGACCTCTGGGTTGCCTCCATAGTTTAGCAATTACAAATAAAGCTGCTGGCCAGGTGCAGTGGCTCATGCCTGTAATCAGCACTTGGGAAGCCAAGGCAGGCAGATCACTTGAGGTCAGGAGTTTAGACCAGTCTGGCCAATGTGGTGAAACTTCATCTCTACTAATAAAAAAATTAGCCTGGTGTGATGGCACACACCTGTAATCCCACCTACTCAGGAGGCTGAGGCAGGAGAATCAGTTGAACCTGGGAGGCGGAGGTTGCTGTGAGCCAGGATCATGCCACTGCACTCCAGCCTTGGCAACAGAGTGAGACTCCGCCTCAAAATAAATAAATAAATAAAGCTGCTATAAACATCTAGGTAATTTTTTTGCAGACAAGTTTTCAATTCATTTGAATAAATATTAAGGAGTGTGATTGCTTGATCCTACCACATAGGACTGTGTTAGGATTCATGTAAGTAATGTGCTTACTAACATGCCAGGCACTTGGTAAATTTAAATGCTCAGTAAATGATTCTGAGAGTCAGGCTTGCCCCTAACATTTTTGGGTCCCAGAACAAGAATACAAAGGCCAATCCACATACCCTTTGCCCAAATAGTTAAGGTTTTGAAACTTGATAGTTTTGTTCATGGCCAAGCTCAGGTTTTCACTCGACCTGGAGATTGACTAAAGGAGCCAGGCTCATCCCTACAGGCTGCAAGCCTGAGCAGACCATGGTATCTGCTGGGCAAGGCTGGGCATGAGCTGAGGACAGGGCCCCCAGGTAGGGACAGGACCCTCCTGAAACCTGGATGGACCTGACTCGGGAAGCTCTTCAGAGCACTGGGGTACCTAGGTCCTTCTCCTCCATGTCCCTCTTTTCCAACTCAGATGCCTCCAAGACTATACCTTCTGAGTCAAGGGGTTGAAGGGAGTGTCATCATCTGGGGAGGCCGTCCTGCTGAGACACCTACCCTGGGTGATTTGGGGTGGCCAATATCCCCTTCTCTTTGCGTGTTTCCCCAGGTAGGCTGTTCTTTTCTCCACCACTGCCCCTAACTCTACCCTGCAAAGAGGAGGGGAGGCCTACTTCAGCCTGCATGTCCTCTTGAATAATTCCATTACCTCAATCTGTTACAGAGCTTTCTAAAAATCTTCTTTATAAGACCAAAAAGAAAAACAGCAACAATAAATGTCTTTGTGTTTTGGTATTTGTGATATGCAGGGCTCCTCTTGCCTAGCTCTGCGGGTGGCTCTGCCCATTGTTATGACAAAACCAGACTTTTGCAGGCATGGGAATCTTCAGAAATATTTTGAGCTGAGAAGTGACACACAGAGCTCAACTTTTTGGGCCCAAATACGGTAGCTTGGAAATGAAGATAGATTCAGTCAAATGTCAGAAGGTGGGTGAGTGTTCTAGAAGTTTCCATGGCTCCATGGCACAGAATCTGCTGCCACTTCTCTCCCTGGGCCCTTCCTCAACACCATGTCATCCTCCTGGCAATCTTAAAACAGTTTCATGAGAGCTGGTTTAAGATGTTGTTACTTTTGAACAATCGTTTTCATTGAATTATTTAAGTGATAATTCTAAATCTTCCCTTTTTTTTTTTTTTTTTTTTAATAATTGTGTGGAGGAAATGGTCTCTTGGCTGGGCACTATGGCTCACACCTATAATCCCAGCACTTTGGAAGGCCGAGGCAAGTGGATCACTTGAGGTCAGGAGTTCTAAACCAGCCTGGCCAATATGGCAAAACCCCATCTCTACTAAAATATAAAAATATACAAAAGTTGGCCAGACATGGTGGTGCATGCCTGTAGTCCCAGCTACTCAGGAGGCTGAGGCAGGAGAATCGCTTGAACCCGGATGACGGAGGTTGCAGTGAGCCAAGATTGCACCACTGCACTCCAGCCTGGGCAACAGAGTGAGATTGTGTCTAAACAAATAAAAAAGAAAAAGAAAGAAAAACGAAAAAGAAAATGGTCTCTTAAGAAGTGATCACCGCTAGGGTATCATCAACTACATTTTAAAACATAAACTTTGCTGGAGTCTTTGGGGTCATTCAGATGTGTCAAGAGGCTCCGTGTGTTTGTCCTTCTGCCTCATGATTTAAAAACATAATTTAAATCAAAACAAGAAGTCCATACCAAGGTTCAAAACAGAAGGATATCCTGCTTCAAGGTTTCAAACAAAGTTCATGTAAAGCAATGCGGCTGAATCTGTTTTTAAACTGAGTTTCCTCTTTCCTGGGGTCGTCCCTAACTAAATTGAAATAAAGATCCATTCCCTTCTCCCCTCCCCTTTTTCCTTTTGCGTGGTGGCCTTTCTTTCTTCCCATTAGCCTGTGGATTCTTCCCATCGTTGTGTCCCTCCTTCTGACCCATCCTCCCTTTCTTTCTCATAACGGAAAGCGCCTTTCTCTGTGTGGTGGGGATTACGCTTAGCTAACCAGGACCCCTCTTGGAAACTGGGTGGAGTGGAATACCAATCACAATGCAGTGATTAATCATTGTCATTAAACAGAAAGCCATTTTTCTTAGAAGAAAGTCACATCACGTTTGGAGAGTCAGGCACACCAAAGTCAGGAAATGCAAGATGGATGTGTACTTTCAAATGAACTAAATTGTACAGGTGAACATAGATATAGCAATATTTATAATTATATTAGTTATAATTATAATAGATATATTTATATTACTATATGTTTATATATAAATATTTTGTATATATAAATTATGTATATATGTTTATATATAAACATATTTGTATATATGTAATTACATATATATAGATATAAATTTTTTCCTGGTTAAAATTGCTAGTTTCACTTGAAAAATGTATCCTTTACTCATTATCCAATGAACTACTGGTATTAAAATATCAATAATTCGTATTTTTGTATTTTCAATGTTCAGAATTCGCATGGCCTTTTGCATTTAGGGTTTTTTATTTTTTTAACATTTTGAGGTTGTAGGGCATGGTGGCACATGCTTGTAGTCCCAGTTACTTGGGAGGCTGAGGTGGGAGGATCGCTTGAGCCCAGGAGTCCGAGACCAGCCTGGGCAACATAGTGAGAGCCCCATCTCTAAAAAAATATAAATAAATAAAAATAAAAAGTATATATTAAGGAGGCTTTTCAGGAACTGCGATAATAAAATAATAGTAATGAGAATAAAGAAATGCAGTTTGGGTGGGAATCACTCAGACATAACAGGAAGTGTTGCTTGCCAACATTTCGTGGCTAAAGTGGGTGGGGAAGAAGTATTAAAAATACAGCTAACATGCGTGCTTATAATTTTCAGTCTGGCTCAACGAATGCTGAATGCTACAACGTGCCAGCCACTGGGGGTACAATTAGGATGAAAGTCGGCTTCTATGCTGAAAAAGTTTTCATTCCATCGGCAATTGCTACATTCACAGAAACTTTCAGTCAAATGTGCTTTGTTGACATCCAGATATGCATAGTGTTATTGGGGCACCCATGCAGAGGAAGCCAGGGGGAGTCCAGGAAAAAAACTTCCTAGAAGAGATGATGCCTGAGTCCTCTCCTCTCCTTTCTCCTTTCTCCTTTCCTTAGGCAGATTCTCACTCTGTCACCCAGGCTGGAGTACAATGGTGAGATCTCGACTCACTGCAACCTCTGCCTCCCGGGTTCAAGCGATTCTCCTGCCTCACCCTCCCTAATAGCTAGGATTACAGGCAGCTGCCACCACACCTGACTAATTTTTGTATTTTTAGTAGAGACAGGGTTTTACCGTGTTGGCCAGGCTGGTCTTGAACTCCTGACCTCAGGTGATCCGCCTGCCTCAGCCTCCCCAAATGCTGGGATTACAGACATGAGCCACTGTGTCCCGCAAACTGAGCCTTGAAGAAAGAATAAGACTTACCCACTTGAAGAGAGATAGAGAAGTGTGGTGTGAGCCATGCCTAGCCAAGACCGAGAACCAAACTGCATGTCCTATACCCAGAACTCCAGGGCTCTCAGTGCAAAACGGCAGTCGGTGTTCATTGGCCATCATGAGAGGGGTCACAAGGAATTGGTAATTAACAATGTTTATCAAAATTTGTGGAATATTGACTTTTCCTGTGAACTAGAGTGATCGTTGAGGTTGTTTTGTTTACAAGTAGTGAATTCTTTTTTAAATTCCCACAAGCTAAAACTGTGGATTTATAGAAAGGAGTTGACCTGATTCCCAAGATAAAAATGCAACCAGACCTGGAAAAATATCAGGAACTCCATGCTCATGTTCTACCACAGATCTTCTACCTCCATCCTGCAAAGCAGTTTCGGGATCACTCCATGCCCTGCTGACTGTAAATAGCTCTGTAGAAAAACCAACATGGGTCCAGGGAGAGCCAATAAGTACAAACATGGGTCAGAGCATGATCTCCAGGTGGCTGCTGTCCATCGAGAAAAAGGCTGAAAATAGCAAAGTGAGGCCAGGTGCTTTGGGAGGCCAAGGCAGGAGGATCACTTGAGGCCAGGAATTCGAGAGCAGCCTGGTCAACATAGGAAGACCCCGTCTCTAAAAAGAAAAATAAAAAAAGTATCTGGGTGTGGTGGTGCACATCTGTAGTCCCAGCTACTTGCGGGGCTGAAGTGGGAGATCGCTTGAGCCCAGGAGTTCGAGGCTGCAGTAAGCTATGATTGCACCACTGGTTTCCGACATGGATGACAGAGTGAGGCTCTGTCTCAAAAGAAAGAAAAGAAAAGAAGGAGGGAGGGAGGGAGGAAGGGAAGGGAAAGAAGAAAGGAAGGAAGGAAGAAGGAAGGAAGAGAAAGAAAGAAAAGAAAGAAAGAAAGAAAGAAAGAAAGAAAGAAAGAAAGAAAGAAAGAAAGAAAGAAAGAAAGAAAGAAAGGAGAGCGAGAGAAAGAAAAAAGAGGAAAGAAAGCAGAAGGGAGGGAGGGAGGAAGGACAGAAAGAGGAAGGAAGGAAGGCAGGAAGGAAGGAAAGAAGGAAGGAAGGGAAAGAAGGAAGAAAGGAAGGAGGGAGGGAGGGAGAGAGGGAGGAAGGAAGAAAGGAAAAGAAGAAAGATAGAAAGAGAGAGAAAAAAAGAGGAAAGAAAGCGGGAGGGAGGGAGGGAGAAAGGACGGAAGGAGGAAGGAAGGAAAGAAGGAAGAGAAAGAAGGAAGGAAGAAGGAAGGAAGGAAAGAAGGAAGGAAGGAGGAGGGAAGGAGGGAGGGAGGGAGGAAGGAAGGAAAAGAAGAAAGAAAAAAAAGAAAAGAAAGAAAGAGAAGAAAGAAAGGAAGGAGGGANGGAAGGAAGGAAGAAGGAAGGAAGAGAAAGAAAGAAAAGAAAGAAAGAAAGAAAGAAAGAAAGAAAGAAAGAAAGAAAGAAAGAAAGAAAGAAAGAAAGAAAGAAAGAAAGGAGAGCGAGAGAAAGAAAAAAGAGGAAAGAAAGCAGAAGGGAGGGAGGGAGGAAGGACAGAAAGAGGAAGGAAGGAAGGCAGGAAGGAAGGAAAGAAGGAAGGAAGGGAAAGAAGGAAGAAAGGAAGGAGGGAGGGAGGGAGAGAGGGAGGAAGGAAGAAAGGAAAAGAAGAAAGATAGAAAGAGAGAGAAAAAAAGAGGAAAGAAAGCGGGAGGGAGGGAGGGAGAAAGGACGGAAGGAGGAAGGAAGGAAAGAAGGAAGAGAAAGAAGGAAGGAAGAAGGAAGGAAGGAAAGAAGGAAGGAAGGAGGAGGGAGGGAGGGAGGGAGGGAGGGAAGGAAGGAAGGAAGGAAGGAAGGAAGGAAGGAAGGAAGGAAGGAAGGAAGGAAGGAAGGAAGCAGTAAAGTGGAATGATGGAAATTTTGCCCATGCAATGGCTCATTGTAAACATCAGACACTGCAGCACGGGAGCTGGGAGTTCACTGAGAAACCCCAAAGGAACACACAGATGAGTGTGTTTCCAAGGTGGTAGCCAATCAATAGATTGGCACCAGAGGGACAGCAGTCCTTCTTAACCATGTGCCTCATGGCGTCAGTCCACCTCAGTAAACCCTAACCACAGAGCTGACATGGCTTACATGTATGTATTATCTGCTGTGTGAATGAACAAAGAATAAATCACAAAACCAATGTCAGGAGACTCAAACAGATGTGCATGTTTCTTAAGATTAAAGGCAAGACTAAAGACATGGCGAAACCCCATCTCCACTAAAAATACAACAACAACAAAAAATTTAGCCGGGCCTGGTAGCCTGTAATCCCAGCTACTTGGGAGGCTGAGGCAGGAGAATCACTTGAGCCCAGGAGGCGGAGGTTGCAGTCAGCTGAGTTCACGCCACTGCACTCCAACCTGGGCAACAGTACAAGACTCTGTCTCAAAAAAAAGAAAAAAAATACTAAAGGCAGATGTCAAGAAGACAGAGCATACTTTATGCACAATTTATTATAAAATGCCAGGCACTTTTCTAAGTGCTTAATGCTTACTGACTCATTTAATCCTCCCTATGCTCCTCTGAAGTAGGAACTCTGAATATACTCTTTTTATTCATAGGGAAACTGACGCGCTGAAAGGTTAGGTAACTTCCTTAAGGTTGCTGCACAAAAAGTGGAGCTGTGGCCGGAACCCAGGCAGCCTGGTGCCTGAATTCATGAGACGCCAGCTGCCTGTTCGCTTGGTCTCCACATTCTCCTTTCTCCCCACTCACCCCACAGAGATTGAAAGCATGAGTTTCTCCACAAAAACAATCTAAGCACCAAATAGGTATTTAAATGAACAGGAGACTGAAAAGAAGGTAAGTTGATTTCAAGAGATAAAAACATTAACATGATATTAGGTTGGTGCAAAAGTAATTGCAGTCCTTGCCATTTGAAAAAAGGCAAAAACTACAGTTACTTTTGCACCAACCTAATAGTTTCAAACTTTTGGGTATTTGGATAGCAGAACATTTCTTCCCCAGTGTCTTCTTTAGAATTCAGTGAATACAGCCGGGCGCGGTGGCTCATTCCTGTAATCCCAACACTTTGGGAGGCCGAGGCGGGCGGATTCTCTGAGGTCAGGAGTTCCAGACCAACCTAGCTGACACAGTGAAACCCTGTCTCTACTAAAAATACAAAAATCAGCCAGGCATGGTGGCATGTGCCTGTAATCCCAGTTACTTGGGAGGCTGAGGCAGGAGAATCGCTTGATCCCGGGAGGCGGTTGCAGTGAGGCAAGGTTGCAACACTGCACTGCAGCCTGCGTAACAAGAACGAAACCCCATCTCAAAAAAAAAAAAAAAAAAAAAAAAAAAAAAAATTCCATAAATACAACAGAGACAGAACAGCTCTGGTGGAAGCAAGGGACAGGTGTGAGAGCTTCACTGACCCTAGCTCTGCATCAGCTTCCACTTTGGCTCCATGTAGCTTAAAAGACTGAGGGACTCAATTGCAAGTCACATCTCACATCAACCACTGATTGGAAAACTAGGAATACTAGAATCAATTCACCTGTCCTTATTATCTGAGCTGGTATCAAATGCTCAGCGTTTTGAAAAAAAATCAATTCGAGCCATTTGCAACATTTTAATTAGGAGCTCTCCAGCTTGATCATTAAATCTTCTTACAATGAAATGTTTCTGACTCTGTCTTGCATCTCTGTCCATTTGATAGAGTATCAGCGACCTCTCTGAGCACAGGAGAATAGCTGAGAGGAAGGATTAGGATGAAAGAAGGGGAAAAGCAAAGTTAAGGCCTCTGTGGGGGCGGAAAATATTGAGACAGCCTTTGTGTAGAGATTTTGAAGCAAGTTGCGCTCTGACTCTTGAAATGAATGGCTTAGAGAGTGGTTCTCTTGTTTGTTTATTTTCTTTACTTTTCCTCTTCTGGTTCCTCAGAAGGACAGGATATTTAGGATATTTATTCTTCCTCAGTTTGTTTTTTTCCTGAGCGTTCTCAAAGCAGTCCAAATTGTCTGTTTGGTGAGGAATCGTCTCCCCTGCTGCGCTATCTGACATGCTGTGTGGAGTACCTAGAGACCAGGTCACCTAACATTTCCAAAATAGTTTTTCCAAAGATGCGTAACTATAGGTCAGAGGTTTCCTTTTGTATTTGAGTAAATCCACACGTCCTCTGCCACCAGCGTTCCTACGGAGATGTTGATTTCTCCTGTCCATTTCAGCTTATGCCTCTGACTTCACTGATGCAGCCAGACCCTGTACCCCTTGGTGTTTCTCTCCAGGGAGCACCCACGATGTGCTTCTTTCCCCCAGGAATACTGGGGAGGGCCAGGGGCTACACCAGAATGTTGTGGAGTCAGGTGAATCTAGGATTGAACTGGACTCATTCACTTACTAGCAGCACCTCTTTGGGAAAGTTTTTTTTTTTTTTTTTTTTTTTGGACAGTCTCGCTCTGTCACCCAGGCTGAAGTGCAGTGGTGCGATCTTGGCTCACTACAACCTCCACCTCCCAGGTTCAAGCGATTCTCCCACCTCAGCTTCCCAAGTAGCTGGAATTGCAGGCATGTGCCACCATACCCGGCTACTTTTTGTATTTTTAGTAGAGATGGGGTTTCACCATGTTGGCCATGCTGGTCTTGAACTCCTGACCTCAAGTGATCCACCCACCTCGGCCTCCCAAAGGCCGGAATTACAGGTGTGGGGTTACAGGCGTGAGCCACCATGCCCAGCCCTCTTTGGGAAAGTTTCTTAAACTCTTATTGTCTCTGTTTCTTCATTTGCAAATTGGAGATTAAATAATACCTATTCTGGCCAGGCACAGTGGCTCACGCATGTAATCCCAGCACTTTGGGAGGCTGAGGCAGGCAGATTGCTTGAGGCCAGGAGTTCGAGACCAGCCTGACCAACATGGCAAAACCCCATCTCTACTAAAAATACAAAAATTAGCCCATCATGGTGGCGCACACCTGTAATCCCAGCTATTCGGGAGGGTGAAGTGGGAGAATTGCTTGAACTGGGGAGGCGGAGGTTGCAGTGAGCCGAGATTGTACCACTGCACTCCAGCCTGTGCAACAGAGCAAGATTCTGTCTCTAAAATAAAATAAAATAAAACTTATTCTGAGCTCTACTGAACATTAGCAAAACAGCTAAATCCATTTATATACAGAATCTTCTAGGTCATAGAAAAACCAACTTATTATATGAAGCTGGCATAACTTTGCTTTAAAAATACACAAAGGTAGCAAAAGAAAATAAAACAATAGACTAGTCTTACTTGTAATATTTTATTCGGGATTGTTCATCTTTCTTCAAACCAGTGACGTTCATTAAAAACACACAAACATCAATCCAAGAGATATAGGATGATTTTGAACCATTAGAAAAATATCATGGTTAGGCCTGGTGGGGAGAGCTCACGGCTCTAATCCCAGTGATTGGGAGGCTGAGGCAGGAGGATCACTGTAGCCCAGTCGCTCGAGACCAGCTTGAGCAAAATAGTGAGACCCAATCTCTACTGAAAAAAAAAAATTAGCCAGGCATGGTGGTACGTGCCTGATCAAGGAAGAGCACTGACTCAGCCAAATAGAGAAAATGAACATCAAAATGCCTGTGGAGGAGACCAACAGTGAGAAGTAGGGGGGTCGTGCCACAAATTTCTGAAGGGCTCAGGAGTAGGTTTTTAGAAGGTGGAGTGAGGAAGGAATGGAATGAAAAGAACAAGGTTGTTGAAAGCCTTTGAGTGGAGAACCTGAACTTCTAAGTTTCCTTCATCATCCCAGTGGGAAATAAAAGGCTTATTTTTCTGGAGTGTGTAAACCAGGGGAGCTCTAGACTCCAGTGTACCAGTGGAGGACTGAGGAATAGCCATTTCCTCAGGGGCTGAGTCAGGGTCGGGGGTTGGGGGAAAGAAGAAAAAGAAATTGGGAGACTGAAGTGGGAGGATTGCTTGGGGCCAGGAGTTCGAGAACAGCCTGGGCAATACAGTGAGACTTCATCTCTATAAAAAATAAAATAAAATAAATAATAATACAAATTTTTTTTTTGAGATGGAGTCTCGTTCGTTCACCCAGGCTGGAGTGCAGTGGCGTGACCTTGGCTCACTGCAACCTCCACCTTCCAAGTTCAAGTGATTCTCCTGCCTCAGCTTCCCGAGTAGCTGGGACTACAGGTATGCACCACCATACCTGGCTCATTTTTGTATTTTTAGTAGAGATGGGGTTTCACCATATTGGTCAGGCTGATCTTGAACTCCTGCTTCAGCCTCCCAAAGTGCTGGGATTACAGGTGTGAGCCACAGCCCCTGGCCATACAATTTTTAAAAAAGAAATTAATCCTGTCTAGCATTTACGGAATGCTAACCATGTGCTGGGTTCTGTTCCAAATGTTCCACGTGCATTAATTCAGTTGATCTTTGTAGAACCCACCAGACAGGAAAAAAGAAAATGTACAAAATTACCAAGACAGTTTTGGGTTTATGGGGTTTTTTGTTTTGTTTTGGTAAAAATGTTGATCTCACTATGTTGCCCAGGCTGGTCTCAAACTCCTGGGCTCAAGCAATCCTCCTGCCTCAGCCTCCCAAAGTGCCTGCCTCTGCAGGCATGAGCCACCACCCTCAGCCTCAAGGCAATTTTAAAAGAACTAAAAGTGGACTTGTCCTACCAAATATTAAAACACACTAAAAAGCTATGATAAGGCCAGGCGTGGTGGCTCATACCTATAATCCTAGCACTTTGGGAGGCCAAGGCAGGAGGATCGCTGGCAGCCAGGAGTTCGAGGGTGCACTCCAGCCTGGGTGACAGAACAGGACACTGTATCTGAAAAAAAAAAAAAAGAAAAAAGAAAAAGAAAACAACTATGAGAATTATAACAATATGATTTGGGTGTTGGAAATAGATAAGTTAGATTAATGAACTGGGCATGTTAGATTAATTAATGTTTATATAGATGTGTTAGATTAGAAAAATACAGAAACTGACCCTTACATATGAGCATGATAGATATGGAGGGGGCGGAGCAAGATGGCCGAATAGGAACAGCTCCAGTCTCCAACTCCCAGCGCGAGCGACGCAGAAGACCAGTGATTTCTGCATTTTCAACTGAGGTACTGGGGTCATCTCACTAGGGAGTGCCGGACAATCGGTGCTGGTCAGCTGCTGCAGCCCGACCAGCGAAAGCTGAAGCAGGGCGAGGCATCGCCTCACCTGGGAAGTGCAAGGGGGAAGGGAATCCCTTTTCCTAGCCAGTGGAACGGAGA
>NW_016804965.1:3798854-3831335 GCF_001698545.2 Rhinopithecus bieti
AGAAAACCAAACACCGCATGTTCTCACTCATAGGTGGGAACTGAACAATGAGATCACTTGGACTCGGGAAGGGGAACATCACACACTGGGGCCTATCATGGGGAGGGGGGAGGGGGGAGGGATTGCATTGGGAGTTATACATGATATAAATGACGAATTGATGGGTGCTGATGAGTTGATGGGTGCAGCACACCAACATGGCACAAGTATACATATGTAACAAACCTGCACGTTATGCACATGTACCCTAGAACTTTAAGTATAATAAAAAAAAGAGAGAGAGAGAATGATAGATATGATCAAAATGATGTTTCAAACCAGTAGGGAAAAATAATAATTCAATAAATTATATTGGAACAATTGACAATATACCCACTTGGAAGATATAAATTCCAGATGAATTAAGGACAAATCTAATATTAAAAACATGTATATACATGAATGGACTGAGAACATTATGCTGAGTGAAATAAGCCAGGCACCGAGTGATAAATACCATATAACTACATTTATATGTGTAATATAAAAAAGTTGAACTCACAGAAGTAGAGAATAGAATGGTGCTTACCAGAGGCTGGGGGCAGCAGGGGAGAGTGGGGAAAAGGGAGAGGTTGGTCAGTGGATGCAAAGTTACAGATAGATAGGAGGAATAAGTTCTGGTGTTCTGTTGCACAGCACAGAGACTATAATTAATATATATTTCAAAATAGCTAAAAGAGGATTTTAAATGTTCTCAACACAAGAAATGATAAATATGTGAAGTGATGGATATGGTAATTAGCCTTATCTGATCATTCCACAATGCAGAAATGTATCGTAACATCACATTGTACCTCATAAATATTGTATTAGTCCATTCTCATGCTGCTAATAACAACACATACCCGAGACTCGTTAATTTATAGAGGAAAGAGGCTTAATTGATTCACAGTTCCACAGGGCTAGGAAAGCCTCAGGAAACCTACAATCATGGCGGAAGGAGAAGCAAACATGCCCTTCTTCACATGATGGCAGGAAGGAGAAGTGCAGAACGAAGCGGGGGAAATGCCCCCTAATAAAACCATCAGATCTCGTGAGAACTCACTCATTGTCATGAGAACAGCATGAAGGTAACTGCCGCCATGACTCATTTACCTCCCGCTGGGTCCCTCCCCATGACACGTAGGGATTATGAGAACTACAGTTCAAGATGAGATCTGGGTGGAGACACAGCCTAATCATATCAAATATATACAGTAATTGTTGGTCAATTAAAAATTTTTTTTAAAAAATGTTTATACACTTGGAAGAAGTAAGAAATTTTTAAGTAACACTTGCTTGGCAACATACTCTATGACTTTTAGCACATTATTTAGTTATCTGATTTTTTTGGTTTTTGGTTTCAATCAATAGAAGGAAGATGAAAATGTAGAATTATTGTGAAATTTACTCTGATCTGACAGACTATAAATCTCACTGGTTACATTAAACTTTGTGGTTTAGTAATTGTATTCAATTCTGTATAACCCACTCCCCTGGAAGTACCAAAATTTTATCCTCCCTGCTGCTATTAACATATTTAAGTCTAACATGCAGAAATTCTTCCTATATTAATTCCTCTATTTCAGCACCTCTAGCAGTGACAAGAAAATTTTCTCCTTTGACATTTTTGACAAGTCAAAAAAACCACTATCATGACTACTTGTGAATATCTGATGATAAATGTACAAAAACAACGAAACATCTGTAAATTCTGAATATCCTTTCATATTTCTCCTTTTGATATCAGTTCCCATAAGAATAAAATAACTGGGTTTATCTAACTTAGTGGGCCACTTTTAGGATGAGCTAGTGTGTGAAGCCTCTCTCCTTGTCTGCCTGTGCTCCCTCCAACCATCCATGGTAAGGAGTGAATGCTTTACCACGCGGAAGTAAAAATACATTTGGCCAGGCGTGGTGGTGCACACCTGTAGTCCCAGCTACTTGAGAGGCTAAAGCAGTAGGATCACTTGAGCCCAGGAGTTTCAGGCAGCAGTGAACTATGATTGCAACACTGCTCTCCAGCCTAAGTGACAGAGTGAGACCCTGTCTCTTAAAAAAAATTTAAAAAGTAAAAAATGTTAAGGTCTTTTTTTTTTCATTTGAGCACCAAGGTAAAAGACAAAAGGTGTTTTCATTGGCAAATCTGTCCTACTGGTTGGTGGTTTGGCTGCTTTTTCCCTTCCCAGATGACCAACTCCATAACAAAGTTAACTGTACCTCTAGGTGAGAGAATCCGATTCAAACCAGCCCAAGAAAATTCCTAAGGGAATTGGCTTGAGTAGCTGGAAAGTCTGAGGTTGGATATAGCTTCAGGCCCAGTTGGTTGGCCTGCACTGTGAAGGCCTGGCCCTACCTGAACCGTGCAGAATGGACTCCCCCCAGGAAGAGGGAGGGCCTCTTTGCTAGGATAAAGGAGGAAGATGCTGAGCTAGCAAAAGTGACAGCTGTCCACAGCAGTAACTAAAGACGTTTCCTGGTTCAGCATGTAGCACATATGGTGCCTAGATTGTCTTTTTCTCCCCAAGGTTATTGTTAGAATCAAGGGATTGCAACATCACAGCATTCTTGCTTGGTCATGAAACAGACTGCCTGAATATATTGGCTTTGCTTCCTTTAATGTGGGTCTGTAATGAGGCTGGGAGACAAGTGGCTGGTTCTGTTTCTTGTTTTGCCTCTGTGTCATTCTATTATGATGGTCACTATGTAACAATCCATCTTGTTTGTTTGTTTTGTGAGGTTTCATTAGGCAGGATAATATACCATACATAAACATGATGAAAGTAAATGATCATAAACTCTAACATGATTTCAATAAAAAGTCTTCTAAATATGGTTCTAAGGCCAGCCATGGTGGCTCCTCTCTATAATTCCAGCACTTTGGGAGGCCAAGACAGGAGAATCACTTGGGCTCAAGAGTTCAAGAACAGCCTGGACAACATACCAAGACCTTTTCTCTACTAAAAATAAAAATAAATTAAGAAAAAAAATTAGCCAGGCACTGTGGTATGTGCCTGTCTGTAGTCTCAGCTACTTGGGAAGCCGAGATGGGAGGATTGCTTGAGCCTGGGAGATTGAGGATGCAATGAGCTGTGATCATGCCACTGCACTCCAGCTTGGGCAAAACTGAGACCCTGCCTCAAAAAAAAAATATATATATATATATATATACACACACACACACACATATATACACACACACACATATACACACACACATACACACACACGTGCATATATATTTTGTATATATGTATTTTGTATACATATTTTGTATATTATATATATTTTGTGTATATATATATACACACACATATAGTTCTGAGTGTCACATTCTTAGGACTGCAGAAATTGTCTGAGGCCTCATCATTCATGTCAGAAGGTCTACGTACAGTACTTCTTGATTCATGGCCTGTTAGAATTGCTCTGGATGTCAGATGAGGGGCCGGATCTCCGATGGTGGGGAGTAGAGGAGGCCTCCAGTCTCTCAGGAAACCAGAACCTGACTGTTCTCCACTGCAGATCTTTAATCAGGGCTTGGTGGCAAAGCTGACACATACTCGGTCCACCCCTAGGTAGGCGAAGCACAGGAGTATGACTGTCTTCTCCAGTTCTCTCTGCTCCAGGATAGGCTCAGGCACCTTCCAGAGTGTTTTGCTTCATGTTAGGTTTGTCTGTCCTCTCTCCACTCTCCCATTCCCCCTGCACACCCACCCTCTCCCCACCAGCCATTAGAAAGCTTTGTCTCAAGGGCAGTAGCAGGAGCGTGGCTCTTGGTAACCACAGGCAACCATGAATCCCTATTAGCTATTTGTGCTATATTTGTAAGGCACATTCCGGCCACTAACTGGATAGACAGGAAAATGTGCTTTAAAGGTTTTCTTGTGTGGTAAAATTGTCTCCCTTTTTTTTCTCCTTTTTTGCAGAATGACCAGTCCATGGGTGAGATGCAGATAATCGGAGGCGATGATCTTTCAACACTGGCTGGAAAGGTTTGTTAATGTAACTGTGCTCAGACTGCATTGATGTCTAGGGGCATCGGTGACCTGCATTTCAGGTCAGCACTCACAGGACATTTCAGACACTCTCCCGGGTTTTCCAATTCATACAAATGGCTGTGTGAATCCTTTTAATGATCTCCCCTTTCTAAAACACTCTTTTTAGAATGCTTCCAAGACACCATGCAGACCAAATCTTTCTTCTCCAAGCTTCCTTCCAATCTTATTTCAGACAGCAAAACCCCTTTGCCCACCTTGTTCTAATCCTTTTCTACTCATCTTTCCAGGCACCTTCTGAAAAGGAAGCTTTCCCTTTATTTATTCATCTGCCTTTTTTTTCTCATTCATCCTCCGCACCTAGGCTCTTCAGTAAAACATTTACACAGGTTCATTGACATGTACAAAATCTTGGGAGGGAAGAGAAAAGGACCTCTTCAGAGCGCATTTTCAGCACTTTGCCTTTTTTTCTATTAAAAAGAATGTAAACTATTAGATAATAGGAAGAACACCTCCAGTTTTAACTTGGAGTTCCAAATCTGCCAGTGCTTAATAATGAAGTGAAAAGACTGTTTAGATTCTGACATAAATACATAAACTGGAAAGAAGGGTTATTTCCTAACGAAAAGGATGTTCATGGAATGTTACTTGAAATGCAGGTTTGCTGTGAATAAAAGCAATCCGGAATTTGTTTTTGTTCAGCCGTACTGACCTAGCTTGTATCCCTTATCCCTGAACAGCTTGGCTTTCTAAGTAAAATGGATTAGTCTATTACACAAGCTTAATCTCTCATACTTGTGGTTGTTATTGTTATGCAATGCCTGGGTAGGAAAAAAATAGCAGCCACATTTAATAAAAATATGTGTAATAATCTTAGGATCGCTATAGAGCCACAAGGACTTTTTTTTTTTAGACAGCGTCTCACTCTGTCCCTAGGTTGGAGTGCAGTGGCATGATCTCAGCTCACTGCAACCTCCACCTCCTGGTTTCAAATGATTCCCCTGCCTCAGCCTCCCAAGTAGCTGGGATTACAGGCACCTGCCACCACGCCCGGGTAATTTTTGTATTTTTAGTAGAGATGGGGTTTCACCACATTGGACAGGCTGGTCTCAAACTCCTGACCTCAAGTGATCCACCTGCTCTGGCCGCCCAAAGTGGAGCCACAAGGACTCTGACTACAAATCAGCATACTTCCCTCTACTCTGAAGACAGCATAGTAGATCTATGTGTTAAATGGCTATCCGGCAGTAAATTGTGTTCCATAAAAATTGGAATTAACCTGTTGATGTTAATGCATCACTAAGCCACCATTTGATGTTACTGTTACATTGGTACCTGAAACAACATCCTAGAAAGCTAAAATACTAAAAGTAATTTCCAGAAATTCATAAGTTTTAACGACCCTGGAGTGGTCTTTAACACGTCATTTTAGGATTTTATTGTAGGACATTGCCTTACAGGTTTATTACACAAAAGAAATTGTTTACCTTGTGCTTTTGCTGTGGAGTCTGTCAAAGTGACAACTCTAAGATTTCTAAATGAATGCCAAGAAGAAATTTGCACATAGACGGCGGGGCATAGTGGCTCATGCCTGTAATCCCAGCATTTTCAGAGGCCGAGGTGGGCAGTTCATTTGAGGTCGGGAGTTCGAGACCTGCCAGGCCGAAATAGCAAAACCCTGTCTCTCCTAAAAATACGAAAATGGAAAATGAGCCAGGTATGGTGGTGCACACCTGTAATCCCAGCTACTCAGGAGGCTGAGGAGGAGGATCACTTAAGCCTAAGAGTTAAGGCTGCAGTGAGCTATGATCGCACCAGTGCACTCCAGCCTGGGCGACAGAACAAGACTCTGTCCCTTAAAAAATAATAATAATAATCTCTATATCCATACCTTGTTTCCACTAGAGTCCTTTCCACAAGTTGCAATGTTTACCTTAGGGCTTTTTATTTGCCTGTCTGCCCCACCAGGAAGTCAGCATGCAGTGGACAGAGACCATACCTGGTCCATAACAAATTGGAATAAATATTTGGTGACTGAACAAGTGGATGGTCCTCTTATGTGGAAATTAGAAAGAAGTCTTCGATTAATTTGGGGGAAGAGAGGACAGGGCAGAGGGAAATGGTAAATAAACCCACCTGGTCACACCCAAGACACACCCACCAGCTGGTTAAGTTGAGAGGCAGAGAGAAAGGTGCTGAGTGAGGGAAGGGCGCCCTCTTTGTTGAGGCAGGAGGGCTTCCTCACAGGAGACTTAAGGGGGACTGAGGAAGTGAATGCAACACAGCTGAGGTGGAACAGTGAAAAAAATTTCACTTAGCGTTTAAAATTTCCTTTTCCTTAAAAAAGATAAAGGCCTTCCAATGTGTCTTGGCATAACACCAAATAACCACCAGAAGTAGCCAGAGCCCAGTTTGAACATCACAGTCGTAAGCATTTCAGAAAGTATTTCTGGCATGAGTCAATGGATCATGTAGGTAGAGGCAACATATTGTTTGTGGAGTTTTTCAGCTATAGGGGAACTATTAAAATCCATTTGTTCCTATTCGATAAGTAATAAAAATCATTAGTTGTCACTGTGCTTGGGAAACTTAAATGCCCATTACAGCCCTGGGGAAGGGTTTTAGGTCTTATGGAGTGAGTTTGTTAGCATTTAAGTTACAGTTGCTGCCTTAGAATAGTAGGCTGCTACAATGACTTCTCTGGGTAGCCATTTTCATAAGAAATAAAATACAACATATGAGTAAGGTTGAAAAAAAAAAAAGATAAAGACCTTCATATGACCCACCCTGTTCATTCATTCTTCATTCAGCCTCTCCATGAAAGGTTATCAATTAAGTTAGATAGAACAAATAAGACACACTATTCAATGGCAATGTAGAGTGACCATGGTTAACAGCGATGTGTTGTATATTTCAAAGTAGCTAGAAGACTTGAAATGTTCCCAACACATAGAAATGATAGACGGTCAAGGCAATGGCTCCCCCACATACCCTGACCTGCTCATTACATATTCTGTGCATGTAACTCCATAAATACATAAAACATTGTGTATCAATGAAAAAATACAATTTAAAAAATAAGAATTGACAAGATTTTACAAATATATTTTAGAGGCTCTCTAAAATCTTTCCATCATGCAGAATATACACTAGCTGGAAAAAAAAGTAAAAGGAAGAGGCACCCAACAATTAGTGGGTACTTGTTTTAATGGGTGTAGAAGAAAGTCTGAAACTGCAATAAATATCTCCACTGGATGAAAGGGTTGTTGAGGCCAGGAGTTTGAGACCAGCCTGGGCAACATAGTGAGACTGCGTCTCTACAAAAGAAATTTAAAATTTAGCCAGGCATGGTGGTGCATGCCTGTAGTCCCAGCTACTCAGGAGGCTAAGGTGAGTGGATCACTTGGGCTTAGGAGGTTGAGGCTGCAGTGACTTCTCCTTTCTCCTGTAGTCATAATAGAATTTGTCAGTCATTCAGTAAACTTACATTTAAAGTACATTTATCATCGTGTTATTACTCTGCCAGGAATTTGTTCCCAGGAACACACCTTCTCTTATTTAATGCTTGGCACTGTAAGAAGAGTCCCATACATCTTTCCACACAAGACTCTTTCCTTGGGTTTAATGAAATCCAAAGAATGAAAGATTCCTTAGGATTCAGATAGTCTTAGAGAGGGGAGGGTGAGCTTTTGACTGGAATAGAAGGGTTTGTGACTAACACAGAAGAGAGGGGAAGGGCACCCCGTGGCAACACTTGATCCCCAAGCCTCAGGGTACTCCTCCGTAGCTATCACTGTCATCTACCCAAAACCAACAATCATTCCCTCCAAATAAATTTCAAAAACCATTAAGCCAGGCAGGCACAGTAGCTCATGCCTATAATCCCAGTAGTTTGGGAGACTGAGGCGGGTGGATCACTTGAGGTCAGGAGTTTGAGACCAGCCTGGCCAACATGGCAAGACCCTGGTCTGTACTAAAAATACAAAAATTAGCCGGATGTGATGGCACACACCTCTAATCCCAGCTGAGGCAGGAGAATCACTTTAACCTGGGAGGCAGAGGTTGCAGTAAGCCAAGACTATGCCACTACACTCCAGCCTGGGCGACAGAGCAAGACCCTGTCTCAAAAAAAAAAAAAAAAAAAAAATTAAACCCACAAAACCCCACCAAAATTTAATACAATACCACAACCTATCCTCCACCAATAATTAGCCCTAATCCTCCATAAATAGGTGACGGCTTTGAAGAAAATTCCACAAAACCTACAACAAGAATAATACTTACTAAAAATAAAAATACAGAATGGGGTAAGTGGGAAAAGAGTAGGATCACTGGACAGGAGTGGACCACCATGACTGAAGGAAATTAATCAAAAATGGGAAAGTAGTAGGAAAAAAAAAAAAAAAAAAACACGAAAACACGGGGTTTGGTGTGTAGAATACATTGAAAGTCCCAATGAAGAGTTGAACTTGCTCAGCAAAGCGAACAAGAGACACAAAAGTATATGAGCAGAGATGACATCATGGAGCTATGTTTCAGGAAAATGAAACTGACAAGAGGGAAGAGGCTGAAAGAGGGGAGAGAGCAGTTTGGAGGTGGGGTGGGCGGAGCCTGCAGGAGCACTTGAACTACAGGAGCCAAGTTAGGGTGGAAGAGAAGGAATCGTGGCATCAAAAGGAGACGTGACAGAGTTAAATGAAGGAGGGAGGGCTAGAAAGGATTTTTTAAAATTAAATTTGTTTATGAAAGAACTCTATAAAACGTGGGGAAATAGCTCACCTACATAATCTTGTCATGCTGTGAGTTAGAGGCATTATGAACGTAACTGTATAATATTTCTGGAGCCCTTGAAGACATGGGATTAAAATATTTAGAAGAAAAGGAGATGCTACACAGCCACCCCTCTCTCTCTCTCTCTCTCTCTCCCTCTCTCTCTCTCTCTCCCTCTCTCTCTCTCCCTCCATCTCTGGCTTTCTTTTCTTTCTTTCTTCCATTTCTTTCTCCCTTTCTTTCCTTTTTTTAAATAAAAAATGTTTTGCTTTGAACCCCGAGAAACTACCTTTCTTTTTTTTCTTTCTTTTTTTATTTTTCTTTCTTTCTCTCTTCCTTTCTTTTTTTTTTTTTTTTTTTTTTTTTTTGCTTTTTATTAAATTCCTTTCTCTCTCTTCCTTTCTCTCTCTTCTTTTCTCTCTCTCTCTCTCTCTCTCTCTCTCTTTCTTTTCTTCCAAGGAAAGGAAGCTCACACGGGAAGCTGTCTGAGTCATGGCTCTAAATAGGTCATTGCTGTTGAATGAAGTGAGCCCTCAATGATCAGGTTAAATGGCCTCTTCAGTTCATGACGTTAAAAGCATTTTATTTGGTGTGTTTAAGCTGTCTACACAATGTACTCTCTGATTGATTTTTTTTCCAAAGTTGATTTAATACTGAACTTCAAAAATGTGTGTACTCTATTTAAAGCAAGATTTATATTCATATTCACGAGAAACCTCTGAAAGGGTGGAATAAAACAAATGCGCATGGAAATAGGCACCAAATCTGTGCAACAAGAAAACACAGATGGCAGGTTAAGCCCAAGATTTTGGAGACATGCCCCTCAAATCTGCCCTCAAATAAGTTTTTTTCTTTCTTTCGTTTTTTTTTTTTTTTTTTTTTTTTTTTTTTTATGAGCAGAATCTTGTCACCCAGGCTGGAGTGCAGTGGTATGATCTTAGCTCACTGCAACCTCCACCTCCCAGTTTCAAGCGATTCTCCTGCCTCAGCCTCCTGAGTGGCTGGGATTACAGGAGTGCACCACCACACCCAGCTAATTTTTGTATGTTTTAGAAGAGATGGGGTTTCACCGTGTTGGTCAGGCTGGTCTCGAACTCCTGACCTCAAGTGATCCACCCTCCTCAGCCTCCCAAAGTGCTGGGATTACAGGAGTGAACCACTGTACCCAGCCTAAGATTCGAATTAAATGCCAGAATGAAGCATCAGAACCTGCCAAAAGTTCTCCCTTGGCTGCCTTAACTGTTTAAATCATTCTTTTTTTATTGCATCTGACTAAGCTGAGAACAATAATGGAAAGACTCACTGACTGATGATTCTGGAAATTTTGTGAATTTATCACATAAAATGAAATGCTAAACTACATTCCCTTTTCCATGGGGTTTATATTCACATTCCTGCTCATTCTCCACATCCACAGTACAGCTCATTGTCACTGCTGCCATTGCTCTTGATTAGTGTGACCACAGCCACCAAACTACACCGCTGCAGATGAGACAGTGTGGTGTGCAAATCACTGTGTGTTCTAAAATGCTAGAAGTAGGAATAACCTATTTAAGAACATCGTGTCGATTTGTGCGATTCTTTCCTCCCTCCTTTTCTTCTTTCTTCCTTTCTTTTTCTTTTTTGTTAGGAAACCCCTTGTGATTAGTTTTGATCAGAATCATGCAACAGCAAAGAAAGCACACTCCAGAGATTCCTCATAGAGTTTTTGCCTGCAGCTCCTAGGCTGCAGATTTTACTGGCTTTCTGGGAGGAAATGAGCTAGGTGTGATAAGATGACTAAGACAGTAACTGGCAAACATCTCAGATGCAGTGATCAGAGTTATCAGATTGGAAGTGTGTAGGAGGCACAGTGTGTACTGAAAAGAGAAGTTGCCCACTCAAAAAACGCGAATTTTAGGAAATTGCTTAGTGCAAAATTAAGAGCAATAGACATTGATGATAGCTTGGTTCAGGAAGAATTGCAGATTGTTAAGGAAAAATGGAGGGGATGAATCAGAAATACAATGAACTAGAGAAAGTGAAAGAAATGAAGTCAAAATTGTTGATTCACTACACAAGTATTTCTTAAGTACCTACTAGATGCCAGTCTCCAGGTTATTTTTTTTGTTGTTGTTCATTTGTTTTGTTTTGTTTTGTTGAGACAGAGTCTCACTCTGTCACCCAGGCTGGAGTGTAGTGGCACGATCTCAGCTCACTGCAACCTCCCCCTCCCTGGTTCAAGCAATTCTTGTGCCTCAGCCTCTCAAGTAGCTGGGACTACAGGCATGCGCCACTATGCCTGACTAACTTTTATATTTGTAGTAGAGACAAAGTTTCACCATCTTGGCTAGGATGTTCTTGAACTCCTGGCCTCAAGCAATCTGCCCGCCTTGGCTTCCCAAAGTGCTGGGATTACAGATGTGAGCCATCGCACCCAGCCTCCATGTTATATATTGATTATATAAAGATAAATAATTTTTACTCCTTAGCTCTTTTAGCTAATCTTAGGCACAGCCATATCTCAGAGTTATTGTGGATTTGGTTTCAGACCACCACTATAAAGAGAGCCACACAAATTTTTTGTTTTTTCATTGCATATAAAACTTATGTTTATACTGCATGGTAGTCTACTAAGTGTTCAATAACATTATGTCTAAAAAATAAGGCACATAACTTAATGAAAAAATACTTCATTGCTTAAAAAAATGCTAATGATCATCCAAGCCTTCAGTGAGTCATCATCTTTTTGCTGGAGGAGAGTCTTGCCACGATGTTGATGGCTGCTGACTCATCAGACTGGTGGGTGCTTCAGAAGGTTGGGGTGGCTGTTGCAATTTCTTAAAACAAGACAATAATGAAGTTTGCTGCTTAGATTGACTCTTCCTTTCATGAAAGATTTCTCTGCAGATTGTGATGCTGTTTCATAGCATTTTACCCACAGTAGAACTTCTTTCAAAATTGAAGTTAATCCTCTCCAGCCATGCTACTGCTTTATCAACTAAGTATATTTAATATTTTAAACCCTTTGTTGTCGTTTCAACAATGTTAACAGCATCTTCACCAGGAGTAAATTCCATCTCAAGAAACCACTTTCTTTGCTCATCCATAAGAAGCAACTCCTTATCTGTTCAAGTTTGATCATCAGATTACAGCAATTCACTCACATCTTCAGGCTCCACTTCTAATTAGGTTCTCTTGCTATTGCCACCACATCTGCAGATACTTCCTCCATGAAAGTCTTTTTTGTTGTTGTTGGTTTTTTGAGACGAGTTGTCGCTCTGTCGCCCAGGCTGGTGTACAGTGGCATAGTCATGGCTCACCGCAGCCTCGACCTCCCCAGGCTCAGGTGATCCTCCCACCTCAGTTTTTGTAGAGACAGGGTTTTGCCATGTTGCCCAAGCTGGTCTCAAACTACTGGGCTCAAGCAATCCACCCCCCTCGGCCTCCCAAAGCGCTAGGATCACCTGCAGCAGCCACCGCCCTCGGCCTCTCCACTGAAATCTTGAGCCCCTCAAAGTCAGGCATGAGGGTTGGAATCAACTTCTTCCAAACCCCTATTCATGTTGATACTTTGATCTCCACTCATGGATGACGAATGCTCTGAATAGCATCTAGAATGGTGGATCTTCAGGTTTTCAATTTACCCAGATCCATCAGAGGAATCACTATCTATGGGCAGCTATCACCTTACAAAATCTATTTCTTAAATAATAAGACTTGAAAGTCTAACTGACTCTATGGGCTGCAAAATGGATGTTGTGTTAGCAGGCATGAAAATAATCTTTGTGTAAACATCTCCATCAGAGCTCTTGGGTGACTAGGTAGATTGTTAATGAGCATAGTATTTTGAAAGGAATCTTGCTTTCTGCACAGTAGGTCTCAAGAGTGGCCATAAAATATTCATTTCAATAAACTATGCTGTAAGCAGATGTGCCTGTATAAACAGGCTTTGCTACTCCATTTATAGAACACAGGCAAAGTCGATTTCACATCATTCTTAAGCACCCTAGCATTTTTGGAATGGTAATTGAGCATTGGCTTCAATTTAAAGACACCAACTACATTAGTCCCTAAAAAGAGTCAGTCTAGGTGGGGCGCGGTGACTCACGCCTGTAATCACAGCACTTTGGGAGGCCAAGCGGGCAGATCACCTGAGGTCAGGAGTTCAAGACCAGTCTGGCCAACAGAGTGAAACCCCTTCTCTACTAAAAATACAAAAAAAATAGCAGGGCATGGAGGCGTGTGCCTGTAATCCCAGCTACTTGGGAGGCTGAGGCAGGAGAATCGCTTGAACCCAGGAGGCAGAGGTTGCTGTGAGCCAAGATCATGCCACTGCACTCCAGCCTGGGCAACAGAGCAAAACTCTGTCTCAAAAGAAATAAAATAAAAATAAAACAAATAGTACATTAAAGATCACTATCCTAGATCACCATAACCACAATGACAATGAAAATGTTTGAAATATTGCAAGAATTTCCAGAATATGACACAGAGACACAAAGCAAGCACACGCTGTCAGAAAAACAACACCAATACATGTGCTCAACACAGGGTTGCTGCAAACCTTCAATTTAAACACACATACACACACAGTCTCTGCAAGGTGCAATAAAGAGAAATTTGGGAGACCAAGACGGGTGGATCACCCGAGGTCAGAAATTCAAGACCAGCCTGGCCAACATCGTGAAACCCCATCTCTACTAAAAACACAAAAATTATTCATGCATGGTGGCGCACACCTGTAATCCCAGCTACTCAGGAGGCTGAGGCAGTAGAATCACTTGAACTAGGAGGCAGAGGTTGCAGTGAGCCAAGATCGTGCCATTGCTCTCCAGCCTGGGCAATAGAGGGAGACTTTATCACAAAAAAAAAAAAAAAGAGAGAGAGAGAGAGAAATGTAAAAAACAAGGTATGCCTATACAGCAAAAGAGACTGTTCTAAATTAAAAGAGAAGGGAAGATCCAATCCATGGTATAGGTTGGACAAACCAGCTACAAAGGCCATTTTAAGGAAAACTGGGGAAATTTGAATATATAGTAGGCTTTATGTGATGTTAAGAAATTACCATCATTTTTGTTGGATATTATAATATTTTGGCTATACATAATAAAGAATGCCATGATAGCTTTAATCTATTTTAAAGCACAGAAATATTTTAAATACTTTAAACAGTTAAGCATGTATCAAAAATTTAGGAAGTCTTTAGACTTTTCTGGTTTTCAAGTATTCTATAATGTTTTATATTTATATATTATAGAAAGTACAAACTTTATTTGACAGGTATATAATTATACATAAGGAAATATATGCACTTTCTATAATAAGAATAAATACACGGCTGGGCACAGTGGCTCACGCCTGTAATCCTAGCACTCTGGGAGGCTGAGGAGGGAGGATCACTTGAGGCTGGGAGTTCAAGGTTACAGGGAGCTGTGATCAAGATCCTGTCTCTACAAAAGAAAAATAAAATTTAAAAATATGCGGCCGGGCGCGGTGGCTCAAGCCTGTAATCCCAGCACTTTGGGAGGCCGAGACGGGCGGATCACGAGGTCAGGAGATCGAGACCATCCTGGCTAACACGGTGAAACCCCGTCTCTACTAAAAGTACAAAACTAGCCGGGCGAGGTGGCGGGCGCCTGTAGTCCCAGCTACTCGGGAGGCTGAGGCAGGAGAATGGCGTAAACCCGGGAGGCGGAGCTTGCAGTGAGCTGAGATCTGGCCACTGCACTCCAGTCTGGGCGAAAGAGCGAGACTCCGCCTCAAAAAAAAAAAAAAATATGCATTTATACTTAAACTCTTTTAAGAAACAAGCAACCTAGAAGTCAATAAATGATTTAAATGTTTTTAAGTACAGAAATAGCTATATGAAACATAACAAAATCTATTTTTTAGAAATAAAAAAGTAACAATCAGAAAAATAGTTAAAAGGCTTAAAAGTGACTGTATCTGGGAAACAAAATTGGAAGCGAACAGAGGTGAAGTGATGGAGGGGTGTTTTTCTTTTAAAAAACTTTCAATCTATTTGATTTTTTATTTTTTTTTGAAATGGAGTCTTACTCTGTTGCCCAGGCTGGAGTGCAGTGGTGCCATCTCAGCTCGCCACAACCTCCACCTCCCAGGTTCAGGCAATTCTCCTGCCTCAGCCTCCCAAGTGGCTAGGACTATAGGCATGCACCACCATGCCCAGCTAATTTTTATATTTTCTGGTACAGAAGGGGTTTCAAGATACTGGTCAGGCTGGTCTGGAACTCCTGACCTCAGGTGATTTGCCTGCCTTGGCCTCCCAGGGTGCTGCGATTATAGGCGTGAGCCACAGCGCCTGGCCTCGATCTATTTTAAACATGTGTATACATCACCTTGATTTGAAAATGTATTTGAATAATTGTGACAGTGTCTCTCAATATCATTATTCATCCAAATCCTACTTCCCACCTACCACTATATCTTAGAATTGAAGCAAATCTTTTCAAAGACGACTCTATTGTTTTGCAAGGTTCTGTACTATCAAAAAAATATTTAATTACATTCAATACATGCACTCTACTTAATTAGGCAGGAATGCAGACTAACACATTTTAGAAAGGTTTTTCTTTATAAAGTTGAAACAAAAAGAGATTGTGAGCCAGAAAATTAAATGAACCACAACATTCTCCAAGTATTCTGGTTGATTTATAGGTCTGATTGGTAAGCCTCAATCAAACTAAAAATGCACATCTCAAGCAACTACTGCAAATTGGCCATTAAGATTATAGCAACTTGTGTTCAAAATACCAAGGGGACTCCTCTGGCAGCATGACTCTTGTATTTTTTGTTACAGAAGGGGTTTCAATATACTAAAATATATTGAAAGAGTGGTGCCTTGCTTCAAAAATGGACAAAATAATCTTATATATTTCTATGATAAAATTAAGATTTTCAATGGATTTAATGAATAAAAATGTCATACCTGACAGAAAAACACTTCCAAGAAGATATTTTCACATAAGAATGCATTTGACATACAGTGCAAAGTTAACAGAGTTGTTGGTTGGCTGGTTTGGTGGGTGGGTGGTTAACATTTTTATTAATTAAATCTTGCATTAAACATGAGTAAGTTATCTAATGTGTAGTATTTGATCTGATTTTTTTTTTTCTTTTGTATTGGAGTCTTACCTGTCACCCAGGCTGGAGTGCAGTGGTGCAATCTTGGTTCACTGCAACCTCCACCTCCCGGGTTCAAGTGATTCTCCCGCCTCAGCCTCCTGAGTAGCTGGGATTACAGGCACCTACCACCACACCCAGCTAATTTTTGTATATTTTAGTAGAGACAGGGTTTCACCAAGTTGGCCAGGCTGGTCTCGAACTCCTGACCTCAGGTGATCCACCCACCTCGGCCTCCCAAAGTGCTGGGATTACAGGCGTGAGCCACTGTGCCAGGTCATGATTCTTAAAGTATTGTATAAATCATAGAGATAAATGAAAAGTCATCTAAAGAAAAACACCATTACATTGAAAGAATAGTCTCACCATTTAGGGATGGCATATTAACACAGTCATATTTTAATTTGGTGGGGCAGCATTGACATGTCACTACTAATCCAATTAATCGGTCAGTTTTAACTCAGTAATAAGTTTAGTCAGTTGTTATTGCTTTATTCAACAAATAATTATTGAGCACTTATATGCAGGCATTATGTTAGTTTCTGGCAATGTGGTAGGAATCGAGACAGACATGATCCCCACCTCATGGAGATCAGAATATAGTGGGGAAGACAGATATCAAACAAGAAATTAAAATGCAGTACAATCATTGTGTATTAGTCCTTCCTCACACTGATATAAAGAAATACCTGAGACTGGGTAATTTATAAAGAGAAAAGGTGTAGTTGGCCCTCAGTTCCGCAGGCTGTATAGGAAGCATGATGCTGGCCTCTGTTCTGCTTCTGGGGAGGCTTCAGGAAACTTAACATTATGGCAGAAGGCAAAGGCAGCCGGGTGTGGCGGCTCGTGCCTGTAATCCCAGCACTTTGGGAGGCCAAGAAGGGCAGATCACTTGAGCTCCTAAGTTTGAGACCAGCCTGGCCAACATGGTAAAACTCCATCTCTACCGAAAATACAAAAATTAGCCAGGCGTGGTGGTGCACAACTGTAATCCCAGCCATGTGGGAAGGTGAGGTGGGAGAATCGCTTGAACCCAGGAAGCGGAGGTTACAGTGAGCGGAGATCGCACCACTGCACTGCAGCCTGGGTGACAGAGTGGGACGCTGTTTCAAAAAAAAAAAAAATTATAGCAGAGGCAAAGGGAGAGCAGCACTTCACATGTCTGGAGACAGACATGCAGCAAGAGAAAGAGGGGGAGGTGTCATATACCTTTAAACAACCAGATTTCAGGGCAACTATCAGGACAACACCACCAAGGGGCGTGATGCTAAACCATTCATGAGACCCACCCCCGCGATCCAGTCACCTCCCACCAGGCCCCGCCTCTAGCGCTGAGTATTACATTTCAGCATGACATTTGGGCAGGGACACAAATCCAAACCATATCACGGTGTTCTTAGGGAAGAGGTAGAGTAATGCCTTGAGAGCTTGTTACAAGGAATCTGACCATCTCACTAAAAATACACACCAGGCACCTCCCAGTCCTTTCTCTAGCCTACCCTCTTCATCTAGGTTGGCAATCCAAGAGGAAATCCCGAGTCCCCAGGGATTTTGGTGGTCGTGCAAGAGGAAGGCTGTCACAGCTGAACCCATGATGCATTTACCAAGCACGATCTCTGTTAGTGATGCAGTTCATGTTGCATTGTTTTCCTGGGAAACTCTCAACAGGCTTTACCTCCCAGGTGGGGGTGGGAGGCCCTTGGCAGAATTACTGAGAACGGATGACTTTATGGAGAGCTCGTCAGACAGGTCTAACATAAGCTTGCTTCTAACCTAAATATAGATACTAATATTGCATCACCAACTAATTCCGGAGGACCTATTAAAATGGATCTGGAAAACCTAGATCACCTCTAGTCCTTTGAATTGGATGGGGAAGGACTGTCTAAGCAAATTGTGAAATTCTAACTAGAAGCAAAAAAATGTGTATGTATCCTGTGAGTCAGATTGGCATCACATTCTAAAATACGGGTTTTGTTTATTTCAGAATGTTCTCATTGTTGAGGTAAGCTGGCATTTCCTTTCCATACTTGGAGGTTGAAAGACTCTAATGGTGAGTTTTAAACTATAAACCTTGTTATCAAATTGACCAAGGATTTCTTGAGCTCCCACTGGGTGCATGCTCTCCAAATTTACTGAATAGGGGCCAAATAGCATCCCTGATTTCAAAGAATGTAGAATAAGAGCTTTGCAACAATATTTGTGGACGACTTTGTCCTTTTTGTGTATCCAGTTCCACATATCTCTGTGGTGATTCTTATACTTATTTGTGAATCAGACAAGTTTAAAGAAGAGGAAACTAGCTCACCAAACCAAATTCATTTCACAGTGAAACCAAGGTTAGAACTCTGTTTACCCTGAATTCAGTGTTTTTGCTAAGGACCTCTGACGATTTTGAGAATTCTCAAATACTTTCAGCATCAAAATCATAAACACAATCAATTAAAAATGGTGAGCTATGGGGAAAGCTATGGTTTTGGTTTTTTTTGTTTGTTTGTTTTGTTTTGTTTTACTTTTGTTTTTCTGTTAAAAAAGAGAACGTGGGATCCCTATGGCAGTAGTGGACTAATACAGCAAATGGCCACGTTTCCTTCAGGAGCACGCTCGTCTCATCAAACAGCAAAAAATAGGGAGCTATTTTCAACCTTTTGTTACACAATTGCCTGTGTGCGCCATGTGTATCTGGAGCTCTTGCTCAGTATAACCCATGGAGTAGACCCTCTAACCAAATGAATTGCCCAACCCTGGTTACATTCAGACCTGTTGTTTTGATAATCAGCTCGTGACAGCTGATTCCTGTCCTTAGGACAATAAATCGCCGCTGCCCATTCTCCTCTAATTGTGCAGCAGCTCATCAGTGGAGATGAGCCCGAGCTCACTGCAGCCGTGGACCCTCAGAATTCACAGGCTGTCACCAGCTGCTGTCCAGACACCTCTCACTTCCCAGCCATAGAATGCCCTATTGAGTGGGGGAGGACGAGGGGGAGGCATTTATCCATTCAGTGTATTCAGATGTACATATCCATGAAAATTCATGTGCCTTGTATTGTGTTGCATAACCTCAGGGCCAAATTTAGTCCTTGAATGTGCATACGCGAGTCCAAATGTACTCAATGAGGAGTCCCACATGCTGTCCAAAGGCTAAATTTGGCCCTTCAGCACAGCTAAAGGATTCAAGGAGGAAAGAGTCTCCAGTAGATTCCCCAAAACTCAGCTTCCAGAAAAAAGTGCCTGTCTAAATAAAACATAACCAACTCCTCCTCCTACTTTGGCTCCAAATTGGATGGCATTTTTAATTACGATGCATTATTAATCAGGAGTATCTCCCTGGATGAAAAGTCTGTTGTGCTGCTCAGATGCACTTTGTTGAATTTATCTGTCCTTTCTGCAAAGGATGTCGTCGGAACTGGGAGGACCATGAAAGCACTACTCAGCAATATAGCGAAATACAAGCCCAACATGGTTAAGGTAGCCAGGTGAGTTGGACATTCATAGCACGGTGATTTCTGGTTTTCCAAGCAAGCCCAAAAGGTATGCTAACACAGGATGCTCTTTCCAAACAGTATAATATATTCCAATCTAGTGACCTTTTCCCCTGGGGTATTACAGTTTGACCACACTGAAAAGCAGCCCTTGACTGCTAGCCTGAGAGAAGAAAGGGAAGAAGACGTGCTTTGCCATGTTTCTGAGTTCCTCTTTACTGCGCCTCCATTAGCTGTTTCCAGGAGCAGCTGGATGAGCCCCCGTGCAATTGCTCTGCTCCCTTCATTTTTTTGTTTGTTTGTTTTGAGACACAGCCTTTCTCTGTCGCCCAGGCTGGAGTGCAGTGGCACAATCTCAGCTCACTGCAACCTCTGCCCTCTGAGTTCAAACAATTCTCATGCCTCAGCTTCCCAAGTAGCTGGGACTACAGGCGCCCGCCACCGTGCCTAGCTAATTTTTTGTATTTTTAGCAGAGATGAGCTGGGGTTTCACCATGTTGGCCAGGATGGTCTGAACTCCTGACCTCAAGTGATCTGCCTGCCTCAGCCTCCCAAAGTGCTAGGATTACAGGCATGAGCCACTGCACCCGGACCTTTTTTTTTTTCTTTTAACAAGAGACAGGGTCTTGCTCTATGATCACAGTAGTGTGATCATAACTCACTGCAGCCTCAAACTTCTGGGCTCAAGTGATCCTCCCACCTCAGCCTCCTGAGTAGCTAGGTGCAGCTATCCCCTTTTTTGTTTGTTTGGTTTTTTGTTTGAGATGGAGTCTTGCTCTGTCACCCAGACTGGAGTGCAGTGGTGCAATCTCAGCTTACTGCAACCTCAGCCTCCTGGGTTCAAGTGATTATCTTGCCTCAGACTGCCATGTAGCTGAGACTACAGATGCATACCACCATGCCCAGCTAATTTTTGTATTTTTAGTAAAGATGGGGTTTCACCATGTTGGCCAGGCTGGTCTCAAACTTATGAGCTCAAGTGATCTGCCCTTCTTGGCCTCCTAAACTGCTGGAATTACAAGCATGAGCTACCATGCCTGACCGACAGCTACCTTTTTTAAAAGTTTTTTATATTTTATCTATTTTTTGAGACAGGGTCTCACTCTGTCACCTAGGCTGGAGTGCAGTAGTGCAGTCATGGCTCACTGCAGCCTTCAACTCCTGGGCTAAAACAATCCTCCCACCTCAGCCTCCCAAGTAGCTGGGACTACAGGCAGGTGCCACCACACCCAGCTAAATTTTTTATTTTTTTGTAGAGACAGGGGTCTCGCTATGTTGCCCAGGTTGGTCTTGAACCTCTGGGCTCAAGTGATCCTCCCACCTTGTCCTCCCAAAGCACTGGGATTACAGATGTAGGCACTGTGCCTAACCTGCTCTCTTCTTCTTATCCAGAACCATCTGTATAGTGCCACAGTAACAAAATATGTATTTCAACTACATATTTTAATTATGCTTGATTCTATTTACAATTCATAGAGATTTGATTGGGTTCACTAAAGCATGTCTTTTTTAATGGTAGTTTGTTGGTGAAGCGAACACCCAGAAGTGACGGCTTTAGACCTGACTGTAAGTGATTTTTAGTTTTTTGTTTGTTTTGTGCTTGTGGTATTTCATTTTATGTTTAAGAATCTTTGATTTCCTATTTGACAGCACTGCAAGTGGAGTTGAAACTGTGTAGGGCTGATAGTCCCACAGATTCCTCATGGTCTTCCCCACCTTGACAGGGAAAACAGAACCCTTTAAAATGAGGGTCTTCAATGTTCTAATTTGCATCTTTCACAGGAACTCTATTCCGTGCATTGGGTATTTTTATTTGCATGTTTCACACAGCACCTTAACTACAGAGAAGTCAGCTGAAAAGTTTCAGGGAGTAGAGGAAGACCTGATCCCACTGGACTGACTCAGACACATAGGATCCCTGCCTTGGCCTCTGTTCTCACCAGTCAGACAAGGAGAGGTGCTATGGAGGTTTAAAGGGAGTCTCATGCCATCATCCGGAACTATTACCAGACAATGCACAATGGTGACCTTTAGCAAGCCTGAATTGTAATGCACAGAAGGGGAAATCTAAGACAGCTCCCCATCACCTCCAAACCAAAGCTCCGAAACACAGAGAATTAGCAGAGGAGGTATCTCTAGATAGCATCTTCACACTTGACTTCAGATGTGTGTTCTGTAGGGCTTCCTCATCTAGTACACTCCTCCCTTCTCCCAACAATAAGCCTAGTTCTAACACCAGGAAGGATAAACATGCAGCCTGATTATTTATTATTCTAACACTAGAGGCGAATTTTTTTCACTTGCATAGGCAGACTTCAGCTTGATTTTTATAACTTACATTTGCTCCAAAGTCCCTGGGATAATTTGGCTACAGTTCTCTTCAGCAAGCTGAACAAACATTATCTAAAGAGAAGCACAGTATGGATGGGTGACATGCCAGCGACATTTAGCCAGTGACTCTACATTCTAAAAACAAGTTTCATTCCTGTGCTGGATGTGTTAACTCTAGACCATGTCAGTTCTGGGCAGAAAGACCCAATCGCATGTTCCCATCTATTACTAGTATCAAAGGTATAATCTGGATGTAGTGAAGGTTGCTTGAGGTTACTTAGCAGAAATTGTCTAACAAAATAGTACAAGATACTCACTGTATAGATAAGATTTTAACTGAAGTTGAAAAACATTCACTTCAAACATATCCGATTAATGACAGATTTCTTATATCACTTATAATAACAGCAATAAAACAATAGCAGCTAACACTAGGAAGAGGTTGTGATGTGCCACACACTGTTCTAAGAGCTATACAGAGATTAGCTCCTTTCATCCTCACAATAGCTCTCTACAGGTAGGAGTTGTTGTTATACCCATTTTACAGATGAGGAAATAGAGCACAGCAAGCTTAAATAGCTTGCCAAAGTTATGTAGCTGTGAGTGTCAGACCAGTATTAAGCCCAGGCAATCTGGTTTCAGTAAGTGCCCTGAGTCTTCCACTACATCTTCAAGTAACATCTGCTATGGCAAATGTAAGTGTAGGAGCTGCCCACATTTACCAGCTAAGGATAGGTCACTCTGATTCATGATTGTCCTGCTGATCCATCATCCTTTTATTCTATGACATCTCAAGGTTTGGCCTTCTAGATAGGCTTTGGGCTCTCATTTTCCCAGTGTGAGCTGCCCTGCCTAATGGAAGGATTGGATTGCTCCCTGTCAAGTCATTATCACAACCCTGGTTACAAACAGGGTTTCTTGGGATTTGCTCATATTATTGTTATTATTATTATTTTCTTTAAAATGGAATCTGACTCTGTCACCCAGTGCAGTGGCGCGATCTCGGCTCACTGCAACCTCTGCCTCCCAGGTTCAAGTGATTCTCCTGCCTCAGCCTCCCAAGTAACTGGGACTACAGGCACAGGCCACCATGCCTGGCTAATTTTTGTATTTTTAGTAGAGACGGGGTTTCGCCATGTTGGCCAGGCCGGTCTTGGACTCCTGATCTCAGGTGATCCACCCACCTCGGCCTCCCAAAGTGCTGGGATTACAGGCGTGAGCCACTGCACCCCACCTTTTTTTTTCTTTTTGAGATGGGATCTCACTTTGTTGCCTAGGCTGGTCTCGAACTCCTGGCCTCGAGTGATCTTCCTGCCTCAGCCTCCTGAATAGCTGGGACTGCAGGCGCACGCCCAGCTTCGTATTCTTTTAGCTAGCTCAGAATCTCTGTTCCTTCTTTCTCTCTGGATTTATGAGGCTTTGTACTTTGTGTTCCTTTCTCCTGATTGATTCTTTCTTTTATGCTCAGTGTCACTGCTGACCTCTTCTGCTCTTGCTTCCCCTCTCTGATTCTTTTTTTCAAGAAACTCTGCGGTTTGGAGGAATCAAGCAGGCTTCCTAGCAAGGGACTGCATAATGCACCCCCCTAGTAAATAAGCCCCACACCTCCAGTACTTATTTTCCTAGCAAGGGACTCCATAATGTAACCCCCTAGAAAATAAGTACCTCCAGTCCTTTCTGTGAGCAGGAACCAGTTGTTTTCTTCTTGGGAAAGCATTGTTGGTCATAGTCACTCTGGAGATAACTTTGTCCGAGCTATACACCCACTGGCTATACCCAAGTACAGTTCCATTAAAAGTAAGCAAATACATCTCTCACCTATATTACTGTAATAACAAATTTGTAAGTTTCCAAAACACTGAAAAAAATTTGAAAATCATTGGACTGTGCACCTTTATTCTGTTTCAAGACCTCTGAAGAAGGAGAGCTATTGTCTATTCCTTAAGAATTCTCTCCAATAAATATCAGCCAGGCGTAGTTGTGCATGCCTGTAGTCCCAGCTACTCAGGAGGCTGAGGTGAGAGGATCACCTGAGCCTGTGGAGGTAGAGGCTGCAGTGAGCCATGATCACACCCCTGCACCTCTGCCTGGACGACAAAGTGAGACCCTTTCTCAAAAAATAGCCAGGTTCAGTGGCCCATGCCTGTAATCCCAGCACTTTCGGAGACTGAGGCGGATGGATCACTTGAGGTCAGGAGTTCGAGACCAGCCTGGCCAACATGATGAAACCCCATCTCTATTAAAACTACAAAAATTAGCCAGGCATGGTGGCACACGTCTGTCTTCCCAGCTACTCGGGAAAATGAGGCAGGAGAATCACGTGAACCCTGGAGGTGGAGGTTGCAGTAAGCCAAGATCGTACCACTGCACTCCAGCCTGGGTGACACAGCGAGACTTGATCTCAGAAAAAAAAAAAAAAAGAATCCTTTCTGATAAAAAATCATCATCTTTTCAATGAATTCTTCTTTTGCTTATCATAAGTACCTTGCACTGTGCTTAAATCCACTTCCTCTCATTCTGCCCTCAATAGAGAGCTCATTAATATCCTCTGCATCACAAACCCAAAGACCAGCATTAACGCAACCTCCACATCCTCTTCCTCAAGTTGAACAATCCTGTTGCCTTTCATCTTGTGTCCTGGCTTTTGCTTTCCAGCCCTTTAAACAGCCGAGACACTGAGTACAGCGGGAGAATTGCTTTCCAGTTGCTGTGGCCCACACACCTGTTCGCATAATGCAGCATCGTAACGCCTTCTGCTTGAACTTTCCTTTGTGTTGTTGAGAATGTTTCCTTTGGCATCGTATCACTGCATATTGCTTGCTTTAGAACACCAGGGCCACGTGACTCAATTATGCATATTTCTTGTTATGCACCGGGCTTCCTGAGCCATTTCTCAACTCTGCATGCTAGATCAGTCATTCTTCATTGTAGGTTGGCTTGTTTGCCTTGCCTCTTTCCTCCCGAGTAGTCCTTCTGGTCCAGGTCCCTCTTGGGCTTATCCTATGCATTGCTCACCATTTCTCACTCCCTCCTGCCTCAATGTAAGGTCCTCGAGTTTGAGTGCCGACAGCAGCATACGGTGACTTGCATTTATATAATCTAAATTTTGTTCCTTTTTTTTTGTTCTCTTTCTCTCTCTGCTAAGATGCTGGATTTGAGATTCCAAACTTATTTGTGGTGGGATATGCCTTAGATTACAATGAATACTTCAGAGATCTGAATGTAAGTCTTGCATGCAAATCCCTAACCTCCCTTTTTATAAGAACTTAACCATTTAGAAAAGTATTGAATGCGTGTTAGTGATGTCTTCTATTGATTCAGTATCTTCTATGTCAGGAGTATGGTGAGCACATTGCATCCATACCCCCAATTAACTCCCACTACTATTCTACAGGGTAGGTATCAGGATGATGGAGGCAAATTATGATTATCTCTATTTCTTACTAAAGAAATAGGAAGCTAAAAGCAGAACTATGGTTTGACACTGATTCTTCTCCATAGTCATTGACTGTGCTCAACCAACCATAACAATAGCTAATATTCTATACACTGATTTGTGTCAGTGCTTGAACTCTAGCAGGTTTCAATTACAGTGGCATGCAGCTCATAACTCTTCCCTCTTTGGGGGAAATGATCTCACCACACAGACGTGGACCCCCAGTGTGGACCCCAGCTGTGTGACCCTGACCAACACTGCATGATCTAGAGGTAGACAATTTACCCAAAGTGGACCAATCAGTCTCTCTCTCCTGGGAATCAGAAACTTAAACCAAAAGTCACAGAGACTGAGTGTGTTCAGACCTCAGCCACTAGGACAGCAGTGCCCCAGAGAGTATCCATAGCACCATGGGTGAAAGTCTCTGGAACCGCCCTTGTTCCTGCCTTCTAGTTGGTTCATTGCCCACTTCCTCCTTGGATTCTGAGAGCTACCCCAGTATTCCACCAATAAATTTCCCCTCCCCCTCTTTTAAAGACACGGGGTCTCACTCCAGGGTCTCACCTAGGCTAGAGTGCAGTGATGCAATTAAAGCTCACTGCAGCCTTGAACTCCCAGGCTCAAGCGATCCTCCCATCTTAGCCTCCTGAGTAGCTAGGACTACAGGCACACACCACTATGCCTGGCTAATATTTTTACTTTTTGTAGAGATGGAGTCTTGCTATGCTGTCCAGGCTGTTCTCGAACTCCTGGCTTCAAATCATGCTCCCACCTCAGTCTCCCAAAGTGCTGGGATTACAGACAGGGGCCACTGAGCCCAGCCAAATCCTCCTTTTTTGCTTACATTAGCCTGGCCCCGTTTCTGTTGCTTTCAATCAAAATATTCCTAACCCTTTGCTTGTTGCCCAAAAAGGGTTGAATAAGAGCCCATGTTGCGCTTGCCACTGTTATTTCTCCATTCACCCAAGCAGTTGTCATCCTACCAGTAGGAGACTTCTGTTTCTAGCAGGGCTAAACATGCTGCTCCCTCAGCGTTTCTGGGTTTTAGGGACCTGGGGAGCCAGATTCAGTATAGGGCTCCAAACTAAAACCACAAAGGACCTTTTGTCAAGCATTTCAATGGATCTCTTTAGATTTTACCCACACATATAAATACACACATTTATATTTAAATGATCAATAGCCAATTACAGGATGGCATTCGGTTATTACTGCATCACACTTTCTGTGTCTCAGATTTTGTTAAGAAACTGATGCGTTTAAATCCTTTGTTGTTTCAGCACATATGCGTCATCAATGAGCACGGTAAAGAAAAATATCGAGTCTAAAGACAAGAATTCTCACCACTAAAGTCCCAGATAACATCATACTTACGCCTGTTCTCGGGAAGCCAGCTGTCAAGTTTGTCTCCCCAGGCATCTTCACTCAGCAGGATATAAAAGAAAAAAAATGTTCAAATGAGAGAGCGTTCTTTTCTGAGGTTAATATAAAGAGTATCAAAGGTTCTTAAGGGAAAGAAAGCAGTGCTTTTATTTGACTTGTTCCAAATTAAACACTCCGCCTTGTGACTCAGCAATGCTATCTACCTTCACACTCCTGAGCTCCGCCTTCCTTTGTTTTGATACAGTCATTATATTTGATTACTATTCCCAGGAATACCCCCACCTAGTTACTCAAATATTTTTCACTTAACTTTTTATACCCTTATTTTGGTAATATGCTTACAATATTAAGAAGCTGGGGACCTTTTTTTAACTGAAGGCTTGTGTCCCCTATACCGGGAATGCAACTATCAATGGATTCCCATATTTTAAAAGGAGGGAAGGGACAATTTAATATAAATTTCTGTTTGTGCATTTCTGACAGGCCGTTATTATCTGCTTTGACAAAGCCTTTCTGAAACGCAGTGTACAATGAATCTTAATGATGTTATGAAACCAGCTTTGCTCAGGGCTCTTGATTGGAGCTTCCGGTATGTGATGACGGTATGTCATGTATGCATGGATGTACTCAACTGTGTTTAATACTCTGAATTTTAATTAGAAAAAAATACAATAGCAGCAAGGCCCTGGTTTCTAAGCTGTATCCTTTTATTCATGTGGGACATGAGCAAATGGCAGAATTAGGGGCGAGTGCTTTCAATGCTCGAAACTAAGCAAGTATAAATTTTTCCTCGTATTTGCATGGAAGGAAAAGACACCGTTATGCCCTGTCCTAAACGTGAAGACAAAGGTTGAATTTTTTAAAAAAATCTTTAAAAGGCTGATCGCAAAATGCAAGGTGCTACAGGAAACAAGCACACTTAAGAAAGTTTTTTTCTGAATAACATTTTTTTCCAATTTCTTCATTTTATGAGACATTTCCTAATTTATGGGGATTTTAATTGAAAATAAACTTGAGTCCCAATAGAGCTGTTTTTTTCTCACTTCCTAGAAAATGCAAATGCAAAATAAATAACTAAGCAGCTTTTGTTTGGTTCTGAACCGTATGTGGCGTATTGTTATTAGGTTCTAGCTTCCTTTAAACTAATAAAGAATAAGAAAACTTGTTATGTTTTATCACTGCTTACTGTTTTTCTTCTGCCTTCATATTTTTAAAATACTTTCAGCCATTAAAATGTATGTGAGTCAGTAGCTTAAGTATACGACTGCATGTACCTATCCTGCGGCTTTATTTTTGTTAACTTGGATTAAATCCAGTGTATGCACGAGTATAAGCAAATGATTAAGCTGGGCTAGATCTGCTTTTTTTTTTTTTTCCTCAAGCTTGTTTGTAAGAACAAGGAATTTTAGTGTAAAAGAAGATTTTCCTGCATATCTTTGTTTCGCTCAGAGAAGAAAACAAGCCACACCCAAATATCCCAAGGGATAATTCAGCAAAAGGAATCTCTTTTAGCTTTGTTTCACAGAAGCATTGGTACCCAAGCTTAGATTTCTAATTGTGTCTCACTGGCGAATTTCTCGAAATATCAAAGTTAATATTCTGAACATAGTGTTTTTTTCACAATGCCATGTTTATGTGAGAAGACCTAGAAAAATCCAGGCACACATTTGGTTTTAAGTGTAAAATTATCTGTAAAGTATACAATATGAAAATGTTTTCTTAAAAACGTTGAATTTTAGTAAGCATCAGTATCCTTTCTGAGGACAGTCTGTTTACTCAAATTACAAAGGAAATTTATCTACTTCACAAGATTGTGAGGACTTGTATGGTTAATGCTGAAAATTCACTAAATATACAAGAAGTTTAATCATGCTTGCAATTTTTTCCTACCAGACAATACTTTGACAGTGATATCCAAGAAAAGTCATCTTGGGAAAAATAGCATTTCCTTTTCTCTTGCAAAGCTCCTGTCTAGTTAATACCACTGAGTTTATTCACTCTAAACCAAAAATGCAAAAGCTTATTACTTGATTAATAACAAATCCATTATTAATTTAATGTTCCAAAGCTGATTTGTAAGGAGGAATATGTGTGAGTACGCGTGTGTGTGTGAGCGTGTGTGTATGTGTGTGTGCGTGTATTTCATTGGGAAGTCTGGATTCAGTTATAATCAACATAATTAGTAATACTTTGGGATTTTCCAAACAAATTAGAACCCCTCATTATAAATTGGTCCTTTCTTACAGGGACTGGAATGTACTCATTGTTGACCCACAGACCCTCTAGATATAAACGACAAATAGTCAAATTCCGACGTACCTCGTGTAATTTTTGCATATAAGATGGTGTGCCATGTTTCAGGCCTTCCGAGACTGTGAAAACAGCCTTTCAGAGTACAGTCAGGCATTTGCCCAGCCTCCTGTGAAATCAACTTGTGTTTTCCCAATGGAGAGAAAAAGCAGGCTATCCCACGTCTAGAGACCTGGTGTCATGGAAATATGCCCTCCCTTTTGTCATAGAGGGTAGTGTGTTCTAGGAAGTTGAAACCCCAAACCACACTCTCCACCCAGTTGTCTGACTAATTTGGGCAAACTTAGCATTCAGGAGTTTCACTGACTTTGCTATCATGAAGCTCCTTTGCATCCCAAGATGACACTTGCGAGCTGGTAACAAGCCAGTTTCAGGAAGCGAGGAAGGGGATCTCAAGAGGGGCCTTTTCATGCTGCTGAGGGGAGGTGTGCAGAAATAGGAAGAGGGTGTGCATGGAGAGGGCTGCATTGTTTCTTGGCCAGTTGTACACCCATGGTGGCTTCTGAACCCGGTACTAAGAGGAAGACTAAGACACCAGCCTAAAGAGCTGCAATCATGGTTATCTTTGTGCTGCATAGTGGAACTGACAGGCCAGCTGTTCTTCACATTTCATTGAGGAGCACGGGGAAGCTTTAGGGCGGGAAGAAGGAGGAAAGTAGCTCCGTACTAGCACCCCCAAGGGCTCTGCAATTTGGGAAGCACTGTGGACTGGAATGCACGCTTCCCAAGATGCCACCCTCCAGAGGCGTCATGAGCCACCGACATCCACAAGGAGACCAGAAGCCACATGAGAGGAATGTTGATGGACAAGTTCCAGAAAGCTCAGAGCACTCCAGAAACCCAGCTACAGCATCAGGTTGTGCAGCCTGCACTGCTGGTGCCCTCACAAAGACATCAAGCCAAGGAGAGCCCACACTCCACTTGCCAACTCGTGGACCCTGGCTGACGACTGTATCAGCCCTCAGGAAGAGGTGCCTTTTCCTAAAAAGTATCTCTTTCTAGTGCTCTCAGAAGAAAGAGGTTTTTGCAATTTCTCAGCCAGGAGGAAGTGGCCTTTTAAGACAGGGTGGGGCACTGAAGCCCTCCATTGCCCAAGTGGGAGAAAGAAGCCTGAACTAACATTACTGTGACCTCCTTTGTGTCCAGAGCCTAGTAAGCATTGAGTAGAAAGTAAGCTGTGAGTCAGGAAGGTGTTAAGGTCACTCAAGAAGTCTGGCTGTGAAGAGAAGACATATACAATCATAGCCAGAAGGCTTTTAAAAGATGGGAGATTCCTGTGAATTCACCTGGGAGGAAAAAAAAAGCGAGAGACTTGCGAGTTTTTGTTTGCTGTAGAGAACAGCCACATAAACCAGAGGAAGTGTATTCCTTGTTGACTGGGGGTGGGGGTTGAGGTGGCTCACGTCTGTCTTTTGGAAGCTGAGGTGGGATAATCACTTGAGGCCAGGAGTTTAAGACCAACCTGGGCAACATAGCAAGACCCTGTTTCTACAAAAACAAAAACAAAAAAAATGTAGTTTTCCAGGGGTGGTGGCATGTACCTGCAGTCTCAGCTACTCAGGGGACTGAGGTGGGAAGATTGCTTGAGCCCAGGAGTTCGAGGATGCAGTGAGCTATGATCACACCACTGCAGTCCAGCCTGGGTGACAAAGCAAGACCCTGTCTCTAAAAAATAGTGAATAAATAAATAAATGTTGTTGATTGTTTTGTAACGAATCATTCCAAAACTGAGTAGTTTAAATCAACAATAATTAGTTACTCTCTTTAATGGTTGACAAGAGCTAGGAGGCTAGGTGAGGTGGCTCATGCCTGTAATCCCAACACTTTGGGAGGCGAAGGCGGGTGGATCATGAGGTCAGAAGATTGAGACCATCCTGGCCAACATGGTGAAACCCCGTCTCTACTAAAAATACAAGAATTAGCTGGGCATGGTGATGCATGCCTGTAGTCCCAGCTACTCAGGAGGCTGAGGCAGGAGAATCACTTGAACCAGGAGGCAGAGGCTGTGGTGAGCTGAGATTTCGCCACTGCACTCCAGCCTGGATGACAGAGCAAGCCTCTGTCTCAAAAAAAAAAAAAAAAGAGGAATATAGAGAAGACACACTGGAGGTAGTTTGTTTCTGCTCAGTGATGTCTGCTGCTTCAGATAGAAGACTCCAAGGCTGATGGCTGCAACCAAGAGAAATTGAACTGCACAACGTGGCTGCAATTATGTGGTTATTTAAATTAACTAAAGTCAAATAAAATTTAAAATTTACTTCCTCATTCACACTAGCTATGTTAGAACTGCTCAATGGCCTCATGTGGTAGTAAGTTACCAACCATATTGGACAGTGAAGACATAGAGCATTTCCATTATCGTAGAATGTTTTATGGAAAGCTCTAGTCTGAAGGCTTATTTTTGTCTAGTGGTTAATGTTAGCTGTTAGCTGGAACCTTAGCTGAGGCTGTGAGTTGGAACACTAACATGTGGCCTCTCCGTGTGGTCTGGGCTTCCCCACAACATGGTGGTTGGGTTCCAAAGTGGAGGGAGACAAAGAGAAGAAGGAGATGGAAGCCATATTGCCTTTTATATAGCAGGCTCACTTCTGCCATATTCTGTCAGTCAGAGCAGTTACACAGATTTGCCTGGGTTCAAAGGGAGAGAACACAGACTGTCATCATTTGATGGAAGAACAGCAGCATCATATTGTAAGAACATCAAGTGGGATAACATGTGTATTGGTGGTGATCTACAGAAAATACAACCTGCCACTGAAAAGTTATGTGCCCTGCATATTTTCTCTTTAAAAAAATTATTTTTTTTTATTTTGTATAGAGATGGGGTCTCACTAAGTTGCCAAGGCTGGTCTCCAACTCTTGGCCTGAAGTGATCCTCCCACCTTGGCCTCCCAAAGCCCTGCACATTTTCTATTAATAAGATCACTAAATGAGTTGATTATTCAGTGATCATGATGTATAATTATGAAAACAAGCCTACTTTTACAGATTTTAAAGAAATACAGAATACTATCTAGAAGATGACAAAAAGAACACAAGAACACCAGACAGTGTGCACACATACATATTTGCCTACTGATAGTGTTTGGAATAGATTATGAAGACATTGAAAGAGCAGATTTAGGCCGGGGGCGATGGCTCATGCCTGTAATCCCAGCACTTTGGGAGGCCAAGAAGGGCAGATCACCTGAGGTCAGGAGTTCAAGACCAGCCTGACCAACATGTCGAAATCCCATGTCTACTAAAAATTAGCCATGTGAGGTGGCACGTGCCTGTAATCTCAGCTACTCAGGAGGCTGAGGCAGGAGAATCATTTGAACCTAGGAGGTGGAGGTTGCAGTGAGCCAATATCATGCCACTGCACTCCAGCCTAGGTGACAGAGTAGAACTTGGTATCATAAAAAAAAGAAAGAAAGAGCAGATTTATTTCTAAATGGCTTAAGTTTGCAGTATAAAAAAGTTTAGGAAAATAGATTTTGCTCGTCAAGTGTTCTATAAGTGTGAACTCATACTGAAATTTTAGTAGCAGTTCTGTTTTTATAGAAAGAAATTGCATAATAATTTGGCCAAGAAACTAATCCAGAGTGGAGTTTCCTTAAATACAATAAATATAACTGGGTGAACTGAACTCTAT
>NW_016804965.1:3831710-3859204 GCF_001698545.2 Rhinopithecus bieti
TAATATATATATAATGTTATACCTGGAAACAGTAATCCAGTAATCCTCAGATCAATTAATATAACATTTTAAAACACCAGATTGACAACTAACAACATGGTTTTACAATGAAAATTGCTCTATCTGATTTATCTAATCTTCTAATATTGAGTGGTAGAGTTGGTTGAGTGAAAAAAGAAATGGATGTAATCTGTCTTATCTTTATTTTAACAAGGTTGTGCCCTGTAAAGAATATTCATCATTGCTTTAGAAAATAACTGACACTACATAGCTACTGGGTGACTGCACCGATCTTTATAGTTGTACTCAGAAGAGATCTGTCCTGAGCATAGCAAAGCATATTGTGAAAGATTCGAGCCTAGGCCCTCAAGCTTGTTGACATTTCATGAGCAATTTGGTTGCAACTTCCATGGATCATGCACTGTACAAAAACTTGACAATACCCTTTTTTTTTTCTTTTGAGACAGAGTCTCACTCTCACCCAGGCTGGAGTGCAGTGGCGTGATCATAGCTCACTGCATTCTCAACCTCCTAGCCATCCTCAAGCCATCCTCCCACCGTGGCCTCTCAAGTAGCCAGGACCACAGGTGTATACCACCACCCCGGCTAATCTTTAGAAAAAAATTAGTGGAGATGAGGTCTCCCTATGTTGCCCAGGCAGGTCTCAAATCCCTGAGCTCAGGAAATCCTCCCACCTCAGCCTCCAAAAGTGCTGGGATTACAGGTGTGAGCCACCATGCCCAGCCTGAAAACTTAATAACTCTTAATTGAATACTTAGCACAAAATGTTGAGATAGGAATTGGCATCTCCATTTTAGAGATGAGTAAGTGTCAGAGAGATTGAATCACTTACACAGGGTCACACAGCTTTGTTCAAAGACAGAAACTGAACTAATACTGTTGGGCTGCTGAGTTAGTACTCACTTCACCACACAGGACTAAGTGTCATGCACAGCTGGTTTGGCTCTGTGTCCCCACCCAAATCTCATGTTGAATTGTAATTCCTAATGTTGGAGGTGGGGCTCAGTGGGAGGTGATTGGATCATGGGGGTGATTTCTAATGGTTTAGCACCATTCCCCTAGTGCTGTCTCGTAATAGGGTTCTCACGAGATCCGGTTGCTTGAAAGTGCATAGCGCCTCTCCCTTCTCCTTCTCTCTCTTCGGCCATGTGAAGACATGTTTGTTTCTCCTTTGCCTTCTGCCACGAATGTAAGTTTCCTGAGACCTCCCAGCCACACCTCCTGTACAGCATGTGGAGCTCTCAGTCAATTAAACCTCTTTTATTTAAAAATCACCCAGTCTCAGGTAGTTCTTTATAGCAGTGTGAAAACAGACTAATGAAACCATAGAAAGTGTATAGACAGATGTATAGATGACAGTCAGATGAGGATAAGAAAGAATGGTATGGTATAATACGAAATATATTTGGTCTTTGTCCCAAGTCCCTGGCACAGGTCCTGAAACACTTGAAATGTCCTGAGTGACAGGAGCATCTTTTGTGACTCGTATGAGTTTACGCTAATGAAATGACTTAGGATGGAGTTGGTCACCAGAAAGACCGAATGATTAGAGGGTTGGGAGTTTCAGACCCTCCCACTGCGCTCCAGAGAGGAGGCTGGGGGCAAGAGATTGACCTTTATAAAACTCTCAGACAAAATATTCAGAGAGCTTCCAGGTTGGTGAACACAGTGCCACAAAGGGAAGGCGGCATGCCTTGATTCATATCTTTAATAATCTATCTTTCTTTTTCTTTAATAAAAAAAAATTTTCCTGAGTTCTGTGAGATGTTCTAGCAAATTATGGAAACTTAGGGCAGGTGGGAGCCCACAGATTTGTAGCCAAGTTGAACAGAAGTGTGAGTTACCTGGGGACCTGATACTTGTGGCTGGTCTCTGGAGTGAAGGCACTCTTAGGGAATCGAGCTTTTAAACCTCTGGAGTCTGATGCTAATTTCAGGTAGTTAGTGTTAGAACTGAATTAAATTGTTGGACATCCACTTGGCATCCAGAGAACTGGAGAACTGGTTGATGGAAAGAGAAAGCATTCCAGAAATATTGCACTTAGACACAGAATTCTCAAGCTTCTAATGTTTACCAATCACCTGGGAGACAAGTAAATATAAATTACTTGAACCTATCCCTAGAGGTGTAGATTCAGTAGACTTAGGTGAAAACCTACATTTTTAACAATCCCTTAAACTTCTCCAAATGATTTTAATACAGGTAATCCTCCAGTCATTCAGCAATCTAAGCGAACAGGATCAGAATTCTAAATGACCCTTATAAGAGTAGAATCAGGAACGAAAAAAGGGATGAAGTTCATTAAGGACAAACGTAAAACCATTTACTATTGAAAGAACAATACAATAGAGAAAGATCGTCACTGCATAAGTGTACAAGAAAAATACTAGAAAGCCCTAATTAATAAAATATGGATCAGACAAAATGGGGATAAATATTAGAGACCATTAAAACAGGGATCTCCCAACTTTTTTATCACATAGCAATAAAAATGATAAGTATTTATAAGCAGTCATTCAATGCTTAACAACAGTAATACATTCTGAGAAATACGTTGTTGTGATGATTTCCTCATCATCTGAACATCATAGAGTGAACTTACAGAAACCTAGATGCTATAGCCTACCACACACCTAGGCCATATAATAGCCTATTGCTCTTAAGCTACAAAACTGTACAGCAGTTTTACTGTACTGAGTGCTGTAGGCAATTGTAATGTAGTGGTATTTATGTATGTAAACATAGAAAAGGAACAGAAAAAATAATGGTAATATAATCTTTTTTTTTTTTTTTTTTTTTTTTTTTTTGAGACGGAGTCTCGCTCTGTCGCCCAGACTGGAGTGCAGTGGCCGGATCTCAACTCACTGCAAGCTCTGCCTCCCGGGTTCACGCCATTCTCCTGCCTCAGCCTCCCGAGTAGCTGGGACTACAGGTGCCTGCCACCTTGCTCGGCTAATTTTTTGTGTTTTTTTAGTAGAGACGGGGTTTCACTGGCTTAGCCAGGATGGTCTCGATCTCCTGACCTCGTGATCCTCCTGTCTCAGCCTCCCAAAGTGCTGGGATTACAGGCTTGAGCCACCACGCCCGGCCAATGATAATATAATCTTATGGGACTTCATTACGTATGTGGTTTATTGTTGACTGAATTTTCATTTCGTGGTGCACGACTGCATATGTGAATACCTCCTTCAAGCATATTTCCAATATGGTCTTCCTGTGATGAATCTTCTAAGACTTTGTATGCCCAAGAATATTTTTATTGTATTCTCATATATGTGCCTATAATCTCAGCACTTTGGGAGGCTGAGGCGGCTGGATCACTTTGAACTCAGGAGTTCGAGACCAGCCTGGGAAACATGGCAAAACTCCGTCTCTATAAAATACACAAAAATTAGCCAGGCATTGGTGAGGCTGAGCCTAGGAAGCAGAGGTTGCAGTGAGCCGAGATCACACCCCTGCACTCCAGCCTGGGTGACAGAGTGGGACTCTGTCAACAAAAACAAAAAACAAACAAACAAACAAAAACTTTCCCATGAAGAAAACGTGTCTGCAGGATCTTCCTAGTAAATTCTACCAAACATCTAAGGACAAAATCATAGCAATTACACATGAATTCTTTCGGAAAACTGAAAAGGAGGGAATACTTTTAAACTCATCCTATAAAACCAACATCACCTTGCTACCACAATCAGACAAAAATATTATGAGAAAAAGAAACTACAGACCAACATTCTTCACGAACACAGATGCAAAAATTTCTAAACAAAGCTTCAGTAAACTGAATTCAACATATATAAAAGTATAGTATGTCATGACCAAGTGGGGTTTATCTCAAGATTACAAAGCTGGTTTAACATTCAAAAATCAATATAATTCATCATATTAACAAACAAACAAACAACAACAACAAAAAAACCAGACACCATAGGATCACCTTAATGAATATTTTTAAAAGTCTTTCCCTAAATCTAACATCCATTCTTGATTAAATCTCTTGGTAAGCTAGAAGAAGGGATTTTCCTCAGCCTGATAAATGGCATCTATAAAAAACAAAAAACCTATGATTAATGTCATACACAATGGTGAAAGATTAAATACTTTTCCCTTGAGATCAGGAGAAACAAGGATTCTGCTCTCATCATTTTTATTCAACATTGTGGTAGAAGATCTATTCAGTGTAACCCGGTGATAAAAAGAAATAAAAGGCATCAGGATTGGAAAGGAAAAAGTAAAACTGTCTTTATTAACAGATGAAATGATCACCGATGTAGAAAATCTAATGAGATCTATCAAAAAGCTAGTAGAACTAAGTGAGTTTAATAAGGCTGTAGAACACAAGCTCAATATATACAAACAAATGTATGCAGTAGAAACAATCAGAAATTTGAAAGTTAAAATACACAACTTATAATAGCACCCATAAATATGAAATACCGGAAGGATACATTTAAGAAATCTGAGGAATGGTGTGAGAGGCTTGCACACTAAAAACTACTAAAAGTGCTAACAGAAATTTTAAAAAAGCTAAACAAATGAGTAGATATGCTGTGTTCTAGAGTCAAAAGAGGCAATATTGCTAAAATGTTAACACTCCCCAAATTAATCATGCTGAAATAATTGGATATGCGCATGCTAAAACATGGATTTTGATCCATACTGCAAAGCATATACATAAATTAACTCAAAATTGATCATATTAGCTGGGCATGGTGTGGGCACCTGTAATCCCAGCTATTCTGGAGGCTGAGATAGGAGAATAGCTGGAACCCAGGAGGTGGAAGTTGTAGTGAGCTGAGATAGTACCACTGCACTCCAGCCTGGGTGACAGCAAGACTGTTGAAAGAAGAAGGAAGGAAGGAAGGAAGGAAGGAAGGAAGGAAGGAAGGAAGAAAAGGAAGAAAGAAAGAAAAGAAAGAGAAATTCATGTGAATGGTCTGGGCACGGTGGCTCACGCCTGTAATCCCAGCACTTTGGGAGGCCGAGGCGGGCGGATCACGAGGTCAGGAGATCGAGACCATCCTGGCTAACACGGTGAAACCCCTTCTCTACTAAAATACAAAAGAAATTAGCTAGGCGTGGTGGCGGGCGCCTGTAGTCCCAGCTACTCGGGAGGCTGAGGCAGGAGAATGGCGTGAACCAGGGAGGCGGAGCTTGCTGTGAGCCGAGATCGCGCCACTGCACTCCAGCCTGGGCACAGAGCAAGACTCTGTCTCAAAAAAAAAAAGAAAGAAAGAAATTCATGTGCAATGTTCATAGAAGCTTTATTTGCAATAGCAAAGCTGAAAACATTTCAAATGTTTATCAATATGTGAATAGACAAAGGAATTGGCGTATCTCCATACAACTGAATACACTAAACAGAAAACTACTGATACGTGTTAAAACATGGATCGATCTCAGAAATGATTACATGGAGTGAAGGAAGCCAACTGAAAAAGGGAGCATACTGTGTGATTCTATTTACATAAAATTTAACAAATGCAAATTAATGTATAGTGACAGAAAGTAACCAGTGGTACTTGTGGATAGGGGATGGAAGAGCAAGGACAGGGAGAGATGAAAGGAGGTGGTGGCCAAGGGGCACCAGGAAACTATTGTCAGTGTTAATTATCTCTATTTCAGCGATGGTTTCGTGAGTATGTTACATATGTTATAACGGATCAAGTCGTATACTTTAAATATAGGCAGTTTATTGCATATTCATTATACCTCAATAAGCCTATTTGAGGAAATAAAACTAGATAATGCAATCCCATATCATTTATCAGAAAGTCCGGGTGCGCTGACTCACGCCTGTAATCCCAGCACTTTGGGAGGCCTAGACGGGTGGATCACTTGAGGTCAGGAGTTTGAGACCAACCTGGCCAACATGGAGAAAGCCAGTCTCTACTAAAAGTACCAAAATAAAATAAAATAAAATTAGCCGGGCATGGTGGCCAGCACCCACAATCCCAGCTACTTGGGAAGCTGAGGCAGAATTGCTTGAACCCAGGAGGCAGAGTCTACAGTGAGCCGAGATCGCGCCACTGCAATCCAGCCCGGTAAACAGAGCGAGATTCTCTCTCAAAAAACAAAAGAGAATAAAGAAATATATTACGTACAACATGCCTATTGGAAGGTCACCCCTTTGACATTATAGGATCTCTTGTCTTCCCTTAGGCTATTTTAATTACTGTACCTGACATGTGACATCTGACATATGGGCCAAGGGAGGGCTTCATTGCAGTCCACATGTTAAATGTTAATAAGGCTTACTTTCTTGTTTTTAGATTTAAAAGAAGAAACATAAAAAGAAATTTTCGTACTTTCTGCTCACTCTCATGAATCATGTGAACCCATCTAGAGATATGAACATCCGCTTTTGGAGACAACTGCAAAAATGATAGAAAGAGTGGGAACTATCTTGTTTCCTCTTTGTCTCCGGTGTGTGCACAAGGGTAGGAAACAATAGGCATTTGCTAAATGTCGATTGAATGAAGAGGAGCTAACAAAGCTATTTTGTTGGCCGGGCGTGGTGACAGCACTCTGGGAAGCCGAGGTGTTCGGATCACCTAAGGTCAAGAGTTCAAGACCAGCCTGACCAACATGGTAAAATCCGGTCTCTACTAAAAATCCAAAATTAGCTGGGCATGGTGGCGGGGCCTGTAATCCCAGCCACTCGGGAGGCTGAGGCAGGAGAATCACTTAAACCCAGGAGGCAGAGATTGCACTGAGCCGAGATTGCACCATTGCACTCCAGCACACCAACCTGGGCAACAAGAGTGAAACTCCGTCAAAAAAAAAAAAAAAAAAGTTATTTTGTCCCATTGATCTAAGGACTACTTTGACTTTCTACAGTACCAGCATTAGTTCTGGGAATAACACATTAAAAAAAAAAAAAAAAAAGTAGTGGATAAGGAGAAAGCAAAAAATTGTAAAGAAGTAAAATTCCAAAGAAAGAATAAAAGAACTTAGAAGAAAATCTAGGGATGGGGTAGAGTTGAGGTGTTAGAGTTAAACTGCAATGTTAGGAGGTGAAAGGCTGAACCCCATTCTTGAAAATCAAGTCGAAGAGTTCCTGCTGCCCATTAGAAAGAAACAGAAGCCACCACCTGGATTTATTCTGATGTAAGAACATTTTTCTCAACCAGGCGCGGTGGCTCATGCCTGTAATCCCAGCACTTTGCGAGGCGGAGGCAGGTGGATCACTTGAAGTCAGGAGTTCAAGACCAGCCTGGCCAACATGGTGAAACCCTGTCTGTAATAAAAATACAAAAAAATTAGCCTAGTGCAGTGGCACACGCCTGTAATCCTAGCTACTTGGGAGGCTGAGGCAGGAGAATCACTTGAACCCTGGACGTTCAGGTTGCAGTGAGCCGAGACCACACCATTGTACTCCAGCCTGGGCAACAAGAACCAAACTCCGTCTCAAAAAAAAAAAAAAAGAACATTTTGTCAATTCTCTGTCCGGTCTACACTTCAACTTCTTAAAAATAATAGATTTCAGCTGGGTTGGGTGACTTACGCCTGTAATTCCTGTAATTCCAGCACTTTGGAAGGCCGAGGCGGGCGGATCACGAGGTCAGGAGATCGAGACCATCCTGGTAACACGGTGAAACCCTGTCTCTACTAAAAATACAAAAAAAGTAGCCAGGTGTGGTGGCGGGCGCCTGTAATCCCAGCTACTCGGGAGGCTGAGGCAGGAGAATGGCGTGATCCTGGGAGGCAGAGCTTGCAGTGAGCCGAGACTGCACCACTGCACTCCAGCCTGAGCGACAGATCCAAAAAAAAAAAAAAATAGATCTCTCTGAAATGTGTCTTGGGGTCCAGAAGGGAAATAGAAGGGATGATAGAAGTGATGATCTAGACTTTCCAAAGTCATTTCAGCTATATTAAGCTATTAGGATTTTCTGCTGGGTGCGATGGTGGCTCACGCCTGTAATCCCAGCACTTTGGGAGGCCGAGGCGGGTGGATCACGAGGTCAGAAGATTGAGACCATCCTGGCTAACACCATGAAACCCCATCTCTACTAAAAATACCAAAAAAAAATCAGCCAGGCGTGGTGACGGGCACCTGTAGTCCCAGCTACTCAGGAGGCTGAGGCAGGAGAATGGCGTGAACCCGGGAGGCAGAGCTTGCAGTGAGCTGAGATGGCGCCACTGCACTCCAGCCTGGGTGACAAAGCAAGACTCCATCTCAAAAAATAAAAATAAAAATTTCTAAATGGGCAAGAGTTGAAAGTATTTTTCTCTAGTGTTTAAAATACACTAAAATACACATACTGATGAATTTCTCCATGTTCATACACACTTGATAAACAAAGTGATCTTTAGGATTATCAAAAGTAAAATGTCTCCCAAGGCATGTCGTATTCATTGGCCCTAAGACAGTTTTGTTTTTTATCATACACTATGTATGTGACCACTGTTAAGTGTATGTTCACTTAAATGTCGTCTATTTCCAATATCATTCTAATCTATGGCTCAAATCATGTTTTGAATACCTAAGTTCTGTTTGGTAGAGAATCAATGTTTTCTCATTTTGTAACGTTGTTTATTACACATACCACGACATGCTTTACTCAAAAAGGCTGCTAAACTTTGCTCAACTGTGGTTGCACCCGATGACTCATAAGCTTTTTCTTTTTTTCTTTTCTCAATTCAATTCAACAACATCTGGTAGCTTATATAAGGAGAGAGGATGTTCTTTACAATCGGTGATTTTTCTGGACAGCATGTTTCTACAATGGGCAGCCTTCCATTTTTTCCCTGAGTTATTGCTCGCGTCATGTAGTCTAACATTGGCATCTTAATTTTTTTCCTAGAGACAAACATGTGCAGGAATTTGGTCTAATATTGCACCATAAACTTTTACAATGATTAGTTCCTAAGTCTCTTTTATTAATTTGTTTTGAGTTTGTCCAACCTCGAAAAAAGAAAACTAAAAATAAATGTGAACAAATAAGAAACAAGATATCAATCTTATGCACTTCACATGCAGGCTGTTCTTTCTTTTAGGGTGTTTGATATTATGAAATCTTTGTAGTCTTTGATAACCACTAAAAAGAAGATAAGGATCCGAGATTGCAAAATGTATCTCTAGATACACTATTTTTTTCTAACCAGATGTTTTTCACATCCTTTCTGACTCACAGTCCTTCAGACAGAGATAAACTATGCATAATATTCACACTACTAAAGATTCCTGAAACATGTCCCTGCATTTCTTGATGTTCTTACTTTAGTTTAGTCTTTTATTTATCTTTAAAATGGAAGTGGGGAAAAATAAACCTGTTGTCTACAAAGGAATTATACACACTTAGAGTCCTTTAAAATTTTTTTACTGTTGCTTCTCCAGACAGAGAAAGAAAAATGTTCATGAGAACACATGGACACAGGGAAGGGAACATCACATACCAGGGCCTGTCACGGGTGGGGGGCAAGGGGAGGGAGAGCATTAGGACAAATGCCTAATGCATGTAGGGCTTGAAACCTAGGTGATGGGTTGATAGGTGCAGCAAACCACCATGACACACATATACCTATGTAACAAACTTGTATGTTCTGCACATGTATCCCAGAATTTAAAGTAAATTAAAAAAAAAAAAAGGATAATGTTCATTCGAGCCACTTATTCTTCAGGTGTTTGCATTCCTATTTTGCTGGGAAAAAATACCCCAAGAGTTAAAAGAAATACACTGCAATCAAACTGACTGACAAGATAATAATTGGCTCCAAATACTTAAAAGCATGAAAATGGAATTTTAGAAAAAAGATGTTGACATCTCATATACGAAGATTATCAATTGATAATAATTAATAATGATTCTAAATAAGGTGTTCAACCAAAGCTATTTATACTTATCTTTGCATGAAACAATTTTAGCTTTCTAATAAATGGAAGGGGTTCACTTGGATATTTGATAGTTTGGAGGGTTTTAGTAAGTGTAATATTTCTACTTCCTCTTACAACCTTCATTCCAGAACATTTCATTAAAGACTAAATCCTGTCATTAAGCCCAAGAAAAACAATTTGGTTTAAAACAATATCTTTTGAAGAGAAACCATATACACTTGAAAAGTTTCCAGCAAAATTCTTTGAGGTCTTGGCATAGTTTCAAAAGTTGCTAATGTTTCAAAGGGTCACCAGTATCTTTCCTCCCCCATTTTTACCCCTCACTAAGAACTTAAATACACTCATTCTTCTCTATAACACAGTACTGTCTCAGTATAAGAAATCACTATTTCCTCACACATCTATGTTCATAGCAGCACTATCCACAATAGCCAAGAGGCGGGTGCAATCCAGTTGTCTATTCACGGATGATTGGATAAGCCAAATGTGGTATATACATACAGTGGAATATTATTCAGCCTCAAACAGGAAGGAAATCCTGTCACATAGTACAACGTGGAGGAACCTTGAGGACGTTATGCTAAGTGAAATAAGACAGTCACAAAAAGACAAATACTATGAGGTTCCACTCTTATAAGTAGTAGGTAAACTCATAGAAACCAGAAAACAGAACGGCAGTTGCCAGGGGCTGGCAGGAGAGGAGGCGGAAATCAGTTTTTCAATGGGTACAGAGCAAGCTTGTACAACCTGTGGCCCTATGAGCCACATGCGGCCCAACACAGATTTGCAAACCTTCTTAAAAGATGATGAGTTTTTTTGGTATATAATTTTTTCTTTAGCTCATCAGCTGTAGTTTGTGTTAGTGTATTTTGTGTGTGGCCCAGGATAATTTTTCTTCTTCCAATGTAGCCCAGGGAAGTCCAAAGATTGGATACCCGTGGTATAGAGTTTCAGTTTTGCAACATGAAAAAGTTCGAGAGATCTGTTGCACAGCAATGTGAAATACTTAACACTACTGAATGGTACACGTAAAGGTAGTTAGGATGATACACTTTATGTTCTGTGTTTTTTACCACAATTATAAGTATATAAATATGTAAGAAATTACTATTTGCTCAGAGAGCTTTTCATTCCCAAAGTTTATTTGACTTAAACATTTCCCATTGTGGTGAGAAAGGAATGGAAACCTGTTGTCTCATAGTATCTTAAAAATAGCACATGCATCCATTTTTTCTTTACTAAGCTCCATAGGTATTAAATAATTTACCCTGTCAAACTTGATTGGGTTTTTTGTTTTGTTTTGTTTTGTTTTGAGACAGAGTCTGGCTCTGTCGCATAAGCTGGACTGCAGTGCTGTGATCTTGGCTCACTGCAGCCTCTGCCTCCTGGGTTCAAGCGATTCTCCCATGTCAGCCTCCCAAGTAGCTGAGATTACAGGCACCCGCCACCACACCCAGCTAATTGTTGTATTTTTAGTAGAGACAGGGTTTCACCATGATGGCCAGGCTGGTCTCAAACTCCTGGACTCAAGTGATCCGCCTGCCTCAGCCTCCCAAAGTGCTGGGATTACAGGCGTGAACAACCGTGCCTGGCCATTGATTGGGTTTTAGAAGTTTCCAGTTTTCAGGCAGAAGAATGTTTAAATTGAAATTCGAAAGGAATTAAGCACTATATTTCTTAAAAGGGTACTGAAAATTGCAATTAGCTCACACCCAGGCTCACCTGGGGAACTACTAATTCTCATCAAATGAGGTGGAAGATTCGTTTTGGATTAAGAGGAAAGCACTTGGAAAGAAGGGGATACATATGTGGTACAGGCTGAATATTCTTTATGTGAAATGCTTGGAACCAGAAGTGTTTGTGATTTTGTGCGCGTAATGAGATCTGCATATACACAATGAGATGGGACCCAAGGCAAAACACAAAATCCATTTATATTTTATGTGCACCTTACACACATAATCTGAAGGTAATTTTATACAATATTTTGCATACTTTTTTGTACACGAAACACAGTTTGTATTAAGTATTTATGTGTGGAATTTTCCACTTGTGGAGTCATGTCAGAGCTCAAATAGTTCTGTATTTTGGAGCATTTCAGGCTTTCAGATCAGGAAGGCACGACCTGTATAAAAAACAGAGTAACTTCTAGTATTCTTGCTTCTCTGCTCTTCCCTCTTGCTCAGCCAATGCTGTGATCCATTTCTGTTGTGTGGGTGTTTAAGGCAGAGGCAAAGTGACTAAAGTCTCTGTTTCAGATGCTCCCACGTGCAACACTTAAGAATCTGGCATTTAACTCATTTCTTAACCTGTTAGTGGTACACACAGATTTAGGAAGCGAAATACATTCTCTTCTGCACTGGAGTCTGTGAGAAGGTTGGAGGCAGGAAGGCTGAAATTGTCCTTCATCAGTTATTTTCTGCCCTCACTCCACTTGCTACCCTTCCTGGGGTCTCTTTCCTAAGTGTCATTTTTGTGGAGAAGGGGATGGTTTCTCCACTTCCCACATAGAAAAAGTATGTCATGATGTATTAGTTCCTAGTTTCTTGGGTTTATGTCGGTCTCCTTACAAAGTTCCAGAAAGCAGCATTGTCCCCTCTGATCCGTGATTTTGCTTTTTGCAGCTTTCATTACCCGCAGTCAACTGTGATCCAAAAATATTAAACAGAAAATTTTAGAAATCAACAATTAAGTTTTTAATTGCATGCTGTTTTGAGTAGTGTGGTGAGATCTTGCACTACCCTGCTCCATCCCTCCTGAGAGGTGAATCACCCCTTTGTCTAGCATATCCTGAGTTACAGATGTCACCTGTCCCTGACTTACTCAGTAGCCATATCATCTCAGTTATCAGATCAACTATGAAGAAATTACAGTGCTTGTGTTCAAGTCACCCTCACTGTGCTGAATAATTGCCTCAAAGTGCAAAGGTAGTGATACTGGCATAGTGTTATAATTGCCCTATGTTTAGTTATTCCTGTTCATCTCATCTGTGCCTAATTTATAAACTTTATCATAATTATCTATGTATAGGGAAAAGCATAATATATACAGGATTCAGTACTATCCGAGGTTTTAGGCATCCACTGAGATAGTGTTGAAATGCATCCTTTATAGCTAAGGTGGACTACTGGATAGACTCTTTTTTTCTTTTTGCTAAGGGATGGGGTCTTGCTCTGTCACCTAGCAGGTTGGAGTGCAGTGGTGCAATCATGGCTCACTGGAGCCTCAAACTCATGGACTCAAGCCATCTTCTCACTTCAGCCTCTCAAGTAGCCGAGTAGCTGGGACTATAGGCCCAAGCCACCACACTGGCGAATTTCTTAATTTTTTGTAGAGACAGGGTCTCACTATGTTGCCCAGGATATTCTCAAACTCCTGGCCTCAAGTGATCCTCCCACCTCAGCCTCCCAAAGTGCTGGGACTATAGTCATGAGGCATCTTACCTCACCTAGACTTTCTGTTTGTGTCAGTTCAGGTTCATTCATTCATTTGACAAATATTTATTATTTAAGATATACTAGGCAGTGGCCCTTTACAGTACAGTGCATGTCTATTTAGTATGACCCTCTAGTATCCTAGATATGAGCCCTTTAAAAATCATGAAGTATCTCAAAAATGACTCTAGACTTCAATTGAATGATGATTTTTTTAAGAGATGGGTCTTGCTATGTTGCCCAGGCTTGAGCGCAATAGCTATTCACAAGCACAATCACAGCCTCGAACTCCTGGTCTCAAGCAATCCTCCTGCCTCAGCCTCTTGAGTAGCTGGGACTATAAGAACCCAGCTAAAATGATGATCCTGACCATCAACTAAATACTGGATATATAATGAGGCATGTTTTTAAAAATTACACCACAGATTCTTGCATCATTTATGGAAATAAACAAACCAGCCATCTTTCAAGTGTGGTATTTCTGAAAGTACCCATGGAGGTGCTGGCACGTGCTTGCTCACAAGAAATCTACCCTGGCCTTGAACACTCACCCCTGTGACCCAGCTCTGGTCTAAGGCTCCCCTATTCAGACCACAGGATAGGCTACTATTGGAGCAGCCGAAATATACATGGCCTCCAGCCTGGGCCTGCTGGGAGCAGGGGCTGGTGCCTCAGGGCATCCTGACTGGCTGGCTGGTTTCCATCCCTTTTGCCTTGGCCCATGGACACTCCTGCCTGCTCACCTGACTTTGGGGCCTGAGCTGATCCCACAGCCACGGGCCCTTGGCATTTCCAATCTGCTTCTGGCTTTGTGCCCTGTCTCTATGATCCACTGCTGCTCAAGTCCAAGCTTGACAGTCGTGACTAATGGGGGCAGGTCACCCTTTCAGCTCCAAGGTGATATCCCATCTACCTCCCTCTAGCGTGTCTGACTCAAACAAAAGCATTTTCTTCTAACCCCCAGCAACCTTAGAGCGACTCCGACTGCACATTTACTTCCTATACTGTAAAAGCTAACAGAGAAAGAAGTTTCCTTCATGTTCCTTAGAAACAAATGGGAGCAAATTTACTAGAAATCACCTTGCAGTTTCATCCAGCCTCTTACTGTCTATGTTATCAACGCATCATTTTACCTCTCTGGAACTCAAACTTAAAATGCAGGCCTTAAGCTAACCCACTTCTGCTAGCTCTCCTGGTATAATACTGGAAGGAGGAGGTTAAAAGCATAGGTTTTGCAGATAGTCAGGCACATGCCGCTTATGCCCAACTAATTTTTTTTATTTTTGGTAGAGACGAGGTCTCACCATGTTGCCCAGCCTGAAAATTGACTAACTTTCAACCATGGATGAGTGGTTTAACCTCTCTAAACTTCCATCAAACAGAGATAATACCTACCTCATAGTGTTGTTTTGAGAATTAAATGAGACACTATATGTGCAGTTCTTACCAAATAGCATTAATCAACACACACATAAAATATATAAATAGTTACATGTAAATACTTAGTGCTTACATTTTTTAAATCATTCATCTCTGGATACCTTCTCTTTCATCTCAGTCCTTGCTTAAAGTCACAGCATACTTTAAGAAATAACTGCATGTTTCTGTGGCCAGGTAATATTTGTCAGAACCTTGGTTTTTTTTTTAATCAGGGTACAAAATTTTAGTTTTTAAAGTCACTTTTATCAAATCTATGGTTAAAATAGTTGTGGAGCTGTGCTAATTTGAACAGATGACTTTTTTTTTTAAGTACGAATTATTCTGGCAACCATTTTCTGATCTGATTACAATAAACATTTTTTAAAGAAGTTCCAGTTTTATGGCCAGGCACGGTGGCTCACACCTGTAATCCCAGCACTTTGGGAGGCCAAGGTAGGAGGACTTCCTGAGTGGGAGTTGGAGACTAGCTGCGGCAAAACCCCATCTCTACTTTAAAAAAAAAAAGAAAAAAAAAAGTTTCAGTTTTTCCTTTTGGGTTTTTGTTTTTTGTTCTTGGGGATTTTTTTCTGAGACAGGGTGTTACTCTGTCGCTGGAATGTAGCGGCACAATCATGACTCACTGTAATCTCCACTTCCAGGGTTCGAGCAATTCTCCCACCTCAGCCTCTCAAGTAGCTGGGACAACAGGCATGCGCCACAGTCCCCAGCTCATTGTTTTTTAGTAGAGACGGGGTCTCACTGTGTTGCCCAGGCTGGTCTCAAACTCCTAGGCTCAAGCAATCCTCCTACCTTGGCCTCCCAAAGAGGACAAGATTTTGGGTGTGAGCCACGAAACCCAGCCAGAAGTTCCAGTTTTTAATCTGGAAGCCAGAATAACTTGGTAAATCATTTCTACACTGAGGGAAGAAACCATCAAAGATGTATTTGTTTAGTGTCCCAAGTTCATGAACACTTTATATAGTATCTTTCAAGTCAGGCACCAGTAAAGAAAGTATGCCCACAGACAGGGGAACAGAGAGAGTTTTAATCTCATCATAATGTCAACAATTAAGGCCTACCATGTTCCACCTTATTTTCCAATTAGAGACAAAGAAGTAAAAGATTGAAGCCAATACTGAGAACTCAAGTAATTCTGATGGCTACAACATTGAGCTATAATTCCAGGCTCAGTGGATCCTTTCCAGGCCTGGCTCTATTCATCTAAGAAACTAAGAGAGACAAACAGGCCTCCTCCTCAGCATAACTATGATGAATAATTAATTAGCTAATACTACAAAGATAAATGTATCATCAATAGCAAATGAGATGCTTATAATTAACTTGGGACAAAGAAGTAGAAATCAAGAAATAGCCTGAATCTGGCCATGGTGGCTCATGCCTATAATCCCAGTGCTTTTGGAGACCAAGACAGGAGGATTGCTTGAAGCCAGGGGTTCGAGACCAGCCTGGGCAACATAGTGAGAATCTGTCTCTACAAAAAAATTAAAAAATAAATTTAAAAAATTAGCTGGGCATGGTGGTACACACCTGTAATCCCAGCTGCTCAGGAAGCTGAGATGGGAGGATCACTTGAGCCCAGGAGTTCAAGGCTGCAGTGAGCTATGATCACGCCACTGCGCTCCAGCCTGGGTGACAGAGCAGATTCTGTCTCTTAAAAAAAAAAAAAATAGCCTGAGATGGTTATTTTCATCACAAACTGCCTTTTTCTCTGAGGCAAGGCTGTTAAAATGCTAGCATTTAGAAAGGCCTATTGCCAAGTCAAATGTCCTTGGAATTTACATAAGGTCCAGGGCAGACTTGTTCAGCATGAGACAAACTGGACAAGGTCAGGTGGTGAACAGAGGCTCTGGAAGGCCATGCTTGTGTGCAGCACATCATTCATTCACTCCTTCTGTGGTGATGATATTGTGGCTCCCCAAAGACTTCCACATCCTCATCCTTAGAATCTGTGACTATGTTGCCTAACCTGGCAAAATGAACTTTCCAGATGTACAATTAAGTTAAGGATCTTGAGATGGAGAGATTATCCTTGATTAGCTGGGTGACTCCAGTGTAACCTCCTTATAAGAGAAGGAGGAAGCTGGGTGTGGTGGCACATTCCTGTAATCCCAGCTACACAGGAGGCTGAGGCAGGAGAATCGCTTCAACCCAGGAAGGCAGAGGTTGCAGTGAGCCGAGATCGTGCCATTGCACTCCAGCCTGGGCAACAAGAATGAAACTCCATCTCAAATAAATAAATAAATAAATAAATAAATAGAGAGAAGGAGGAGAGTTAGACTCAGAGAAGGAGATGGGATGGCAGAAGTGAGGTCAGAGTCACAGACAGAAATTTGAAGATGCTTCACTGCTGGCTGTGAAGACGGAGGAAGAGGACACGAGCCAACAAGTGCAAGAAGTCTCTGGAACCTGGAAAAAGCAGGGAAAGGGTCTCCCCTGCAACCTCTAAAAGGAAAGCAGTTCTGCTGACACTTCGACTTTAGCCTAATGAAGGCTGTTTTGGATTTCTGACTTCCAGAGCTATCATAATAAATTTGTGTTGTTTTCAGTGACTAAATGTGTGCTATTTTGTTACACTGGCAATAAGAAATCAATACTTCTAAGTGGCAGAGAGTCAAAGATGAAAAGATACGTTCCTCCTGTGGGCATTTGTTTAACAAATATTTATCGGGTTGCTCCAAGTCGCCTGATAGCTAATGCTTATCAGCCACCCATTGTGTGTCAGGCAGGATGTTAAGTGCTTTGCATCCATTTCTCCAATCCTCAGACCCATCCTAGTATACACATTGCTGACATTCATTAAACACTGTGAACCAGACACAGTCTTAAACACTTAACATGTATTATCATATTTCATTCTTGTAGCTCTGAGATAGATCATAATCACTCTCATTTTATACAAGTGGAAACAGGTGAAGGGAAGCTGAAAGTAGTTTCTCAGGGTCAAATTGCTAAAGGTGATGAAAATTTTAGCTTGTCTGCCTCCAGAGCCTGCTCTGTATTTTCCCCATATTCCAGATAAGTAAACTGAGGCTCAGAAAGGTTAAATAACTCGGCAAAACCAAAATTGATTAATCATCCACTGACCAGAACCAAACCGACTTTCTCCTGACTCTCCCTGTACACCCTCTCCACTTGCCCAGAGCCCTCTGATTCTAGTCTGAACCTTGTTCGGAAAACCTTGTGTTCAGCCTGTACAATGTAGCAAGGCCCCATATCTAAACAACAACAACAACAGCAAAAATCCTGGTATGGTGGCATGCATCTGTAGTCTCAGCTACTTGGGAAGCTGAGGCAGGAGGGTCACATGAGCTCAGGAGTTTGTGGCCACAATGAACCATGATTGCACCACTGTACTCCAGCCTGGGCTATAAAACAAGAACCTGTCTCAAAAAAAGAAAAAAGAAAGAAAGAAGGAAAGAAAGAAAGAGAGAGAGAGAGAGAGAGAAAGAAAGAAAGAAAGAAAGAAAGAAAGAAAGAAAGAAAGAAAGAAAGAAAGAAAGAAAGAGAGAGAGAGAGAGAGAGAGAGAAAGAAAGAAAGAGAGAGAGAGAGAGAAAGAAAGAAAGAAAGAGAGAGAGAAAGAAAAGAAAGAAAGAGAGAGAGAGAGAAAGAAAGAAAGAAAGAAAGAGAGGAGAGAGAAGAAAGAAAGACGGAGGAAGGGAAGGGGAGGTGAGGTGGGAGGGAGGGAGAGAAGGAAGGAAATCTTGTGTGTTGTAATGACTAGGTCTCTCACAGACTGATTCTCAAGTTGACCAGCTCTTGGTACAGAAATGTGGAGGCAGGGTATCCCAGGCTGGATGGCCTGAGTCCTCCCTGCTGTCTTCAGCTCCCTCTAAGCTGTGGTTAAGATGCCCATTTCACTGCATGAGTCAGTGACGGAACAGAACGGAACAGAACGAGGGCAGCAATTTTATTCACTCATTTAAACAGCCATGAAACACGTATTGATTATTTACTGCTCCTGAGAACTGCTACACTTCCCTACTTTTCAATGACATAAAGAGAGCTGATTTCTTGCTGGAACTGTTATGATAAAATGCACCTATAAAGCACACTCAGGGCAGGACTGGGTCCATCTTTTTCATCCTATACCGGAGCCCAGCACCGCACCTGGACTACAGTACAAAGCTCCATCACTGTTCTTGACTGATTTATGTAGCTCCGTTAACACTGTTGAGATCACTAATGGTTGCTAATGTGGCCTGCTGGGAAACCACGCAGGTAATTTCACTGTTTTGCCTATAACTGGGTTTGTCCTTTAGCCATCAAACTATGGCAGTCTTCAGTAGCTCAAATGTCAATGGTTTTTGTTGTTGTTGTTTTGAGAGCATCTCACTCTGTCACCCAGGCTGGAGTGCAATGGCGCAATCTCTGCTCACTGCAATCTCCGCCTCCCAGGTTCAAGTGATTCTCCTGCCTCAGCCTCCCAAGTAGCTGGAACTACAGGTGTGTGCCACCACACCCAGCTAATTTTTGTATTTTTAGTAGAGACGCGGTTTCACCAAGTTGACCAGGCTGATCTTGAACTCCTGACCTCAAGTGATCCACCTGTCTCTGCCTCCCAAAGTGCTGAGATTACAGGTGTGATCCACACCCAGGCTTTTTGTTTTTCTGTGACACGGTCTCACTCTGCCACCCAAACTGGAGTGCAGTGGCATAATCATAGCTAATTACAGCCTTGACTTCCTAGGTTCAGGCAATCCTCCCACCTCAGCCCCCCGAGTAGCTGGGACTACAGGTGTATGCCACCACGCCTGGCTAATTTGGTTTATTTTTAGTAAAGATGGGGTCTCGCTATGTTGTTCAGGCTGTTTGCAAACTCCTGGACTCAGGACACTCCCACCTCAGCCTCCCAAAAAGCTGAGATCACAGGCGCGAGCCAGCGTGCCCTGCCTCTGTGTCTCAAATGTCAAACAGCTAGCTACCTCAAGGTATGACAGGAATATTTTTAAAGTTGGTTGCTGTTTATGGAGTCCTTTCTCATGACTTGATACGTCGTCTCTGTGCCAGCCAAACAAACCTGTTTGCTACTGTGCTCCTGGCTTTCACCCATGGCTTCTTTGTCCTTCTACACAAATGGTGTTTCCACATTGAATGTGTGGACAAAAAAAAAAAAAAAAAAACAAGTTTTTAATGAATTAAAGTTAGTTTAATTCGGAAGTCTTACTGAGGACTATAGTCTGAGGCCTATAGCTCGGGAGGAGTCTTTCAGAGAGGAGATTTTGTCAGAAATCTCCCAGCCAGTGTTTTATATACAGGTGGGGAGGTTTATGATGACAGATCATATCCAACATACTCAAAAGTTATTATATTGGTGCAAAATCATTGCGGTTTTGCTAATAGAAGTAGTTACTTTGAAGCAGAATCACATCAAGGTTGCGGCATGAGTCCATCTAGTTATAGATTACAAAATATGCATGGTCACTAACCTCATCAGAAGTCATCTTATGTTGGCTGGTCACAGTGGCCTGTAATCCCAGCACTTTGGGAGGCCGAGGTGGGTGGAACACTTGAGGTCAGGAGTTCGAGACCAGGCTGGCCAACATGGTGACACCCCCGTCTCTATTAAAATACAAAAAAAATTAGCTGGGTGTGGTGACATGTGCCTATAATCCCAGGTACTCAGGAGGCTGAGGCAGAAGAATCGCTTGAACCCAGGAGGCAGAGGTTGCAGTGAGCCGAGATCACACTACTGTACTCCAGCCTGGGCGACAGAGCAAGACTCTGTCTCAAAATGAAAAAAAAAAAAAAAAAAGAAAGTTATCTTATGTTTAAGGGAAGACAAGAACAAGGGTCATTTATCTTTTAAGGAATATGGTGACTCAAGTAAGAGACACAGAGCGCCACATGCTCTGTCCTGTTTCGTCTTCAAAGCATCCCTCCAGAGATCTGCACGTCACCACAGAGCCAGGTGCTTGGTGAAATTATGCTGGCAAGCAGAAATGAGCAGATATGGCTTCCGTTTGCTACTTCGTCTCACAAATGCTTTTTACTTTCTCTGCACCAACTCATACCCCTCCCGTTTATCTCCTCCTGAGTTATCACCATCCTAACCAGGTGATCCCAGAAGTCACATTCCCTCTGTTTTTGCATATGTGCTGGATTGCCGAGGTAAGATTCTGTCCATCAAGGCTTGTATCTATGCATCTTGTGTGTCCTCAGAAAAATCACAAGTCTTGGGATGGTAGAAATCATAAAATCATATCTTCTATTTCTTTCCTATCAAATCCCTGCCAGGATACTTATTAGTACAGATATTAATTCAGTTTTCAGTAAGTATGCAATACGTGGCTCTAACTGTGTTTGTTCTTTTATACAGGTAGAAACAACAGATTTTCATTTTAGTCCTGGCTCTGTCTTGAACTACCTGAGTGGTATTAGCTGGAACACTTCACTCCTGCCCACGTGCCTCTCAATTCTAAAATGAGGAGAAAGACCAAGCACAGAAACTCATGCCTATAATCCCAGCACTTCGGGAGGCCAAGACAAGAAGATCACTTGAGTAAGGAGTTCGAGACCAGCCTGAGCAACATAGCAAGACCCACATCTCTACAAAAAATTTAAAAATTAGCTGGGCATGGTGGTACACAATTGTGGTCCAGTTGAATGCTAAGTAGATGTTAGCTATCATCATCGTCTGTACTATTATTAGGCCTTTATTAATTATTATTACTATTGGCTCTTAAACCAACATGATTTTTGCCACATTGCCCAGGCTGGTCTCAAACTCCTGACCTCAGGCAATCCACCCACCTTGGCCCCGCAAAGTGCTGAGACTACACGTGTGAGTCATTGCGCCCGCCCCCTGGGTATATATTGAAAAGGATGAATAGCTGTGAGCTTGGGCAAGTTGCTTAATCTCTCAGTGCCTTGGTTTCTCACCTGAGATGAATAATGGTCCACATCTCATACGGTTCTTGTGAGGATTCAGGCAATTAGACCCAGACTGGCTACTTAGTAAGCACTCAGTAGATGTTAGCTATCATCATCATCTTGATTATTATTAGGGCTTTATTAATTATTATTTTTTATGAGAAAGTCTTGCTCTGTTGCCCAGGCTGGAGTGCAATGGCGCAAACTTGGCTCACTGCAACCTCCGCCTCCCAGGTTCAGTTAATTCTCCTGGCTTAGCCTCCCAAGTAGCTGGGATTACAAGCGCCCACCACAATGCCGGGTGAATTTTTTGTATTTTTAATTGAGACAGGGTTTCACCATGTTGGCCAAGCTGGTCTCGAACACCTGACCTCAGGTGATCTGCCCACCTTGGCCTCCCAAAGTGCTGGGATTACAGGCATGAGCCACCGCATCTGGCCAATTATTATTACTATTATAGGCTCTCAAGCCAATTCCCAGTAGGACTTTTACCCACATGAGGATGGAAGCTCTGGCAGGACAGGAAGCCAGTCTACCTGCTGGCAAGCAGAGAAGCCCAGGGTGCCGCCTGCCAGTATTTTTAGCAGCAATGGTGAATCACGAGCAGTTAGTGTCAGAAAGACTTAAAATTGAAATAGCTTCTAACACTTCGACAGTATTTTTACCACACTGTTTTATCTGGGCATTAAAATATATATGGTTTTAATTATATCTTGCTTTGCAGGAGGGGAAAAAAAAACCCTCAACCGCTTGCCATCTCTCTCCTTTTTATATGTGTCTTTCTCCATGAACAGCAGGCCTCTAAAAATGATGGCATGAAGCGGAGTGTCTCTCGGTCAGGTGGAACTGGCCTCCCAGGCCGCATTTAGCCCAATGTTATTACAGGAAATGAATGCATTGTATTGAAGGCCGTTTGTCGCTCATTGTTCCTCAGGCTCAGGCCTGTGTGGGACTGTTTGTCCTCCTGCACACACAGCAGCCATTGTGTCCCCTGCAACATCCTACATGCAGCTGTGAACAGTTGTGCCTGAGCCAGTTTATCGGCCGTGGAATTCACTCAGAAAGGAATTGGGAGAAACATATCAAGTCAGAGCCCTCATTTTCTCTGGGAATGTTCTGAGCTCTCCGGCATTCCTCCTCCCACTTGGCCAAGAAAAACAAACAAACAGTGGCCTCCTTTGATGTACGCGCCTCTGGGCTATTCAGAGGTGGGATTTTTGGGTAATAATTTCCAATTTCTACAGGGAATCTCCATTCACAACTTTCTGCACCCAGAGACCGAAGGTAACAGAATCTAATAGCTACAAAGGCTATCCCTGCCACCGACCTCTGCGGCCAAATGGTGTCCCCTATAGTAAACGAAGTCGAGGGGGTGTCCTACCCCGTCATTTCACACCATGACAGCTGTGAGGCTAATTTGCAGAATGACTCTATGAACACTGTGTGGTCCTTTTGGGTTTCATATGGCCCACCTCCCATAGGACACATATTTAATCCATCAGAACATGAAACACTTGGCTGGGCACAGTGGCTCACCCCTGTAATTCCACACTTTTGGAGGCCGAGATGAGAGCATTGCTTGAGGCCAGGGGTTCGAGACTAGCCTAGGCAATATAGAAAGACCCTATCTTTATTAAAAAAAGAATGAAAAATAAAAAACAGGAGGCCGGGCATGATGGCCCATGCCTGTAATCCCAACACTTTGGGAGGCCAAGGCGGGTGGATCACCTGGGGTCAAGAGTTCGAGACCAACCTGGCTAACATGGCAAAACACTGTCTCTACTAAAAATGCAAAAATTAGCCAGGCATGGTGCTGGGCACCTGTAGTCCCAGCTACTTGGGAAGCTGAGGCAGGAGGATCGCTTGAACCCAGGAGGCGAAGGTTTCAGTGAGCCGAGATCATGCACTCGAGTCAGACTGCACTGCAGCCTGGGAAACAGAGTGAGACTCTGTCTTAAAAAATGATAATTATGAAAAAAAAAAAAATACAAGAAATATCCGCTCCCAGGCTAGAAAGGGGAGTCAAGGAAGACTGAGGCAGGGTTCATAGGTGTACAATCATATCAAGTCTTGGCAACTGTTTAGGTGGGACAGTTGAGGCTTGGGTTGACTTAGAAACATTGATCACTCTTTCTTAAGCACAGTGCCTACAATTTTGGTTGGTAAATGGTAGGGTTTTAGGCTTGGTTGTGTAAAGTGAACCAACCATCTGTTTTTTTCCTTGGACTGCAGTGGTGCTCAACAGAACATTTTGCATGAGGAGCCATAAGCTAAACATTTGCTCTAAAACATGTACGTGTATCTATATGTCTATGTACGTGTAATTATAAAACCATGTGTATACACTTATCAGAATAAATCTCTAATGCTGGGTATGGTGGCTGACGCCTGTAATCCCAACACTTTGGGAGGTCAAGGCAGGTGGATCACTTAAGCCCAGGAGTTCGAGCAACACAGTGAAACCCTGTTTCTACAAAAAAAATACACAAATTATCTGGGTGTGGTGGTGCATGCCTGTAGTCCCAGTTACTAGGGAGGCTGAGGTAGAAGGATTGCTTGAGTCTGGGAGGTCAAGGCTGCAGTAAGCCATGAGCATGCCATTGCTTGGGTAACAGAGCAAGACACTGTCTCAAAAGAAAAAAAAAAGAATAAATCTCTAACAAACACAATACATCAATAGTTGCCAATAAAGTTTAGATTAAATAGAATTTAGAAGAACATGACTTCACTAAGTCCAAATAAATACATAGATGTAACTTTTCCTGACTGGCCAAATTTCCAGTTTTCACTATTAAGTGTGACTCTGATGTTCATAAACAGGGCAAAGGAGGAAACAAAGTTAATTCACTCAACTTGTTCTTCAGAGTCTAAAAGTCTTCTGGGGCTTATGCTCAACTTTTACACAATGGCTTTGGCATTAAAAGTCTTTGCACAGGCTGCCTATAATCCCTGCACTTTGGAGGCCAAAGAAGGAGGATTGCCCTGAGCCCAAGAGTTTGAGACCAGTGTGGGCAGCATGACGAGATCCTGTCTCTACAGAAAATTTTAAAAACTAGCTGGGCATGGTGGTGCACGCCTGTAATCCCAGCTACTGGAGAGGCTGAGGCAGGAGCGTCGCTTGAGCCCAGCAGGTCGAGGCTGCAGTGAGCTGTGAGTATGCCACTGCACCCAAGCCTGGGTGACCCTGTCTCAAAAAAAAATAAAAATAAAAAAATTTTAAAGCCATTGCACAGTTTTCTCCGCTGCTGGAATAAATGCATCTTCTGCTAGCTCTAATTGCCCTAGTAAAAGAATATTATCTTTGACCACTGATCCTGAGAACCCAAATTCCCTGCAATTCCTTTACTAAAGGAAATCCCTGTCTTCTCTCCATTTCCAGCCCCTGAACGCTGTTTTTCTTACAACCAACAAAGAAGAGTATAAAGGTGTTTACAGAAAGAGCATCCCTGGGAGCCCCCTTTTCCTGGGACAGTTATTCTTCTTCCAAACAGAGAAGGGTTCTTTTAATAATCAAGTTACCAATTTATTCTAAACTCTCCCCTCCCAACCGATAGTTGAAGCTTGGAATGGCCATAAAAATAATATCACATCAAAAGCTAATTATGTTCCTTCCCACCCATCCTTCTTGCCAAGTAATCTTGGGTTTTGGCACCTTGTTTTATTGTTTTCTGAACATTAAAAAACAGCAGAAGGCAAGGGAGGCAGCAGAGAATGGGAACAGATTAGGCTTTAAAATAGAGGTGTCAAGGTGGTTCCCCGCAGGCTCTGTTCTGATCTAGCAATTGGTAATTTCAGATCCACTTGCTTTCATAAGCATCTGGATAGCAGTAGATTGAGCAGCAATTAAGGGATAGAGCCTTAAGCTGAATGAACTTACTTCTCTAGCATAACTATTGTTTTTCATGGTTTCCAGTGCAAAATAAATTTAAACAAACTTATAAAATATTTAAGTGAATAAACAACATGTGAAAAAAACAAATTCATAGAAATTGGCCAGTTGTTCAGAGCACATTTGCAAAACACTCTAAATTGGAGATCCTCAAACATTTTACTCACAACTCCCCACCTCCACTCAAAAAAAAAAGAAGTTTGAAAAACTATGCAGCACTTTCTCACCTGTTTGAAGGATAACATCTAAAATTTTTCAACATAAGTTTAAATAGTTGCCAGGGATGCAATTTCCAGTGGATTGTAAATGTTAATATTGTAAACTAAACCCACAGATCACTTTTAAATGTGTCTGATGGAATCTAAATATCTGGGCAATTTAATACTCATTTTCATTCACTAAACAGATTACGAGGCCAGACATGGTGGCTCATGCCTGTAATCCCAGCACTTTGGGAGGCCAAAGTGGGTGGATCACCTGAGGTTAGGAGTTTGAGACCAGCCTGGCCAACATGGTGAAACCCCGTCTCTACTAAAACTACAAAAAAATCACTGGATGTGGTGGCACACGCCGAAATCCCAGCTACTCGGGAGGCTGAGGCAAGAGAAACTCTTGACCCTGGGAGGCGAAAGTTGCAGTGAGATGAGATTGTGCCACTGCACTCCAGTCTGGGCACAACAAAGCGAGACTGTCTGAAAAAAAAGAAAGAATATGAAAGTCGTTGTTTAATATTTGAAAATAAAACATCTTTTTTTCTTTTTATATCCATTCTACTTCTCCATATAATTTTATCCTAATGAAATTGATTCTTATCTCTGATTTTTTCTTTTTTTTTTAGACAAGGTCTTACCCTGCCACCCAGGCTGGAGTGCAGTGGCATGATCATGGCTCACTGCAACCTCAATCTTCTGGGCTCAAGGGATCCTCGTGCCTCAGCCTCCCTAGTAGGGGTGACTATAGGCACCCACTACTATGCCCAGAGACTTTTATTCTTTTTGTAGACATGGAGTCTTGCTATGTTGCCTGGACTGTCTCAAACTCCTGGCTTCAAGCAATCCTCCCACCTTGGCTTCTCAAAGCGCTGTGATTGCAGGCATAAGCCACAGCACCAGGAATTGTTTTGCTTTGTTTTTGAGATAGGGTCTCACTTTGTTGTCCAGGCTGGAGTGCAGTAAGGAGATCACAGCTCACCGTAGCCTTGAACTCTGGGCTCAAGGTATCCTCCTATCTCAGCCTCCCAAGTAGCTAGGACTTCAGATGCATACCGTCACACTCAGCTAATTTTTAAATTTTTAAAAATGTTTTGTAGACATAGAGTTTTGCTACGGCTGGGGTCACCCAGAATGGTCTTAAACTCCTGGGCCTAAGTGATCCCCCCACCTCAGCCTCCCAAAATGCTGGGATTACAGGTGTGAGCTACTGCACCCAGAAAAAAATTGTTTTATTAATCATACTGTCATACTTCTCTGTCACAAAATAGATTTAAAAGCTGCATCTATGACTGGAATTTGGAAGGAGAGTTGGAGGTAGGTTTATGATTTGAGGGACTGGAGCAAGCCTGAGAAACACTCAACAGTTTGCTTCAACATCATGCTCAGTGTGCTAGGAGCAAACAGCATGGCGTCTGGAACATAGATGTTTCCACCAGTTTCTCCCAGCAAACAAGCATCAGAATCTTGATGCGAGAAAGAGGGAGGCAAGTGTGAAAGTACTTTCTTAGCTAGGCATGGTGGCTCATACCTGTAATACCATCACTTTGGGAGGCCAAGGTGGGCGGATCACTTGAGGTCAGGAGTTCGAGGCCAGCCTGGCCAACATGGTAAAACCCTATCTCTGCTAAAAATAGAAGCCGGGCATGGTGGTGTGTGCCTACAATTCTAGCTTGGGAGGCTGAAGCAGGAGAATCACTTGAAACCGGGAGGTGAAGGTCGCAATGAGCCAAGATCACGCCACTGCTCTCCAACCTAGGTGATGGAGACTTCATCTCAAAAAAAAAAAAAAAAA
>NW_016804965.1:3859663-3865190 GCF_001698545.2 Rhinopithecus bieti
TTTTTTGAGACGGAGTCTTGCTCTGTCGCCCAGGCTGGAGTGCAGTGGCGCAATCTCGGCTCACTGCAACCTCCACCTCCTGGGTTCATGCCATTCTCCTGCCTCAGCCTCCCGAGTAGCTGGGACTATAGGCGCTTGCCACTACACCCGGCTAATTTTTTTGTATTCTTTAGTAGAGACTGGGTTTCTCTGTGTTAGCCAGGATGGCCTCGATCTCCTAACCTCGTAATCCGCCCGCCTCGGCCTCCTAAAGTGCTGGGATTACAGGCGTGAGCCACCGTGCCCGGTCAAAAAGTGCTTTCTCATGCAAAACTCTGTGAGACTTTGGGAGCATACAACAGGACTGCTTTGGTCTGAGGTAGAAGAACATGCCCGAAAAGTGATGGGGAAGGTTCATCTCTACTTCTGTAGGGCCACCTCTGCATAGGGAGCCATGGATGCTCTAAGGCTGCAGCCCTGGGAAGCAGCACACAGTATCACTATTTGCAGCCCCCAGGCCAGCACCTGCTCTGGTGGTGCCTGCCCCACAAGCGGTTGCAGACCCCAGCCCAGAACAAGAACTAGGGCTGTATCTGTGGGCAAGTCCATCATAATGGCACCAGCAGTCTCAGCACAGTGTTGCCAGAGACACCCCAACATCAGCCCCAGCATCCCTAGAGCAACATGTCTTCAGTGGTTGTGGTGACATCAGCCACAGCTGATGAGAGCAAAGTATCAGAACTGTGTTGTTCAGATGAGGGGCTGAGCAGCAACTTCAGGGGTGGCATTTCCTACATGAGCCAAAGAAAATGGCCAACACTCAAAAGACATATTTGCAAACCCACGTAAAACATTAACTAGGACCCCTCAAAAAGATTGGTATGGACTTGGGTGGGTTCCAGAGATACTGCAGTAGCAGAGGAAAGCCAGAACCAAGAAAGCATTGCTATTCTGCATGGATCTGCCTTTACTTATTTGCAGGACAAAAACTAGGAATTTTCCAGTCCTGCAGAGCACACAATTGAATTAAGAGAAAAGAATATTACTGTCGATCAAATCAGAATGAAGGGTAGAAGTAGCAAAGAAAAGAAGAAAAGCAGAAGTTAGCATGGCAAGACCGACCTTCCAATTCTTCTACAAGAGGAGAGAGAGGAAAAAACAGAGGCATTTGCCGATAATCAATATCCAGTTCCAATAAATAGAACCTTAACTGAAGGTCACTAAGTGGCTGATTTTAGTTGTGGTTTTTGTTTTGTTTTGTTTTTTTGAGACGGAGTCTCACTCTGTCGCCCAGGCTGGAGTGCAGTAGCGCAATCTTGGCTCACTGCAACCTCTGCCTCCTAGGTTCAAGCCATTCTCCTGCCTCAGCCTCTGAGTAGCTGGGATTACAGGCGCCCGCCACCACACCTGCCTAATTTTTCTATTTTTTTAGAGACAGGCTTTCACCCTGTTGACCAGGCTGGTCTCGATCTCCCAACCTCAAGTGATCTGCCAGCCTCGGCCTCCCAAAGTGCTGGGATTACAGGTGTGAGCCACCACACCTGGCCCATTTTTAGTTGTCTTTTCAGAGGGTTTGAAGATCTATAAATGAGAAGTAATGTAGATATATGCCAAGTATATCGTGGATGCCTGAAACAGAGAAAAATGGAGGGATGCAGGCAGGAGAAGAATCTGTACTCTAGAGAAGACAGCAATTTTTAAAAATGAGGCCCTACATCTGGCAAATCACCAAAAAATTAAAAATCGGTAGGCAGCTGAGCCTGGCACAGAACATGTTCTGAAAAGAACTCGCTGTATCCACTAGCATTCTCCCTTTGGGTTTTTTCTTTTTCCCAGAAAGATGAGAAAACAACCCTGTACTAAAACAGCTCTGAGCAGGGAAAGCATTTTGGCTCCTGAAGACAAGTCAGCATGTGCACACATTCCCAGAATCCCCCAGACCCCACCCCACATTAGCATGAAACTCCCTAAATCCCAGTTAGCTCTGCAGAGGTGAAGATGGACGCTAGGCTCTATTGCACAGCTGGGTGAAGAAAGCCATCAAGGTCTCTCCCACTTTGAAATGCAACAAGTCTCCAGGCTTTTGCCCATAGTCCACTACTTGATTTAGTTCTAGATGGCTTATCTAGTTGTTTGGTTTCTTTCACAAAATTGTAAGCTCTTTTCTTCTTCCTCTATATCCTCCATATTACCCAGGACATTGGACTGGGCTTAATAAATGCTGTTTAAGTGATTAAATACAACATTATTTAATTGCTGAGCAAAACAAGTCATTATCAGAGAGAATTTCGGATAGTCCCGAAAAATTCAGCCTCTGCAGATCCTTTAAAAGTGAATGTCCTATAGTAATACAGTAATTGCAGTGGAGCGGTGTAATTGCATTCCGCTGTTGCCTGGGCCGGATCCTGTCTTGCTGTGGGAATCTAGGAGTTGTATTTTGGACTGATAATTATGTACAGTGGGAAAAGGAGCAAAAAATGGGAGCAAAGGGAGTTCTAGGATATGCCAGACAACTTTTACATATGCAAACTCATCCATTTACGTGACAACACTGAGAAGTATTCATTTTACAGATGAAAAAAGCAAAGTTCATAAAGCTGTGAGAAATTGAATCAGGGATAAAACTGGAACTCAGATCAAACAGACTCTGAATTCGGGCTCTTTCCGGCACACCAGAGGTCCTCCTTTGGGATGGAAGAAGTCAGGGTTAGGGCATCCGGATGTCTGCTTGAGCTTGCTGACCTCCGGCTCCTGTGTGAGTCCCAGTCCCTGCCAGCCCCTTTCTTTTCCCATAACAGGCAAGGGTTTAAAATTACAGATCCACCAGAGCAAAGTGTCCCACTTCCCACAAAAAATTCTCATCCAAATCCTGAGTTCATCGTACCCTTCGAGGAACACGGCAGCTATTTACTGAAAGGAATCAAGTAAGAAAGGGGCTTTCCCAAGCCGGGCGTGGTGGCTCACGCCTGTAATCCCAGCACTTTGGCAGGCCAAGGTGGGCGGATCACTTGAGGTAGGAGTTCGAGACCAGCCTGCCAACACGGTGAAACCCCGTCTCTACCAAAAATACAAAAATTAGTCAGGCATGGTGGTAGGTGTCTGTAATTCCAGGTACTCAGGAGGCTGAGACAGGAAAATTGCTTGAACCCAGGAGGCAGAGTGTGCAGTGATCTGAGATCATGCCACTGCACTCCAGCCTGGGTGAAAAGGGCAAGACTTCATCTCAAAAAATAAAAATAATAAATAATAAATAAAGGGGCTTTCCTGAAGAGAAGGGAAGAAGACATCTAGGGATGCCACATGAGCCCACACGGAGTATCCCCGACCCCCTCCGCGCACATGTGGCTTTATTAGGCAAACTTTAACATTCACCTTGGAAATACCAACAACTCATACGGCAAAGGAATCCAGTGGGTCTTCCTAAAGCAGTCCTTTGCATGTCATTTGAGGCTTAGTTCCTACAGAATGAGCTCCACATCTTGTATTTGATCAACAGCTGCAGACTATTCTGTTCTGGTTTTCTTCTAATGATTTTCTAAAAAAAACAAAGCAACACCTGTCATTTGAAATAACAGCAATAATCATAGCAAACACATATATAATACTTATAAGGTGTGAGGCATTATTATTATTTTCTCTCTCTTTTTTTTTTTTTTTTTTGAGACAGAGTCTTGCTCTGTCGCCCAGCCTGGAGTACAGCGGTGTGATCTCCACTCACTGCAACCTCCACCTCCCGGGTTCAAGCGATGCTCCTGCCTCAGCCTCCCGAGTAGCTGGGATTACAGGTACCCATCACCATGCTCAGTTAATTTTTGTATTTTTAGTAGAGATGAAGTTTCACCATGTTGGCCAGGCTGGTTTCGAACCCCCGACCTCAAGTGATCCACCCGCCTCGGCCTCTCAAAGTGTTAGGATTACAGGTGTGAGCAATTGCACCCAGCCCCCACAGTTTCCTCTTACAATCTCTGTATTTACATCAGATTTGCAGACTGCCACTCAAAATGACTCCTAGCTCCATATTCATTGGTCAGCCCAGGAAAGAGAAACAATAAATCCTTGAATTGTTAGCAACCAAGGAGGCTAGCTGGCAAGAGGGAAAGGCTAGAGTCAACTGATGCCATTTGTATCATTTGCTACCAGGAGGCAAGAAGTTAGGTTTGCCAAATAAAACAGAGGGCCGGGCAAGGTGGCTCAAGCCTGTAATCCCAGCACTTTGGCAGGCCGACGTGGGCGGATCATGTGAGGTCAGGAGTTCGAGACCAGCCTGGTCAAAATGGTGAAACCCTGTCTCTACTAAAAATACAAAAACTAGCTGGGTGTGGTGGTGTGCACCTGTAATCCCAGCTACTTGGGAGGCTGAGGCAGGAGAATCGCTTGAACCCAGGAGGCGGAGGTTGCAGTGAGCCAAAATCAGGCCACTGCACTCCAGCCTGGGTGACAGAGTGAGACTCTGTTTCAAAAAAAAAAAACAAGAACAAAACAAAACAAGACACCGAGACACAGTATATCCCTATTTATTCATTTATTTAGGGACAGAGTCTCACTCTGTCACCAGGTTGGAGTGCAGTGGCGCGATCTTGGCTCGCTGCAACCTCTGCCTCCTGGGTTCAAGCGATTTTCCTGCCTCAGCCTCCTGAGTAGCTGGGACTACAGGTGTGTGCCATGGTGCCCAGTTAAATTTTGTATTTTTAGTAGAGGTGGGGTTTTACCATGTTGACCAGGATGGTCTCAATCTCTTGACCTCATGATCCACCTGCCTTGGCCTCCCAAAGTGCTGGAATTACAGACGTGAGCCACTGCGTCCGGCCATCCCTATTCTTTGTCCTGTTCAGAAACATATCCCCAGTTATTCCATGGACAGCAAACTATGGTCATTTCTGGCTTCAAAGACTCACTCTAACAACTCCTTAGACTTTTGATTAAATATGGCGGGTTTAACAAACACCTAATAAATCTATCAAAATGTTAATAACAAAGTGTCAGGGATAGAAAGGTAAAATGTTGGAAAGACCAATGAATGATATGTTAATATCTCTTTAGAAGAATTTAAAAAATGGATGGATGAGATATTATGCAGAATTGAGAACCCAACCATCTAAATGCCTGCAGAAAAAAAAACGTTATTTTCCCCATTTACCCCCACCAGAGCCCCAGAGAGCATCATGTTTTGGAATCACCAACTAATATGGAAGATTGTATTAGGCACAGAACTGAAAAGATGGATATTGGATGAAAAGACTACATACACAGGCCAGGCATGGTGACTCATGCCTGTAATCCCAGCACTTTGAGAGGGCGAGGTAGGAAAATCATTTAAGTCCAGGAGTTCGAGACTAGCCTGGGCAATATTACAAGACCCCATCTTTACAAAAAAAATTTTAAACATTAGCCAGGCCTGGTGGCACACACTTGTAGTCCCAGCTATTTGGGAAGCTAAGGTGGGAGGGTTACATGAGACTGGGAGGTCCCCATTGCAGTGAGTGATGATCACATCACTGCACTCCAGCCTGGGCAACAGAGCAAGATCCTATCTCAAAAAAAAAAAAAA
>NW_016804965.1:3869110-3889721 GCF_001698545.2 Rhinopithecus bieti
CAAACATTACTGGGAAATTCCAGAACCTAAAAAAATAAAGAGAAGATCCTGAAATTTTCTAGAGAGGAAAAAAATACACAACAGTTTACATAAAAGTATCAAAATCAAAATGGCTTTGAATCTCTTCATAACAATAGCAGAAGCTATAGATCAATGGTTTAGTTTTTGATCTTCAAAAAACCCAAGGCGACTTTGTTTTTTGACTTCAAATTCTATATCCAGCCAAATTATGAACAAAGTATAAAGATAGAAAAAAAAAAAAGATCTTTTCATGTGCTGGGCGTGGTGGCTCACACTTGTAATCCCAGCAGTTTGGGAGGCTGAGGCGGGTGGATCACTTGAGGTCAGGAGTTTGAGACCAGTCTGGCCAACATGATGAAACCCTGTCTCTACCAAAAGTACAAAATTTAGCCGGGTGTGGTGGCACGTGCCTGTAGTCCCAGCTACTCCGGAGGCTGAGGTAGGAGGATCACTTGAACCCAGGAGATGACGGAGGTTGCAGTGAGTCGAGATTGCACCACTGCATGCCAGCCTGGGTGACAGAGTAAGACTCTGTCTCAAAAAAAAAAAAAAAGATATTTTCACATATTTAAACCCACAAGTATTTTACCTTTCATACACAAGTGTGTATGACATACAGAATGATGTTCTTTGGAAAAATAAGAGAGAAAGCAAGAAACAGAAATTATAGAAACCGGAGAACGCAACACAGGATGACGGCTATATGGGAGCCATAGTGAACAACCAATTCAGGTTAGACCATGAGGAGAGGAGTCTCCAAGAAGATGATCTCCTGGATAAAACAAAACAAAACAAAACCGATGTACTTGTGTGAAAAATAGAATCAAGAGGCATATTACAGAGCTATTGGAGTATTTAGAATTAATGATTGCACAAATTTAAAAAAAAAATATTGAGTCAATAACTCTAGGAATATTTAGGGACTTTGCATGATGATATCTTGTAATACAAAAAGCCAAGTTTAAAAAAATAAAATTCCAGGAACATTTTAAAATTTTAAATAAGAAAAGGAACATATGCTCTTCTACTTACCTCAGCCAAAAAATAAAAAACATTTACATAGTCATAATAATGTGAATTCCAAATATTGATTTACCCAAAACTTATGATATAAGTTAGGAAGAATGAGAAGTCGGGACAACAGTGGGGTAAGAAAGCCAAATCCTCATCTATGATAACAGATGATTACATTTCAAAATGGATTCAGTGAAACATGGTGCTATAAACACATTACTAAGAATGACGGAGGAAAATGCCATAGGGGATAGTTTTGAAGTAGATATCATTAGAAAGCAGGATTCCAGCTGGGAAGGCCTGGGAGACGGGTCTTAAAGGTTTTTTTTTTATTTGTTTGTTTCTTTTTCTTTGAGATGAAGCCTCACTCTGTGGCCTAGGCTGAAATGCAATGGTGCAATCTCGGTTCACTGCAACCTCCACCTCCTGGGTTCAAGCAATTCTCCTGCCTCAGCCTCCCAAGTAGCTGGGATTACAAGTGTGCGCCACCACGCTTGGCTAATTTTTGTATTTTTAGTAGAGACGGGGCTTTGTCGTGTTGTCCAGGCTGGTCTCAAACTCCTGATCTCAAGTGATCTGCCCTCCTCAACTTCCCAAAGTGATTGGATTACAGGCGTGAGCCACCGCGCCTGGCCAAGGGACTTAAAGCTCTAAACTACATTGATGAGTTACTTTGATACAAATTTAAATTAATTCACTTTAAATCATAGCTAGACTTTCCAGGTGTCTAGGGTGGCAGATGACATGTTTTTGTGTTTGCTAAGACTTGCAGAGGTCACTACCCGTAGTAATGGGTAGTAGATCACTACCTATCTAATTGTTGATGTAATTAGGAAAAAAACCACAGCTTTAAAATGAGCTATTTTTGTAGTGACTGTATTTTTTGTTTACTTTCCCCTTTGCATTTATAAAATTATAACATTTAGAATTGGAAGAGACGGGAGATTGAATTAAGATGGTTAACTGAGCACAGATGCCTAAAAATGACAGAAAAGAGATTACAAGTTTAAAATAATAAACCCATAATAGGGCTGGAGAACAGGAAGGGGTATTCTTGGAGGACCAGAAATAAGAAGGAATATCTAAATAAGGGAAGGCAAGCAGGGTTGTTTCATAGAGGAGGCTGTTTTTCTGAAAGCAAACGACTGTTATAGAAGGAGAAAGTCATTCTGGAATGCTCCAAGCCTCCAACCCCAAGCTGGAGGTACAGATTGTGAGAAGTAAGAGGGGAGCCTGGAGGCAAACCTGGAGTTAACTGGCTTGGGACATGCATTAGGAGCAGCCAGATGAGATAAGCTCTGACCTCTCCTTGCCAAGTAGAGGTGTCTGCCCTTGGGTAGGAACAATGAATGTGAGCTTTGGAAGAAGACTTGCAAACACTCAGAAATAATAGGGAGTCCTCATATCCAGGAGACTGACTATGGGTATAGCTCACTTGACAGTAGGTATAGCTCACCCCTTCTTGAGAATGCTGGGAAGCAGAGAAAGCACTCTAGACAGGCTATAAGGACATGCCAGCCATCATATGAGTTCACACCTAAGAATGGGCAATCATTTTTTACAAAACCAATATCCTGAAGAGTGATATCAAACTCAATAAGCAGAAGCTCATTTTTTCTGAGGACACATAATTAATATCCTCAGAGAGATAAAAGAGGATATTGCATCCCTGAAACTGAACAGGAATTTTTTTTTTTTTTTTTTTAAATAGAGTCTCACTCCATCATCCAGGCTGGAGTACAGTATCATGATCATAGCTCACTGCAGCCTTGAACTCTTGGACTCAACCGCCCACCTCAGCCTCTCAAGTAGCTGGAAGGACTGAAGACAAGTGCCACTATGCCCAGCTAATTTTTTTTATTTTTTATTTTGTAGAGAGAAGATCTTACTATTTTACCCAGGCTGGTCTCAAACTTCTGGTCTCAAGTGATCCTCTCACCTTGGCCTCCCAAAGTACTGGGATTGCAGGCATAAGCCACCATGCCTTGGCCATTTTTTTTTTTCCTAAGGAAATGATTAGAGACATAGAAATCAAAACCACGGCCGGGCGCAATGATTGATGCCTGTAATCCCAGTACTTTGGGAGGCCGAGTGGGTGGATTATTTGAGGTCAGGAGTTCAAGACCAGCCTGGCCAACATGGTGAAATCCTCTTTCTACTAAAAATACAAAAATTAGCCAGGTGTGGTGGCACATGCCTGCAGTCCCAGCTACTCTGGAGACTGAGGCAGGAGCATCGCTTGAACCCGGGATGCAGCAGTGAGCTGAGATTGTGCCAACTGCGCTCCAGCCTGGGCAACAATGGTCAGAACGAGGATCTTTCAGATCCCATTTGTATTTTCCTTCCTACTGCATTATTGACCATCTCTGTGTTGACAGGGAGCTCACAATCTTATCAGTCTACTCTATTGTTGGAGAGCTCTAATTTAAAAGTTTAACAGTTCTCTTGTATTTTGAATTTTGTCTCCTTGCTCTTAAACCCACTGGTCCTGGCTCTACCTCTACAGCAAAACTAAGTCTGCTTCCTCTTCTATAGGAAAGCTTTTCAGATATTTGCAAACACTTTTGATGTCTGTCTCCTTAGTCTTCTTGTCTCTGACCCAAATAGTCAATTCATTGAACTGTTTTTCACCTGACAGCTTCCAGATGCTTTATTCTTCTGACAACCTTTCCCCTGAGTTCTTTTTAGATTATCCCCAGTACCTGGGATAGAAACAACTTGTGGCAGATCTGGAAGTGCACATATTTTGGGTGTGGCCTAAATTTTCCACAGTGGTATTATTATTATATAATTATTATTATTATTATTACTGAACCACTGTTAATAATAACTTCTAAGCAGACATGAGTGGTGGTGCTTTCCTTGAAGAAACCCAGGGAATGAGTAGACTGTTTCTTCAATGTTTAATGTTAGGTTCATCTATTTAGTAAATAGTTATTACCCACGAGCTACAATCCAGAGATGGTGCTGGGTGCTATTGGAGCTTCCAAAATGAATGAGGTATAATTGCTGCCCTGAGGAAGTTTATAGTTTAGCAGGAAACTTAACAGACACATATAAATAAACCTCCAATGTAGAAAGTAGTACAGATGGTAGAAGAGTACAGATATAGAGCTATGGGATCCAAAGGAGATGCGTCATCTAAAAGCAGAAATGCTTCCTGATAAACAATATCTCAAAGGCCGGAGACAGGCTGGGCACAGTGGCTCATGCCTGTAATCCCAGCACTTTGGGAGGCTGAGGCGGGCAGATTGCTTGAGATCAGGAGTTTGAGACCAGCGTGGCCAACATGGTGAAACCCCGTCTCTAATAAAAATACAAAAATTAACAGGGTGTGGTGGTGCACACCTGTAGTCCCAGCTACTTGGGAGGCTGAGGTGGTTGGATCGCTTGAACCCGGGACATGGAGGTTGCAGCGAGCTAAGATCATGCCACTGCACTCCAGCCTAGGTGACAGAGCAAGACCCTCTCTCAAAAAAAAGGAAGGCTGGGGATGGAGTTCCTGCTGCCCAGACTCCTTGCTTGGACTTGGGTTATCTCTTTGCCCAGCTTTCTCTTCCCATCTTCTCCTCGGTTTGAGAGCTCTGTGCATGTCTCTGTTTGGTCTTATTGTTCCCTTCTGAGCTTAAAGATGGGCTGAGATGCCTAGCTGGAAGAACCAGCTTAGGGCTGGGCACAATCGCTTATGCCTGTAATCCCAGTACCGAGGCAGGAAGATCTCTTGGACCCAGGAGTTCAAGATCAGCCTGAGCAACACAGCAAGACCCCATCTCTACAGAAAGTTTTACAAAAGTACTTGAGTGGGTGGTGCTTCCTTATAGTCCTAGCTGCTTTGGAGGCTAGGGTAGGAAGATTGCTTCAGCTCAGAAGTTTGATTCCAGCCTGGACAACATAGCAAGACCCTGTTTCAAATTAAATAAATAAATAAAAGGTTAAATGGTAAATTTTATATTATGTATATTTCACCTCAATTAAAAAAAAAAAGAATCAGCCCATTCTTGGCCCTTAGATATTACAGAATTCAATTTCTCACCTCTTTTCCTGGCTTTGACCCACAGCTTCACTCCTCCTTCTAAGGACTGGGTTGAATTGGAGCTACTCCTGACGTGGGCCTGTCTCATGGCTGCAGTGATGATGATGAAAGAAAACTATGTTCCCAGAGCTGGGACTTGTCTTCAGCAGACACAGTCAACAGACTAAAGCTAGAACCCTCCAGGGCGAGGCTCACATTCTAGTCAGGGCTCATCTTCCCATAAACTTGTATGTAGCAGGCTCATTAATTAACCAGGAGGTTTGTTTGGTTCTAGTCTGGACTGGGGCTGACATGAGAAATCCTTATCCCCATCCCTGCCAATCTCGCCACTGTCACAAAAGCACTTTTTTTTAGACGGGGTCCCACTATGTTCCCCAGGCTGGTCTTGAACTTCTGGGCTCAAGGGATCCTCCTGCCTCAGCCTCCCAAAGTTCTGGGATTATAGGAGTGAGCCATTGCACCTGGCCAGAAGCACTTCTTATTTTTTATTTATTTTTTTTAACTCTAGAGACAAGGTCTCACTCTGTCACCCAGGCTGGAGAGCAGTGGTGTGATCATACCTCATTGTAGCCACTAACTCCTGGGCTGAAGCCATCCTTCACCTCAGCCTCCTGAGTATATAGAACTATAGGCACACATCACCATGCCCAGCTCATTTCTTATTGTTTGTAGAGACAGGGTCTTACTATGTTGCCCAGGCCAATCTCAAACCCCAAGAACTCAGGTGATCCTCCTGCCTGGGCCTTCCAAAGTGTTGGGATTACAGGTGTGAACCACTGTGCCCCAATCTGGAAGCTCATTTAGAAGGAGGCTCTTTCCTGGGTATTTCTTCCTCCATTGCCAGGACAGGACCTCATACTTAGGGTGGGCAGCCTCAGGACCTGGTGCTAGAGTTTTCAAATTGGTGACCAAGCCACCAGACTGAAATATTGTGTCATAAAGAGTGCTCTGGCCAGGCGCGGTGGCTCAAGCCTGTAATCCCAGCACTTTGGGAGGCCGAGACGGGTGGATCACGAGGTCAAGAGATCGAGACCATCCTGGCTAACACGGTGAAACCCCGTCTCTACTAAAAAATACAAAAAAACTAGCCGGGCGAGGTGGTGGGCGCCTGTAGTCCCAGCTACTCCGGAGGCTGAGGCAGGAGAATAGCGTGAACCTGGGAGGCGGAGCTTGCAGTGAGCTGAGATCCGGCCACTNAAAAGTGCTCTATTCATTGATTTTGACAAGCGTTGTTTAATTTTAATTATTCATGATGCTTTATAGTCCACTAGAGACTGCCCACAAGTCCTTCAATAGGAAGCAATCCAGAAGAGTAACCGGAGACCACCTTGGTCTGCCTCTCAACTATCAGATCCTTTTTTGTTTGACTTTGTAGAGACAGGGTCTTATTCTGTCCCCCAAGCTGCAGTGCAGTGGCACAGTTATAGTTCACTGCAGCCTCAAATTCCTGGACTCAAAGGATCCTCCCACTTCAGCCTCCTGAGTAGCTGGGACTTCAGTCTTGTGCCACTATATCCTGCTAACTTTTAAATTCTTTTGTAAAGATGGGGTCTTGCTATGTTGTCCAGGCTGGTCTTGAACCCCTGACCTCAAGCAATCTTCCCACCTTGGCCTCCCAAAATGCTGGGATTACAGATGTGAGCCATGGCACCCAGCATCAAATCCCTCTTACAAAGAAAGAAGAGTCTTTCTGAGAAAGAAGAGTTATTTGTTCACTCATAAACATTTATTGATATTGACATGATAATTATATGTGTCTGATAACAGGTTTATGACAATAAATGGGTCTGTGATTGATTAAATGAAAATTCACTCCTTACAGGTCCATAAGTATTCTGTTTTTATATGAAGACTCTTCCACCACAGTCTTGTAGAATCTAAAACAGCTGTATCTCTGGGTATTCATGGGGGCCAGTAGTGGCACATGTGTAATTGGTTGAATTATGTCCTGTTCCCTCCCAAATTCATTTGTTGAAGTCCTCAGTACCTCAGAATGTGACAGTATTTTTGGAGATAGACTCTTCAAAGAGATAAGAAAGTGTCCTACTCTGTTTGGACAGCAATAACCAAATACTATAGACCAGGTGGCTTATAAACAACAGAACGCTATTTCTCATGGTTCTGGAGGCTGGGAAGTCAAGGTGCTGGCAGATTTGGTGTCTGGCGAGACACCTGCTTCCTGGTTCATGAGGACCACTGTGTTCTCACACGGTGGAAGGAAGAAGTGTGCTCTCTGGGCTTTCTTTCCTAAGGGCACTAATCCCAATCATGAAGGCTCCACCCTTATGGCCTAATTACCTCCTAAAGTCTCCACTCCCTATAGCATCACACTGGAGACTAGGATGCCAACATATACATTCTGGGGATGGGTTGCACACAAACATTCAGTCTCTAGCATTAAATTTAAATGAGGTCATTAGGGTGGGCCCTGATCCAACATGAATGGTGTCCTTATAAGAAGAAAAGATTAGGACACAGACACAGAGAGAAAGAAGAGTACGTGAAGGAAGACACAAAGAGAAGATGATCGTCTACAAGCCAAGAAGAGATGCATCAGAAGAAATCTACCCTAGCCAGGCGCCGTGGCTCATGCCTGTAATCCCAGCACTTTGGGAGGGTGAATCACTTGAGGTCAGGAGTTCGAGACCAGCCTGGCCAACGTGATGAAATCCTGTCTCTATTAGAAACACAAAAATTAGCCAGGCGTGGTGGCACACACCTGTAATCTCAGCTACTCTGGAGCCTGAGGCAGGAGGATTGCTTGAACCTGGGAGGCAGAGGTCACAGTGAGCCAAGAGTATGCCACTGCACTCCAGCCTGGGCAACAGAGCAAGACTCCATCTCAAAAAAAGAAAAAAAGGAGAAGGAGAAACCAACCCTGCTGACACATTCATCTTGGGTTTCTAGCCTCCAGAATTGTAAGACAATCAGTTTCTGTTGTTTAAGCCCCCCAGCATGTGGTACTTCGTTATGACAACCCTAGCAAACAAACACACTCTATCATTGCCCAGGCTACTTCTCCTGCAATTTAATAATCCCATTCCCTTCAGGGACATTTTGAGACAGAAATCATATCCAAGGCATTAGGACAGAACTGTTTCGATTCATGAAAGAATTGAAGAAATACACAGCTAATAAGTATTCCTAGCAACACAGTGTGCTTTAGGAAAAGAAAAAAATATGGTGGGAAAGGGGTTGGAATGTACCATGTCCCAGCTCAGCAAGCTGTTGATCTGCTAAAAAAGCATATTTGTTATTACTCATATTTCCTTCCAGTGTGGGAAGGCTCCTGGGAGCTGGCATTGCTGCATCAATGCTCAACACCCAGGCATGTGTTTACCACAGTCACCAGCAGTTCAGTCAAATTGTGCAGTCTTTTAACAAGGACCCAGATTATAATTTATATGAATATGAAAACTCTCCAACTTTAATCTCCAAAGAAGGAAGCCATTTCCAACAGTCAGTGAATATAGGTGATTAGTGCCTTAGCTTTGTGCTCCTAAATGTCTGCCTTGTACTTCCCCTCCCTTTGAACCCTCTCCCCGCCACGCCCAACACACTCCACTGGAGCCATGGGTTCACACCACATTCCCAGCTTGGCCATGTCAAGATCCACTTTTGCTTCTCCAGGGAACATTTCTGGCTATGGTCTCCTCCTGTTGCCCTAATTTCTTGCCAGCATTTTGAACTATTTTCCCAGCTTTCCCCCTAATCTCATGAGCCTTGTGCCCAGTATGTTTCTTTTCCTTTTTCTTTTTTTTTTTCAAGACACAGTCTCATTCACTCACCCAGGCTGGAGTGCAGTGGCAGAATCACAGCGCACTGCAGCCTCAACCTCCCAGTGTCAAGCAATCCTCCCACTTCAGCCTCCCCAGTAGCTGGGACTATAGGCACTTACAACCATGCTCAGCTGAAGTTTTTTTTTTTTTTTGTATTTTTTGTAAAGACAGAGTTTTACCAGATTACCACCCTCCTCCACCTCCCAGAGTGCTAGGACTACAAGCATGAGCTACAACACCTGGCCCCTGTGTGCTTCTTATAACAACCCCTCCATTCCCAATGTGACCATGACTGAGCTGCCTGGCTTGTAGATTCAGTTATTCCTCTGGAGAGCATCATCTGAATCTGACCTGCTCACCTGAACCAGGCCCATCAGTTCTCCTAGTTGATGGTTATGGTCCTGCCCATGTTCTCCTGACCTAATACACTATCTTTCCAGACCTAGTAAGAAGTCCCTAGGCAAAACAAGCTTTTTGCACAAATCACCTTATTACTGCCCAAAGTATGGCCAACATTTACATGTTTCTCCCTTCTTCGAATCTTGTAGAAAGAATCTTTGTGCCCAACTCAATGGCAAAACAAATTCCATATTTACTGAAAGCTGGGCACAAGATTCTTCCCTGATGCTCTCTTCTATCAATATTACTAGTAGCAAGCCTACTTGGCAAACCTAAGGACCCAGTTTCCTTTCACATTGGAATTTATGTTAGATGCACGAGAAAATATCATTCACAAAATGCTCAACATCACTAATCATCAGAGAAATGCAAATTAAAACCACAATGAGGGATTATCTTACATCAGTCAGAATGGCTACTGTTAATAAGTCAAAAAAGCAACAGATGTTGGTGTGGATTCAGAGAAAAGGGAACCTGATTTGGTTTGGCTGTGTCCCCACCCAAATTACATCTTGAATTGTAATCCATAATCCCCACATGTGGTGGGAGGGATCTCATGGAAGGCAACTGAATCATCGGGGCAGTTTCCCCCATGCTATTCTCGTGATAGTAAGTTTTCACAATATCTGATGGTTTTATAAGGGGCTTCTCCCTTCATTTGGCTCTCATTCTCTCTCCTGCTGCCATGTAAAGAAGGTGTTTGCTCCGCCTTCTGCCATGATTGTAAGTTTCCTGAGGCATCCCCAGCTATGCAAAACTGTGAATCAATTAAACCTCTTTGCTTTATACATTACCCATACTCGTGTATGTCTTTATTAGCAGCATGAGAACGAATGAATACAGAACCCTTGTATACTATTGGTGGGAGGATAATTTATTACAACCTCTATGGAAAACAGTATGGGGATTTCACAGAGAACTCAAAATAGAACTACCATTCGACCCAGCAATCCCACTGCTGTGTATCTATCCAAAAGAAAAGAAATCCTTATATTAAAAAGACACCTGCACTCGTATGTTTATTGCAGCACCAGTCACAATAGGAAAGACACAGAATCAACTCAGATGCCCATCAATGGTGGGCTGTATTTTAAAAATGTGGTGCATATAATACCATGGTATACTATGCAGCCATAAAAAAAATAATGAGATCATATCCTTGCGGCAACATGCCCGGAGCTGAAGGCCTTTATCCTAAGCAAATTAATGCAAAAACATCACACCACATCCCCAGCTTGGCCATGTCAAGATTCACTTTTGCTTCTCACTTATAAGTGGGAGCTATAATTCTCTATAAGTGAGAAGCAAAAGTTATGTTTAATTAAGATAACTTATTCCACATGTTCCCACTTATAAGTGGGAGTGAAACAATGGGAACACATGGGCATAAAGATGGAAACAATAGACAATGGGGACTCCAAAAGGTGGGGTGTTGGCAAAGGGATGAGGATTGAAAAACTACCCATTGAATACAATATTCACTATTTAGGTGATGGATACACTACAAGCCCAAACCTCACCATTATGCAATACATCCTTGCAACAAACCTACACGTGTACCCCCGAATCTAAAATTTAAAAAAAAAAACTTCACGAAATGTAAACTAAGATTTATAATGCTGCCCCCAACCTCTGTGAGAGCTCTCATTACAATCACCCTTTCAGTTTTGGGGTGTCATCCACTGAGCCAGCTCAATGACCTTACTCTGAAATGAACCTTCTCCCAACCCCTCACCCACTGTTAGGCTAGATGACAGATTAGTTTCTATCATCTTGCACCCCATTTCCTTTCTCTTCCACTTAGCCACAGGCATGCTGTGTCACCTTGGATTCTGGGGTGCATTTCCATGCTCTTCCATTTCTTCTCTCTGCACTTTCTTTTCACACTATTTCTGCTTGTTCAAAACCAGAGCATTGTGTGTGCAGAGCTGTTTATGCCCGAGGCAACGCCAGGCCAGTATATGTTGGGAATAGCTAGGACCCTGCAGCGCATATTATTGCCCTATGGAATACTAATTGCCTTGCTGATAAATTGAGAAGGAAGAAAAGCCTCAAAGACAATGCCAGGCTCATTTTAGAAGAGAACCCTTAAAGCAAATCTACAGAAACATCAGTCATTTAAAGAAACAATCCTTTTCTCTCTCCTAAATTTGTACTTCCTTGGGCTTCATCCTCTGCTCCTCTCTTAGCCATTTAAGGATCGTCCTTTAAAGGGCCTGAACAAGGCATACCCAGACAAAAATAAAATAAAATACAGAGCCTAGAATCAAGGTCTCTGCTGTTGTCAAGTTCAGGATTAGCTGAAAAAGCCCAGCCTTTCTGGTCTTGTCCCGTTATCATGAAACACCATTTTCCCAAGACATTCTTGTAATACGTCATCATTCACCAATCAGAGAGCCCAGTGGGGTGATATTTAATTCATGCCTGTCAATCACGACACAAAGAAAAGGCCTTCAGCTGGCCACCGAGAGAATCCTCTGCTGACCGAACAAAGAGTCCGCAGGGATCTGGTCCCAGCCACGAACTGCTCTCAGGAGCCAGCTCTGCCTCGCTACCAGGCCCTTGCGTGGTTTCAAAATAATTGAGGCTTTGGAGGCAGCAAGGCAGATTAAAGTGATTAAGCCGACAGAGCATCTCTGCAGCATGGTCAGGAGAGAATAAGATGGGGACTTTCATGTTTTAGCTCTTCAGTCGCAGATCAGCATGGCCTTGGCATTCGGCCTCTGCATCAAATCCAAATATTTGAATTTTAGAGTAAATTGCCATAGCTTAACCCTCTCAACTGGGGTGTGCATCAGCTCTGTGAGTTTTAAATGGATGTATCAGCAAAACCAGTGAAACCAAGTAGTTGAGACATGAATCTGGTGTACGAAAACTCAAAAAGCTTCATTTCCATGCCTTACATTTCTCTTTGGAAGCTGGAGGGATACGAATAATAAATAATTGAAATTAAACACTTCCGTTGCAATTGTTGGTAATGCAAACACAGGATTCAAAGGCAGCAGCTGGACAATAAAGGAACAGTTAGCTCACCAAGGAGTTTTTTTCTCCCCAGAACAGTCACTGGAGAGTATAGTGTTTTTATTCTCCCCGCCTCTCCTGTGCTAGTAATAGAATCAAAATGGATTTGTATTATATGTTGATACTAAGTAGGGGAACTTCAGTTTATGCATCTCAGTGATGCAAAATCTAATCCCATCTTTCTTTCTATCCCAAGAACCCTTTACATTTATCCTATCCTTTTTCCTCCAACACATTTTCATATTTGTTCATTCCACCTTAAGGAAGGTAAAAATTGTTTTACTAACTCTTTGTAGCCCCTTTTCACACATGAAAAAACAATGAAGGAATCTGGCATAAAATTAATCAGTGGTGGGGTGGAAGAACAAAACAAAAGTAAATGGGGTTTGGAGACAGGAAAAGCCCAGTGTTGAATCTCAGCCCTCCAATTTCTAGCTCTCTGACTTTGGCAAGATGCTTAAACTCTTTGAGTGTTTTTTTGTTTGTTTGTTTGTTTTTGTTTTTGTTTTGAGACAGAGTCCCCCAGGCTGGAGTGCAATGGCACGATCTCCCTGCAACCTCTGCCTCTCCAGTTCAAGTGATTCTCCTGCCTCAGCCTCCCAAGTAGCTGGAATTACAGGCGCCTGCCATCATGCCCGGCTAATTTTTGTATTTTTAGTAGAGACAGGATTTCGCCATGTTGGCCAGGCTTGTCTCGAACTCCCGACCTCAAGTGATCTACCCACCTCAGCCTCCCAAAGTGATGGGATTAGAGGCATGAGCAACCATGCCAGGCTAGATGCTTAAATTCTTTGATCATCAGTTTCATCTCCTATGAAGTGGTAATAATATCTGTCTCACAGTAGTCTCACTGCAATTAAGTCAGATTACACAGGTGAGGGTTCCTGGCACATACTAGAAATACTTGGAAATACAGTCGTGTGTTGCTTAACAACAGGGATACCTTCTGAGACATGCATTGTTAGATGATTTCATTGTATTTTGTACAGTGTACTTACACAAGCCTAAATGGCATAGCCTATTACATAGCTAGGCTATCTGGTATAGCCTACTGCTACAAATCTGCACTGCATGTGACTGCACTGAATATTGTAGGCAGCTTTAACACAATGGTAAGCATTTATGTATCTAAACATAGCAAATGTACAGTAAAATATGGTATAAAGGATAAAAGTGGTATACCTACCGGGCACGGTGGCTCACACCTGTAATCCCAGCCCTTTGGGAGGCTGAGGTAGGAGGATCACCTGAGGTCAGGAGTTCAAGACCAGCCTGACCAACATGGTGAAACACCATCTCTACAAAAATACAAAAATTAGCTGGGCTTGATGGTGGGTGCCTGTAATCCCAGCTACTCCCAGCAATCCTGTAATCCCAGCTAATCCCAGGAGGCTGAGTGGGGAGAATCACTTGAACCCAGGAGGCTGAGGTTGCAGTGAGCCGAGATGGTGCCACTGCACTCCTGTCTGGACAACAGAGAAAGAATCATTCTCAAATAAATAAATAAATAAATAAAGTGGTATACCTGTACAGGGCAGCAAGCAGGAATGGCGCTTGCAAGACTGCAAGTTGCTCTGGGTGAGTCAGTGAGTTGTGGGTCAATGTGAAGGCCTAGGACATTACTATGCATTACCGTAGACTTACTTTATAAACATTGTACACTTAGGCAACACTACATTTATTTAAAATTTTTTTGTTCTTCAATAATAAATTACTCTTAGCTCACTATAACTTTTTTATTTTATAAACCAGACTTTTTAAAACTTTCAGACTCTTTTGCAATAATGCTGCTTAAAACAAATACATTGTACAGCTGTACAAAAGTACCTTTCTTTTTTTTGTTGTTGTGACAGACTCGTGCTCTGTTACCCAGGCTGGAGTGCAGTGGTGCCATCTCAGCTCACTGCAACCACTGCCTCCCACGTTCAAGCAATTCTTGTGCATCAGCCTCCCAAGTAGCTGGGACTACAGGCGCCCACCACCACGATCGGCTAATTTTTGTATTGTTCGTAGAGACAGGGTTTCACCCTGTTGGCCAGGCCGGTCTCAAACTCCTGGCCTCAAGTGATCTGCCCACCTCGGCCTCCCAAGCTGCTGGGATTATAGGCATGAGCCACCGTGCCTGGCCTATTTTCTTTCTTTATATCCTTATTCTATAAGCTTTTCTCTATTTTTACATTTTTTAATTTTTATTGTTTTACTTTTTAAATTTTTTTTGTTAAAAACTAAGACACAGATGTCAGCCTAGGCCTACACAGGGTCAGGATTACCAACGTCACTGTCTTCCACCTCCATATTTTGTCCCACTGGTAGGTCTTCAGGGGCAGTAACATACACAGAGCTCTCATGCCCTGTGATGACAAGGTCTTCTCCTGGAATACTTCCTGAAGGCCCTTCCCGAGGCTGTTTTATGGTTAACTTTTTAAAAATAAGTAGGAGTACAAGCTCAAATAACAATAAAAAGTATAGTATAGTAAGTACATAACCCAGTAACATAAGTATCTATTAGCAAGTATTATGTACTGTACATAATTATATGCACTGAACTTTCGTATGACAGGCAGTACAACAGGTTTGTTGACACCAGCATCACCACAAACACGTGAGTAATGTAGTGTGCTACAATGTTAGGATAGTGACGATGCTACCAGGGATGTCTTGACAGAAGCATCATTATGCGGTGCATGACTGTAGTAGATTCCTCCTTATGCCAGGAGAAGGTTTGCAGTACAGCTGGAACTTCTGCCTCTAGCCAGGATGCCCCTGGACCACTGGCTGGCTCGGCTGATTCTCACATCTCACTGGGTTGCTGGCATCATTCTTAAACTAGATGCTCTTGGGTTCCCTTTCTGTCCCAGCAGCAACAGCAGCAGCAGCAGACCTTCCAGAAATTTCTCTCTTTCCTTTTATTTGCTGACCCTCCTATGGAAGCCCGGGACTGGAGAAATTTCAGGAAGAGATTAACCCTGTTAGACCCAGGGCCTTTTGTGCCCTGCATGCTCCTATAGTCTTAGGCTACAATTAAGATTCCAAAAGTGGAATATCTGCAGGAAATTTGCTTTTCAAATATGACTGCCTTGGCCAGGCATGGTGGCTCAGACCTATAATCCCAGCACTCTGGGAGGCCGAGATGGGTCGATCACTTGAGGTCGGAAGTTCAAGACCAGCCTGGCCAACGTGGCGAAACCCCGTCTCTGCTAAAAATATAAAAATTAGCCAGCTGTGGTTGTGGGTGTCTATAATCCCATCTACTCAGGAGGCTGAGGCAAGAAAATTGCTTGAATCTGGGAGGCAAAGGGTGCAGTGAGCCTAGATCACACCACTGCACTACAGCCTGGGTGATAGAGTGAGACTCCATCCTCAAAAAATAATAATAATTTTAGGCTGGGCACAGTGGCTCATGCCTGTAATCCCAGCACTTTGGGAAGCCGAGGTGAGCGGATCACAAGGTCAGGAGATTGAGACCATCCTGGCTAACACGGTGAAACCACGTCTCTACAAAAAAAAAAAATAGCCAGGGGTGGTGGCAGGCGCCTGTAGTCCCAGCTACTCAGGAGGCTGAGGCAGGAGAATGGTATAAACCCAGGGGGCAGAGCTTGTAGTGATCTGAGATCGTGCCACTGCACTCCAGCCTGGGCTACAGAGTGAGACTCCATCTCAAAATAATAATAATAATTAAAAAAAATTTTTAAGTGCTTGCTTGGCCTGGTGCGGTGGCTCATGCCTGTAATCCCAACACTTTGGGAGACTGAGGCGGGCAGATCACTTAAGGTCAGGAGTTCAGCCAGCCTGAACTGAGTCAAGACCAGCCTGACCAACATAGTGAAACCCTATCTCTACTTAAGTAAAAAATACAAAAATCAGCCGTGCCTGGTCGTGGGTGCCTGAAATCCCAGCTACTCGGGAGGCTGAGATGGGAGAATCACGTGAACCCAGCAGGCAGAGGTTGCAGTGAGCTGAGATCATGCCATTGCACTCCAGCTTGAGCAACAGAGTGAGACTGTCTCAAAAAAAAAAAAGTATCTGCCTTATAAGGTGGGAAGCAATAATGATAGCATTGAAAGTTTAAAAATGCAAGTTGCGGCCAGGCTTGGATTACAGGCATATATATATATATACATATAATATTCTAGCATCTGAGAGGTTAAGTAAATATCCTAGCATGCCAGAGGATTAGGGCTCAGAGAATATGTGATTTTTAAAATTTTATATATATATGTATGTATATACATATATATGTATACATACATATGTCATTTCGCCTGGAGAAAAAATTATATGTACACATATATAAACAAATTTTAAGATCACATATTCTCTGAGCCCTAACCCTCTGGGATTCTAGGGTATTTAACTTTAGATCTTCTTAGGGTTTTCTCACCCACATCCCGGGACACAGTTCCTGAGCCTTACACAGCACTGGGTCGTTGTTGGGGATAGAAGGTGGGGGATTCAAGCTTATCTTTGAGATGTCTACATGGGCCACGGGCCCCCAGTCCACACGGACCCTTCAGTCACGCCCTCACCACACTCGGAATAGAGGAATCTTCTATTAGGCTGGGAAGTCCAATGTGCGTGGTCTTTTTCCGTCTCTGAATTCTTGCCTCTGCCTCTTCCTAGGCCACTCCCAGGAGGTAGCTCTTATTCCCCATGGCAGGAAAGTTCCTCCCAGTCTGGTTGCCGCCTACTTCTCAGCCTGCCTCTATCCTGCTTTCACAGACATCCTCCACGGCTGCTATACCACGAAGCCACCTGCAGCTCGCCAATCTGCCATGATCCCTCATGCCTTCTTGCGTTGCATTCCTGGGCCCTCTACCTGGAATATCTTTCCACGCCCTCCTCCCAACATATGTCAGTTGTTATTCATTTCTAAGTGAAAGCTGACTTGTCACCTCCTGCAATGAGTCATCTTTCGTGCCGTCTACAGGTTCTACATTGGCTCCTCCTCCATGCTACTTGCATAGCACATAAGCCCCGTGGCACCCATTCCATTTTATTGTAATGGCCTGGGTGCATGTCTGTTTTCACTACTCATCTAAACACAATCTGAGCTTCATCTTTCTTTCTCCAGCCGCTGCCTGACATACAGCAAGTGCTCGGTTTAGGCTTGTTAAGGCAATTTTCCTAACAGCATCCCTACCCCTTAGCCTTCTCTCCTAATCACCCTCGCCCTCTGTGCTTGAATTGATGGCAGTGCTGTCCACATTTGAGCCATTTCACTATTAATGTGACCACCAGGGGACCACAGGTTTGAATGAATGAATTACATGTTATCTCTACTAACCTCCTAATTACAGGGATCTTAGTGGTCAGCCAGTCCAACCTCCTGTTTAGCACAGAACTCACCTTATGAATAGTCACTCCATCTCTGCTTAAATAATTCTTAATGCTCTTACATCAAGTGGATATGAGCTTGTCACAGAAAACACTAGCATGTGGGGTAAACATTAGCAAGAAAACATCTTGGTAGAAAGAGGAATCATCACTCTGTTGATGAGGACAGAGCAGTCCAGAATGATGCTGGGAAAAAAAAGGGACATTCTGTTTTCAGGGGAGTTTATTTTTCTTCCAGATTGCAGGCCAGGTGAAAAGGAAGCTTGACTACCCTAATCTTGTGAGCTGTGTTCTGTGGGCTGGTTTTGGCTGAAATTCTCCAGGTGAAATGACTGGAGCCCTCTGCTCTGTCTTCGAGGAGCCTTTGTTATCTCCACAGTGAGTTTTGGACTCTAACAGTTTTTGGAGAAGAAAAAAAGAGGCGAAGACAGTGGCTCTTTGTGTCTCTCAAAGAAGGCACTGTTTCCTTGGGTTGGCACGGCCCACCGGCAACGTGCTGCCCTTCATGCCTGATGGTTTTCATGCCCGGACACACAGACTGTGTGGTACCAGCCTTCTCGCAGGACAGAAAGGATGGTTGTCTCCTGTGTTGCAAGGGTAACTTCCAAAGCAGCAAATGGAGATAACCATCTGATCACAATGGTCAATAATTCATCATCCCCTCTTTTTATGTCTCCATGATGCAGGTTTAGGAGAGCACTAACAGCACTAGCATTTGCAGCCAACAGGGGTCTTGAGCTTAGAAGAACTGGAGTTTCTAAGAATCTCTCTCATATTTCCTTTATTTAGATTCATTATCCAAAGTTGAAAGTCAATGACACCTTAATCTTTGTAAATAGCTGTCTGTTTGGTGCAACCTGAACTTGCAGAGTGATATGATTTGGATTTGTGTTCCCACCCAAATCTCATGTCAAATTGTAATCCCCAGTATTGGAGGAGAGGCCTGGTGGGAGGTGACTGGATCAGGGGGGCGGACTTACCCATTGCTGTTCTCACGATAGTGAGTTCTCACGAGATCTGGTTGTTTGAAAGTGTGTAGCACCTCCCCCTTCTCTCTCTTCCTCCTCGTATGGTCTTGGCCTTCTGCCATGACTGTAAGTTTCCTGAGGCCTCTCCAGCCATGCTTCCTGAACAGCTCCTGAACTGTGAGTCAATTAAACCTGTTTTCTTCATAAATTACCCAGTCTCAAGTAAATTACCCATTCTCTTTATAGCAATGTGAGAATGGAGTGATTTTGTATCATTCATTCTTTTTTCTTTCTGTAGACATGGGGTCTTGCTATGTTGCCCAGGCTGCTCTCAAACTTCTGGCCTCAAGAGATCTTCTCGCCTCTGCCTCCCAAAGCACTGGGATTACAAATGTCAGCTACCGTGGTCAACCTCATTCATTAATATAGTTAAACATTTGGTGAGGACCAGCTCTGTGCCCCTGCTGTGCCTGGTAATGAGGATAAGGATTAGACAGTAACTATTCATGGAGTGTCTTGAAAACCCAGAGGAAGAGCTCCTGAAACATGGCCAGTGGGAATCATGGAAGGCCTCTCAGTGTAGGTGGTGATGGAGCTGTCATGTGAATAAAGAGGAGTCAGCGAGGGGCTGAGTGGGGAAGGGGCGTGCAGGATTGTGCAGGTATAAAGGAAACTAGGCACACACAGAACATGGAAATTAATTCTTAATGGCTGGAGTGTGGGGTGTATATTAGGAGAATGGCAGGAGATATTGATGAAAGTAAAGAGAGATTTTGAAAACAAACCTTGAGTGCCATTTGATTTTTTTTTTAAATTTTTTATGCTGGGCAAGGTGACTCATGCCTATAATCCCAGCACTTTGGGAGGCCCAAGCGGGCAGATTACCTGAGGTCAGAAGTTTGAGACCAGCCTGGCCAACATGGTGAGATCCTATCTTTATCAAAAAATACAAAAATTATCTGGGTGTGGTGGCACACGCCTATAGTCCTAGCCACTTGAGAGACTGAGGCAGAAGAATCACTTGAACTTGGGAGACAGAGGTTGCAGTGGGCCAAGATGGTGCCACTGCACTCCAGCCTGGGCCACAGGGCAAGTCTCCATCTCTAAATATATATATATATGTATATTTTGAGATGGGGTCTTGCCCTGTCACCCAGTGTGGAGTGCAATGGTGCAATCATAGCTCACTGCAGCCTCAACCTCCTGGCCAAGAGATCTGGCTTCAGCCTCCCAAGTAACTGGGACTATAGGTGTGCACCACCATGCCCAGCTAATTTTTAAATTTTTTGTAGAGTCAGAATCTTGGTATGTTGCCCAGGCTTGTCTCAAACTCCTGGGCTCAAACCATCCTCCTGTCTTGGCATCTCAAATCATTGGGATTATAGGCATGAGCCACCATGCCTGGCTGGATTTTAGATTTTATCCTGAAGGTATCTGGGGGCTTCTGAAAGATTTTCTTTCACTGGATAGTGACATGATTGGACAAAGCAGACAGATTATAGGTCAAAACAATCACACATGGAAGGCCACACATCCTCAGTGGCTCATGTTGGCCCAAAGAAACAGTGTTGCCACAAAAGATACCAACACAAGTTTCAGAAAACTGGATACTGTCCTTCATTCCTACTGAATTGCATTCTTAGGGGCAGGGAGAGTTGCTTTTGTACTCTGTACTATGAAGAGATACCTGGTCTAAGAGATATGTGGTAAGTGCTCAACAGATGTTTGTTGGATGAATAAATAAAGGAAGGAATAGGAATAAATGAGTGCTTCTGCACTCTGGGAGAAGAGGGAACAGGTATAATCCCTCTGTGATGGGATTTCATATTCGACTTTCTGATACTTGAAGATCAGTATTTCTTTTATTTATTTATTTAATTTTTTTGTAGAGACAGGGTCTGGCCATGTTGCCAAGGCTGTTCTTGAATGCCTGGCCTCAAGCGACCCTCCTTGCCTCAGCCCCCAAAGCCCTGGGATTATAGCCATGAGCCACTGCACCCTGCGTAAGACTGTTATTTCTCTTTTTTTTTTTTTTTTTTTTT
>NW_016804965.1:3889884-3892225 GCF_001698545.2 Rhinopithecus bieti
TTAAACTTTTTTTTTTTTTTTTTTTTTTTTTTTTTTTTTGAGACGGAGTCTCACTCTGTCACCCAGGCTGGAGTGCAATGGTGCAATTTCAGCTCACTACAAGCTCCACCTCCCAGGTTCACACCATTCTCCTGCCTCAGGCTCCCAAGTAGCTGGGACTACAGGCACCCGCCACCATGTCAGGCTAATTTTTTGTATTTTTAGTAGAGATGAGATTTCACCGTGTTAGCCAGGATGGTCTCGATCTCCTGACCTCATGATCTGCCCGCCTCAGCCTCCCAAAGTGCTGGGATTACAGGCATGAGCCACCGCACCCGGCCAACTGCTATTTCTTTAGCCTGATATTTTCAGATTCTGCATCCTTAGCTCTTTCAACTATTCCTATGTAATGTCATTTTTCCCTACCATCCTTATTGAATTCGTTCTCATCCGTCATTTTCCCCCTGATTAAAATGTGGTCCCAAGGAAAAAAACGAAGGCTGAGTGTGGTGGTTCATCCCTATAATCCCGGCACTTTGGGAGGCTGAGGCAGGGGGATTGCTTGAGCTCAGGAGTTCCAGACCAGACAGGGCGACATAGTAAAACCCTGTCTCTGCAAAACAAAACAAAAAAAATACAAAAATTAACCCAGCATGGTGGTAAGCACCAGTAGTGTCAGCTACTCAGGAGGCTGAGGCAGGAGGATCACTGGAGCCCAGGAAGTCAAGGCTGCAGTGAGCCGTGATCACACCACTGCACTCCAGCCTGGTGACAGAGCAAGACCATGTTTAAAAAAAAAAAAGGAAACAAAAGGCTCCAGGGATAAAAAGAAAAAGAGAGAGACAAAAGCCTCCAGGTGAGGCTGGGCATGCGATGGCTCACGCTTGTTGTAATCCCAGCACTTCGGGAGGCCAAGGTGGGCAGATCACTTGGGCCCAGGAGTTCAAGACCAGCTTGACTAACACGATGAAACTCTGTCTCTACTAAAAATACAAATAATTAGCCAGGTGTGGTGGTGGGCACCGGTAGTCCCAGCTACTCAGGAGGCTGAGGCAGCAGAATCACCTGTACCCGGGAGGCAGCGGTTGCAATGAGCCGAGGTCACACCATCGCACTCCAGCCTGGGCAACAGAGTTAAGATTCTTTCTCAAAAAAAATAAATTAATTAATTTAAAAAAGGGTCCAGGTGAGCTCTGGCCTCAGAGAAGGCTCTCAGGACTCTATCTGATTGATTTTCATCTCAGTTTTACCTGGCAAACACTTAACACTGGTGACTTATAGTGTGCCTCCAGTAAATTAAAATCCTGAAATATTTTCCATATATTTGACTTTTATGCCATATCTCCTTCCACAAAACTAAACTAAAATTTTACCTGGGTGTGGTGGCTCACACCTACATCCCAATACTGAGGCAGGAGGATTGACTGAGGCCAGGAGTTCAAGACCAGCCTGGGCAACAAAGCGAAATCCTGTCTCTACGGAAAAATTAAAAATTAGCCAGGTGTGGTGGCGTGCACCTGTAGACCCAGCTCCTCAGGAGGCTGAGGTGGAAGGATCATTTGTGCCAAAGAGTTTGAAGTTGTAGTGAGCTAAGATTGTGACATTGCACTCAGCTTGGGTGACAGGGCATGAATGACCCTGTCTCAAAAAATAAATAAATAAGTAAATAACATTTAAATATGTCCCCTATTTGGTATATATGGTTTACATCTTTTAGACACAAGTGTAGAGTTCTACATTTAGTTCTTTTTAACCTCAAGTCACTTTCTTGGGCACATTATTGCAGCCTATTAAGGTCATATTAGCTACATCTTCCAGCTTCATGTCATCTGCAGACATGAGCAACGTGCAATCAAAGTCCTAATTCAAACCACCAGTAGAAATGTTTAGCAGGCTAGATCCCTGTGGTTTAGCAACTAGAAACTTCTCTCAGGCTGGGCTTTTTCAAACTGTGGTGGTAATCCTTCATTGGGTAGTGAAATAATTTTGTTGACTAAAATAGCATTTTAACAAATAGCATAGAATAGAAGAGAGTATGTCAGAATTTATTGCATATAGTAAGTGCAGGTTTTATTTTGTGAAACTTTTCTTTCACTCATACACCACACACACACATTACTAAGGTCTATGTAACACAAACACAGATACAAATAATATTATCACATGAATCACATAATTAATTTGGAGAATAAATATTATACTACTTCTTTAAAACATAGTACTTTTTTTAAAATATAAAAGACAAATAGGTTAACATATAAATGAACAAAGAGCCTTGTTATTACACTTCTACTTCTTGACTTTTTTTTCTCTTCTTTTCTTTTCTTTTCTTTTCTTTTCTTTTTTTTTTTTTTTTTTTTTT
>NW_016804965.1:3893538-3900692 GCF_001698545.2 Rhinopithecus bieti
TGACAGAGCGAGACTCCGTCTCAAAAATAAATAAATAAATAAATAAATAAATAAATAAATAAATAAATAAATAAAAGATTGAAGGCTACTAACAAAGACCAGCCTTCCTAATAAAACTAGTTAGAAAACATCCTTGACTTGCTGAATTCAGCAAATATATTGTCATCAATAAAGTTTTTTTGTTGTTTAGTTGGTTGGTTTTTTTTGAGACAGAGTTTCACTCTTGTTGTGCAGACTGGAGTGCAATGGCGTGATCTCAACTCGCTGCAACCAACCTTCGCCTCCCAGGTTCAAGCAATTCTCCTGCCTCAGCCTCCCAAGTATCTAGGATTACAGGTGCCCACCACCACAGCCAGCTAATTTTGTATTTTTAATAAAGACGGAGTTTCACCATATTGGTCAGGCTTGTCTTGACCTCCCAAACTCAGGTGATCCACCTGCCTCCGCCTCTCAAAGTGCTGGGATTACAGATATGAGACACCTCGCCTGGCCGGACCAATCAAGTTTGGCCTGAAATTTATGTTAGGACCATTACTCATGATGACGTGTGTCCTTCTTTTCAACCTAAGCAATACGTTTTCTAGGTCCTGATGTTCATGTATTGATTAGTAGTAAATTTGACAGGTTTTGGGTTTTTTTTTTTTTTGCAGTCAACAACTACCTTGTAGTGGTTGATAATAATAGTTCCTGTAGACTCTCTTTGCATGTAGTGGTCCTTGGGCTATAACTAGTTTTTCTTTTGTAAGTGTGTCAAACAGCTGTTCTCAGATATTCTAATTTGCTTTCTTCTAGGCTTATGGTAGAACTGAACTTTGTCCTACTGAAATTGCTCATGGCCATGTGATGTGCTTTGGCCAATGAAATGAAACTGAAGGTGATCTGTGGACTCTTCTTGGGGGAGGCATTTCATTGCCAGTGGCAGGTGCCTTACTGCTCCCTTCCATGTCCCACGTTGATTAAGAAAATAACAGAGCAAAGCATGCTTGCAAACCCATGCTAAACATGTAGCATAATGAAAAATAAGCCTTTGCTGTCTTAAGCACCTGAGATTTGGGATTTCTTTGTAATTAAAATATAAACTAGTCCACGCTAATATGTGGTTTATCATACATTTCTTTTCCTGTACATTAAGCTGTATTTCTTTGTTGTACTTTGTGTCTTTGTTTCTATAGTGATAAATGTTGATTATTCTTCTTACAGCTCCATACTATTTATTGAGCTATAATAATTTTCTCTTCTGATTTTCCAGTGAGTTTTTTTTTTTTTTTCTGTGAAAGAGTCACATTGCAAGAATCTTTCTTGAATGACTATCAATAGTGGGAGAGTTGGAAGAAATACTTTTTTCATGATATTTGGCAAAGAAAAAATATACTTCTTTTTAGAGGAGCTCCACCCTTCAGCTGCAACTCATTACTGTCTACCTAAATGCACTAAACTAGCCAGAAAGCAAATGTTTCCCATTACAAATGACATTTATCAGCTAGTCTCAGGAATCAGTTTCCTTCGAAATTGATCTAGTTTGGAAGTCACAGTTATGACTCACTACTGGATCTTTTAGTGCTTTCAAAGTATAAAAGTACAATGGGTGATATGATTAACATTGATCCATTGCATCTTTTGTACATATATATCAACCATAACATTTATTTCTCCAAGAAGACATATTTTTGGCTACCAGCATCAGAATGCCTTCCTTAATATGTCTGGTAGTCTTTCATTTGCATTAATGCTTTACATTTTGAAGTTTTTCATATAACGTATTCATTAGTATATTTTTAGAATCTGTTATTTGAGTTTGCACTGTTGCCCATACATCAAATTATATTGTTAAGAAAATGGTTGAGTAAATGCCATCCAGACTTGAAACCTGATTGAAGTATAAGAAGTCCCCAACTTCCATATGGGTTATGTTCTGAAGATTTATAGTCTGCATTTTGGGGCATGGGTGACATTTCCCAGAAATAAAAATTCTGAGATTCATCGTTAGTTCCCATCCCAGTCATCCATAGCTGAGTTAACCCCTAAAGTAATTGACATACTTCTTTTGTGTGGTTATCTTAGAAGTCTAATCACCATTTACAGCAATGTTTGAAAAAAACAATCTGTTGGCATTGACAAAAGGCATACATTGATTTGGAGAAAATGTTTGTACCCTTAATCTATCTTAGAAGAAGGGAAGAAATGTAAAGCCCTAGGAACACATTGTATTTATTTATTTTTTTAGAGATGAAGTCTCACTATATTGTCCGGGCTGGTTTCGAACTCTTGGACTTAAGCAATCCTCCCACCTCAGCCTCCCAAAGTGTCAGGAACACACTTCTTATCTCTTTTACAGCCGTGGAAACAATGAACCGCTGGCATGTGTTTTTAGAAAGAATGTGGAAGTATAGGAACTTTTTCCTTTTTGTGGTAATTGAGGTGAGTATCTTAGAACATCTGGTATGGCTTAGGATGGATGGTAAGATAAAAAGATCTTTGTACATCAGAGATTTCTCATTTCAAACTCAATTTCACACAGTGACATAAATGATACTTGAAACAGATCCATGTAAAAGCAACATAATGTAAAATTAACTCCAATGGGGTCTCACCTTCTCACTCTGACTTTCTAGTTGTAAAGTATTGATCATAATCTAATAGGACTGCAGTCTAACAATAATTTTTAATGAGATGATGCAGCTATAAAACCCACATTCCAACCAGTCTATCCCTACAGTGCTACGTGAAGAAGGAATGAAATGACTTTGAAACTCCAAAATTTGTCAATGTAAAACAAACAGTATCTGCTTATGCAGTCATAAATTATAGGTGCCCTGGTATCCTGCCATCTTAACTCAAAGTCGTTCAGTATTGAATCGGTAGGAACTTAGTTTTTAGGTATTGTTGGCTCCAGTTTGAAAGCTATAAAATGGTGGCCTATGGACAAGAGAAGAAACTAAGAAGAAAATACATAACTCATTGAGGAACTTACCCAATTCTGCCTTTGACCATTATGATACAGTGCTATAAACTCAAGAAAAAGGTTTTTTTTTCCCCTGCTAAGAAAATTTTTTCAAAGGAAATAGAGAATGAGATGAAAACAGTGCTTGAACTTTTGAAATCTTTTAGGCACAGCTGTGATTCAGTCATTCAATAACACTGACAGCAAAATCCTTCCCACCACGTCTTGAAGAGTGAAACTAGAGTCAACCATGAGGTTAAATGGTCTTGAGAAGATTATCTTGTTATTGTAAAACTGCCTAGAAGATGAATGGAATTTTCTCTAAGTCACTAGTATTAACCTGTTTGCTAAGTTGAATAGAGAATGCCAGGCCCTTTGAAAAATCTGGGAGAAGCTGAAGCAAAAATAAAAAGTAGGAGATCTTGGTTGTAATTTTGTCTTGGCTGTAATGTCTCTTCTGTGCTCTACTAATTGCCTGGTCATTTTGACAACTGAGAGTTAATTTACCTTCTGCACTGATATCTTCTTGGATTACTTGCTTTTTAACTCTCTTCCAACTTTGATACGTTCATGTCTCAGTGACTTATTACTGTAAGATATAGGCATTTCTAGGTACTAAAAGGTGGACAGTCATTTATATTATGTCAGTGGTAAGTAGCAGTGGTAACAGCAGGCTACCGTTCATTGAATATTTACTACAGGCAAGATTCCATACTGAGTCCTTTATATGGATCATCTCATTTAATCTTTGAAATATCATCAGAGATTTGATATAATTTGCCCAAGTCCTCCTAGCTATAAAATACCAGATGTAAAAAGAGTAGGCTGGGCACGGTGGCTCACACCTGTAATCCCAGCACTTTGGGAGGCCAAGGTGGGTGGATCACGATGTCTGGGCGCGGTGGCTCACGCCTGTTATCCTAGCACTTTGGAAGGCCAAGGTGGGTGGATCACAAGATCAGGAGATGGAGACCATCCTGGCCAACACGGTGAAACCCCGTCTCTACTAAAAATACAAAAATTAGCTGGACACAGTGCCAGGCACCTGTAATCCCAGCTACTTGGGAGACTGAGGCGGAAGAATTGCTTGAACCCAGGAGGTGGAGGTTGCAGTGAGTTGAGTTCACACCATTGCTCTCCAGCCTGGATGACAAGAGCGAGACTCTGTCTGGAAAAAAAAAAAAAAAAATAGTAGTGGATATTGATCTTCTAGTCACTTGCTTAAAAGTTAGCTGTCATAACAGCTTTGGATGAAAACATAAATCTAATATAGCCATTCTGTCTGAAAATCAGATGTATGTGTTGGCAACAGATTTTTGTTTAGGTGACATATGGATCTATTCATAAGTATTATGTGCACCATCTCGTGATTCACTGTTCGATATAGCAGCCACCAGCCATATGTGGCTATTTAAATTTAAATTTTCATTATCTAACTTAAAAACTTAATTCTTCTGTCACTAGCCACAACTCAATGCTCAGTAGCCACATATGGCTAGTGGTTACCATATTGGGCAGTGCAGATACAGAAAATTTCCAGCAACACAGAAATTTCTACTGGACAGTGTGTCTCTAGTGACTACATTCTAATTCTCTCTTCCCTGCTCTTCCCAATGCCTCAGTTTTGTCTTAAAGTCAGCTCCACTCACAGTAGCAACAATGGCTATAGAAGTAAAAACCTTCCCATTCCATCTAGAGGAAGAATTTTCTTTTGGGGTTGTTAGAAGTGTGAGGGAACTTTTTTCCCAGAAGTTTCACTATAATATTGTTATGCCTTATTGTTCCAAATGTGATCATATCCATCTCCGAGTAATCCTTATGGCTAGAGAGATAGGATGTTCTGATCAGTTTAAGCCAATCAGGTTCACGCCCGGGGCAATTTCACTGTAATGACTACAATTTCATGGCTGCTATCCAATGGGTTGGCAAAAAGATTCCTCCAAAACAAGTTGGAGTACTTTAAACAGAAGAATGGAAGATAAATTTTTGTAAGCACCATAAAATATCCACCATACCTTTCATTTTGCTTTTCTCTAAATCAAGATCTAAGGATATATTAAAATGCCAGGCTGAACGTCTCAGGACTCAGGCAATAATAATGTAGCCTGAGTTGTTTCCATAGTCCCAACAGCACATTTTCCACTCTATACAATGGCCCTGCAAACTAACTGTTCTGTTTCAATATGGCCAAAGTCCTTAAAATCATTTTGAATATAGGCTATATTAAAAGATACGTATCTAAAAATTAGCTGGGCATGGTGGCGGGTGCCTGTGATCCTAGCTACTCAGTAGGCTGAGACAGGAGAGTCGCTTGAAGCCAGGAGGTGGAGGTTGCGGTGAGCTGAGGTCACACCACTGCACTCCAGCCTGGTCAAAAGAGTGAGACTCTGTCTCAAAAAAAAAAAAAAAAAAGGAAAAGAAAGAAAGAAGAAGAAAAGAAAAGATATGTATCTTTGGGTAAGTATCATAAGAATTATTGAATGCACCATAATAATGATGTTCAAGTTCAAGAGTTTTGCCCAGACCCAAGGAAGAGAGACACAGTAAATGGGCAACCTCCCAGCTATACTTGTGCATAAACTGGGGTAACTAAATTAACCTCCACTAGATAGGGTTTTGTGCCACATTTCTACCTCTGATACCTACAATGTAAGTCAATACAATAGCCACCATAGATACCCCAGGTCTCTGAGTCTAAATTAATGTTTTCTAAAGCTCGTTGGCACTCTAGACTAGAGAATGTTTCTTAAGGTGAAAGATATTGTTATCCATTTTCCCCTAATGGGAAGGAAATGGTGTCATTAGTCAGTAAATACATTTCTTTCAAGTCTTTGCTTTCAGTTTTAATACATATGAAACCTGGGACTTCTTTTTCTGAAACAGAGTGTCTCTCTGTTGCCCAGGCTAGAGTGCAGTGGCGAGATCTCAGCTCACTGCAACCTCTACTTCCTGGGTTCAAGCGATTTTCATGCCTCATCCTCCCTAGTAGCTGGAACTACAGGTGCACTTCACCACGTCTAGCTAATTTTTTTATATTATTAGCAGAGACGAGGTTTCACCACCAGGCTGGTCTCATACTCCTGACCTCAAGTGATCTGCCAGGCTCAGCCTCCCAAAGTGCTGGGATTACAGGCGTGAGCCACCGTGCCTGGCCTTATTTTGTCTTTAAAAGTTATATAAATGTATACCCCAAGAGGAATTTTCCAATCTGGTCCTTCCTTAAATATAAATATACAGAAAAAGAATCCACACTAGTCTGTTTACAATGTAGAACAAGAAAAAAAAATTGAAAAAGTCATGGTGATGGGTCCAGAATGTCCAAGCCAGTTTTAAGTCAGCTGGCCTTTGAGTTGCTAAGTGTGTTTATTTTTTCCATTCTCCTCTGAAACCATAGTTGCTACAAAATCCCAGGAACAGAACTGCAGTGAATCTACAGAACGACTTTATTCCATCAAACCCCAGTCAGCAAACTGTGATTAAATGGGTGTGAAGAGTAAAACAGCCCAAGATTCCTAAAATGTCACATATTTGCAATTTGACCAAAATGGAACTGAGCCTGTAGGCTTGTCTCATTACTTTTTGGCAAGGCAAAAGGGAATATCCATGGAAATGCTCTTAAAATTGTCCTTGTTTTCTTCTGAAAAAAAAAAGCATCAATTATAAAATAATTTTTTATTTTATTAATTATTATTATTATTTTTTAGAGACAGAGTCTCCGTCTGTCACCCAGACTGGAATGCAGTGATACAATCATAGCTCACTGGAGCCTTGAACTTCTGGGCTCAAGCAATACTTTCACCCCAGCCTCCTGAGTAGTTAGGCCTATAGGAGCAAACCCCCATGCCTGGCTAAATTATTTTTTATTTTTTGTAGGACAGGGTCTTGCTATGTTGCCCAAACTGATCTCAAACTCCTGGCGTCAAGCAAATCCTCCTGCCTTGACCCTCCAAAGCACTGCAATTACAGGTGTCAGCCACCATGCCTGTCCCCTATAACAATAAATTTTAAACCTGGAAAAGGGTGTTAACATACGCACAGAACAGAGGCTCTCAAAGAAGAATCAACCTACTCGAAACTTCAGTGTTTGCTGGATGTGGTGGCTTATGCCTATAATCCCAGCACTTTGGGAGGCCAAGGTGGGAGGAGGACAGCTTGAGCCCAGGAGTGCAAGACCAGCCTGGATAACATAGTGAGACCCAGCTGTATTTAAAAA
>NW_016804965.1:3904814-3909457 GCF_001698545.2 Rhinopithecus bieti
TATATATATATATATATATGTATTTTTTGTTTGTTTGTTTGTTTGTTTTTTGTTTTTTGTTTTTTGTTTTTTGAGACAGAGTCTCCCTCTGTCTCCCAGGCCGGAGTGCAGTGGTGCAATCTCGGCTCACTGCAACTTCCGCCTCCTGGGTTCACGCCATTCTCCTGCCTCAGCCTCCTGAGTAGCTGGGACTATAGGCGCTGGCCACTACGCCCGGCTAATTTTTTGTATTCTTTTGTAGCGACGGGGTTTCACTGTGTTAGCCAGGATGGTCTCGATCTCCTGACCTCGTGATCCACCCACCTGGGCCTCCCAAAGTGCTGGATTACAGGCGTGAGCCACTGCACCCGGCCAAAATGTTTTTTAAAAAAACTTTGGCATTAGAATTATGCTAGGAGCAGTAGTGAGACAACTAAGCTTACATTTTAGAACATGTCTTCACCTTTATTGACTGCATTATAAAGAGATCTCTTTCCCTTAAAGTGGCTACCCTTTTTTCGAGCTCTACACACTAGCTCTTTCAGGACAATAATTACAATTCTTCTCTGAACTAAATTAACTCACGAGCTTCTCTAGACTAATAGAAACCATTTCAATGACCCTTGATTATGATGGGGTCAGTTCTTCCTATGTAGAAATGCCCATTACAGAAATAAGCAGACTCAATATTCTTCTCACAGATTCTAACAATGGATTCTGCGGGTAGAACAGTTATCTTCTTGTTTGTTTGTCTGTTTATTTGTTCTAGTTTTTGAAAATGACAATAGCACACATGAGTGTCCCATATTAGCTCCTTATTTAAGGCAGAAACCAAGCCTATCACCTTAACTATTTCCAATGTCTTTCTTCTTTCTTAAGGTTTAAAAAAAAAAAAAAATGGAAATCAGAAAGTCAGAATTCTCTGCACCCCTCATTGCACACTTTTGCCTTTCAGGATGCATATTTGACAGTCTTGGAACAAAAGACATGCTGTTCCAGGTCTTATAGTACTATATAGTGTACTTATAAAATGTTACTCACCTTCAATTAGTCTTGTATGACTTTCAGATAATAACAATAAATCACTAATTAGATGAAGAAAGAAAATACATGTATGAGTCTTAATCGAGTTTAAACCTAAACAAATATAGAGCATGTTTAATTTACTTAAAGAATTGGTGAGGAAAAGTTGATGTACTTGTTAGTTGTGTCTGCTGCTCTAATAGAAAGAGAAAGCTCCTAAAAATATTTATTAACCTATATTATTTCAACCACCACCACTCTATAACGATGAGCAGATTCAGAGTCTTTACCCTTTCTAAGTCACTGACAAGAGCCGGCAGCATCCAAGATAAATGTTTCCACAGGTTTCCTAGCAAGACAGACAAGAATGACATGAATGAAAACAGAATATAGGCCTGAGAACAGATCTATTTTTCTGAAGAATGTTAGAAAGAATAGGATGTAGTGTGGTTTTAGGGGACATTGTCAGGGATGTCATTGGAGTGGACACCTAGTTCTGGCACTCCAGACGCCGACCTTTTTACTTTCAGAATGCTGTCCTTTCCTTTCCTTTACACTCTCTAGAGTCTACTCCCGACTCTGGAAAACTTTACTAATCCACATCCTTTGTTGATATCCTTCTGCCTCCTAAAGCTTATGCCCCCAAACTGTCTATTTGGGATTCTCCACTTGTGTCTACATCTCTCTCTCTCTCTCTCTTTCTCTCTCTCACTAACCTCATCAGTATCCTAGGACTAAATATCCCCTTTAGGGGAATGATTCTCACATCAGTGTCTCTAAACCACAACTCAGTTCTGAGATCCCGAACTATGTTTCCAATTGCCTGATCAACAGATTCACCTACAAAATGCACAGGTAAATGACACTCAAGATTGATAACCACCTCCCCAAAGCAGCTCTTCCTGTTAGATTCCTATTTCTACGAATGGCATCATTTTTCTCCTAATTCTCTACTCCCAAAATGTCAATCAGGTATGTCATTGATTTCTCTATTTCTTCTCATCTCCGATTTCTGTTTTACTGGTTTTCCCTCTACAGAATCTTTTGTATCCATTTCCATCCCATTTTTAGGTCACTGCCATGGTTCAGTTTCACCTTGCCTCCTGTCCAAACTATTACAGAATATATTAAATCATCACATGTACACTTTAAATATATATAATTTTTATTTGTCAGCTATACCTTAATAAAACTGGAAGATAAAATAAACAATTAAAGTAGCCTACTAATTGCTGTCCTCATGCCTGGTCTCTTCTCATTTATTCACCATATGCTGCCAGAAAAATCTTCCTAAGGCATAACTCTGAGTATATCATCCCCGTAAAACAAACACTTTTATTTATTTTATTTATTTATGTAATTTTTTTTTTTTGAAACAGAGTCTCCCTTGGTTGCCCAGGCTGCTGGGCCGCAGTAACACTATCACGACTCACTGCATCCTCACCCTCCCAGGCTCAAGTGATTCTCCCACCTCAGCCTCCTGAGTAGCTGGGACTATAGGTGTATGCCACCACGCCCAGCTAATTTCTGTATTTTTTTGTAGAGATGGGGTTTCACCATGTTGCCCAGGCTGGTCTCGAACCCCTGGGTTCAAGTGACCCACCCACCTCAGCCTCCCAGAGTGTTGAGATTACAGGCGTGAGACACTATGCCCAGCCAATAAACACATTTGAAGACTCCCATTTGCACATAAAATTTAAGTCATACTTCAGCTTATCCTGGTTTCATTTTGTTTATTTACTTATTTATTTATTTTTTGAGATGGAGTCTCACTCTGTCGCCCAGGCTGGAATGCAATGGTGTGATCTCAGCTCACTGCAACCTTCACCTCTTGGGTTCAAGCAATTCTCCTGCCTCAGCCTCCCAAGTAGCTGGGATTACAGGTGCCCACTACCACAACCAGCTAATGTTTTTTGTATTTTTAGTAGGGACGGGGTTTTACCATGTTTGTCAGGCTGGTCTTGAACTCTTGATCTCAGATGATCCACCCACCTCGGCTTCCCAAAGTGCTGAGATTACAGGCGTTAGCCACTGCGTCAGCCTCATTTATTTATTAATCCAATGAATATTTATTTTTAAATGCCACAAACACAACAAAAAGCAAAAACAAGAGTGATTCCTACTCTCGCTGAATTTTCAGTCTCTTGTGGAAGATAAACGTTACAGAAATACGCTTTAAAAAAGTCAATTCAAACTGTGAGCACTTTACGAAAGAAAATAAAACTTATTTTGAAAGATTTAACCTGGTCTGAGAAGACTCTCTTATCGCAGTTATATATACATATACATAATATACATGTAGCAATGTATATTTGGTTTTCTGAAATCTTCTGCTCAAAACTGACCTTTAATTCAAATTGAACTTTTCACTCCCTGATTAGGCCTCCTTCTGTGCTTTGTTCATGCTGCAACTTTTCTTTATAACATATCCTATATATCCTTCAAATCCCACCTTTTCCTTGCAGCCCTTTCAGTAATTTCTTCTATATATTGTGAGTTCTTGCTCCTTAATCTCCCAATCACTTTATATTTACCTCTCTTCAGATGTGTGTATGTGAATGATCCAATAATCTTGTTAAAACCGTACTATTTGGAGAATACAAGGTCAATATAAAAAAAATCAATTGTATTTCTAGAAGTAAGTAATTAGAAAATGAATGTTACAAAATCCACTTAAAATAGCATTAAAAAAAAAAAAAAAAAAAAAAAAAAAAAAAAAAAAAAACAGAGACTTCTGCTTCCAGTCCAGATAGAGAACTAGAGGTTGATTTACTCTAACACATGAAGCAGCCAAACAACAACAAAACAGATGAAATATATGAAATAATAGCTTTGAAGGCACTAAGTATAGGCAATGAAGGACAGTGATCCCTGAGAAACAGTCAATGAACAAGGGGAGTGCTACAAATGCCCCAGTTTTACCACCATGAGAGAGTTTAAGAGTTTCTAGGCTGCAACATACAGAGAAACCAGGCAAAACCCAGTGAACTCCTTGAATTGAGGAGATGGAATTGAGAGTCCACAAAGACAATGGAAGCTAGAGTGTTGAGGACAGAGTAATGGAGAGTAGAGTATTTCATAAAAAGAGAAATCCAGGCTAGACACAGTGGCTCATGCCTGTTAATCCCAGCACTTTGGGAGGTCGAGGCAGGAGGATCGCTTGAACCCAGGAGTTTGAGGTCAGCCTGGGCAACATGGTGAGGCCCCATCTCTACAAAAAATACAAAAATTAGTCAGGTGTGGTGGTGCACATCTGTAGTCCCAGCTACTTGGGAGTCTGAGGTGGGAGAATTGCTTGAGCCTGGAAGGTCAAGGCTGCAGTGAGCTACAGTTGTGCCACTGCACTCCAGCCTGGGTGAAAGAGTGAGACCCTGAGAAAGAAAAGAAAAGAAGAGAAAAGAGGGGAAGGGAAGGGAAGGGAAGGGAGGGGAAGGGAAGGGAAGGGAAAGGAAGGGAAAGGAAGAGAAAGAAAGGGAAGGGAAGGGAAGAAAGGGGAAAAGAAAAGAAGGAAGGGAGAGAGAGAAAGAAAGAAGGGAAGAGAGAAAGAAAGAAGGAAAGAAAGAAGAAAGAAAGAAAAGGAAGGAGGGAGAGAAGAAAAGAGGGAAGGAATGAAGGAAGGGAGGGAGGGAGGGAGGGAGGGA
>NW_016804965.1:3909762-3930651 GCF_001698545.2 Rhinopithecus bieti
AGGGAGGGAGGGAAGGAAGGAAGGAAGGAAGGAAGGAAGGAAGGAAGGAAGGAAGGACCCAGATATTTGCAGAAGGTCCCCCTTAAGTATGCGGCAGAACATTGAGCAGTGGATGTATGTGAGGAAACTACTTGATACTGGGAAAAGCACCATTCAAAAGGATTAAAGAAACAGCACCCATTCCACACAGAGAGGCAGGAATAGTGCCTGCTTCCACTGGACAGACTGGAAAAATACTGTAATTCCCTGGGCACTGGGTTGAGTATACAGAAGGCTCTTGCCTCAGTATTGTGGACAATTAGCCTTAGGCTGAGCACTCTGCTGGTCCTACCTAAGAAAACTCAAAGCAAGACCCAAACAAACCATACTGCTTCCAAGTAATATAACTGCACCCCAGAACAAAACTTAAGAATATTTACAGGAATATAAAATATCCAGCACCTAACAAAGTAAAGTTTACTATGTCTGACATCCAGGCAAAAGTTATCAGACATAAAACAAGCAGAAAATAGGACCCCTAATGAGAAGAAATATTTGAGACAGTTCAAACTGACTCCAAACTGACAAAGATATTAGAATTAATAGATAAGAACTTTAAAAGATGTTATTATAACTGCATTCCATATGTTCAGAAATTTACATAGAGACATGGAGGATGTTTTTAGAAGACCCAAATTGAACTTTTGGACATAAAATGTAGAATGTATGAGATGAAAAATCTCTAGATGGGGTTAATGGCAGATTAAACATTGAAGAAGTAAATATTAATAAACTTGAAGATAGACCAATAGAAACTACTTTAGTGAAAGACAAGAGAAAAAAGAATTTTTTAATGAAAAGAGCATCAGTGAATTGTGGGATAACTTCAAATGACCTAATGTATGTGTAACTGGAATCTGCAAAGGAGATGAGAGAGAGCAGAAAAATATTTAATGGCCTTAAATTTTCCACATATGACAGAAACTATTAACCCACAGATCCACCAAGCTAAGTGAACCCTCAAGCATGAAACACAAGTTTGTGCACCAAATTACAGATCTTTTAATTACATGAGGCAAAAATCTAATAGATTTGCAAGGAGGAGTAAAAAAAAAATGAGAAAATATAGCCAGAGAACATTATAGAAAAGTATTCCCCATGAACATAAATTCTAAATAAAATTTTATCAAAGTTAAATCCAACAACATATTAAAAGCATCATGGCCAAGTGAAGTTTATTCTAGAAATGCAAGGTTGGTTTATCATTCAAAATCAATAAATGTAATTCACTATATTAATAAACCAAAAAAAGAAAATTATGTGATCATCTCAATGGACACAGCAGATGCATTTGGCAAAACACAACATCCATTCCTGATGAAAATTCTCAACAAAAATTCTACAGATAACATTATACCTAATTTTGAAACACAGAATAATTTCCCTCTAAAATTAGCCTGGCCAACATGGTGAAACCCTATGATATGGTTTGGCTTTATCCCCACCCAAATCTCAACTTGAATTGTATCTCCAAGAATTCATGTGTGTTATGGGAGGGACCCAGGAGGAGGTAATTGAATCATGGGGGCCTGTCTTTCCCATGCTATTCTCATGATAGTGAATAAGTCTCACAAGATCTGATGGGTTTATCAGGGCTTTCCACTTTTGCTTCTTCCTCATTTTCTCTTGCCGCCACCATGTAAGAAGTGCCTTTCACCTCCCGCCATGATTCTGAGGCCTCCCCGGCCCTGTGGAAGTGTAAGTCCAACTAAACCTCTTTTTCTTCCCAGTCTGGGATATGTCTGTATCAGCTGCATGAAAACAGACTAATACAGTACATTGGTACCGGTAGAGTGGGGCATTGCTGAAAAGAAACCTGAAAATGTGGAAGCAACTTTGGAACTCAGTGTCAGGCAGAAGTTGGAAGCTTAGAGGGCTCAGAAGAAGAGAGGAAAATGTGGGAAAGTTTGGAACCTCCTAGAGACTTGTTGAATGGCTTTGACAAAAATGCTAATAGCGATATGAGCAATACGGTCCAGGCTGAGGTGGTCTCAGATGGAGATAAGGAACTTGTTGGGAACTGGAGCAAAGGTGATTCTCATTATGTTTTGGCAAAGAGACTGCAGCATTTTGCTTCTGTCCTAGAGATCTGTGGAACTTTGAACTTGAGAGAGATAATTTAGGGTATCTGGCAGAAGAAATTTCTAAGCAGCAAAGCATTCAAAAGGTGACTTGGGTGGTGTTAAAACCATTCTGTTTTAAAAGAGAAACACAGCATAAAAGTTCAGAAAATTTTCAGCCTGATGATGCAGTAGAAAAGAAAAACCCATTTTCTGAGGAGAAATTCAAGCCAGCTGCAGAAATTTGCATAAGTAGTAAGGAGCCTAATGTTAATCCCCAAGACCATGCAGGAAGTGTCTCCAGGTCATGTCAGAGACCTTCATAGCAGCCCCTCCCATCACAGGCCTGGAGGCCTAGGAGGAAAAAATGGTTTTGTAGGCCAGGCCGAGGGTCCCCATGCTGTGTGCAGCCTGGGGACTTGGGGCCCTGTGTCCCAGCTACTCCAGCCATGGCTGAAAGGGGCCAGTGTACAGCTCTGGCTGTGGCTTCAGAGAATGGAAGTCCCAAGCCTTGGCAGCTTCCATGTGGTGTAGAGCCAGTGCATGCACAAAAGTCAAGAACTGAGGTTTTGGAACCTCCACCTAGACTTCAGAAGATATATGGAAACCCCTGGATGCCCAGGCAGAAGTTTGCTGCAGGGGTGGGGCCTTCATGAAGAACCTCTGCTAGGGAAGTGTAGAAGGGAAATGTGGGGTCAGAGCCCCCACATAGACTCCCTACTGGGGCATTGCCTAGTGGAGCTATGAGAAGAGGGCCACTGTCCTCCAGACCCCAGAATGGTAAATTGGTACCATTTACCATTATTCACTGACAGTTTGCATCATGCACCTTGAAAAGCCACAGACACTCAATGCCAGCCCATGAAAGCAGCCAGGAGGGAGGCTGTACCCTGCAAAGCCACAGGGGTGGGGCTGCCCAAGACCATGGGAACCCACCTCTTACATCAGTGTGACCTGGATGTGAGACTTGGAGTCAAAGGAGATCATTTCTGGAGCTTTAAAATTTGACTCTCCCACTGGATTTTGGACTTGCATGAGGCCTGTAACCCTTTTGTTTTGGCCAATTTCTCCCACTTGGAACAGCTGTATTTACCCAATACCTGTACCCCCATTGTATCCAGAAAGTAACTAGCTTGCTTTTGATTTTACAGACTCATAGGCAGTAGGGACTTGCCTTGTCTCAGAGGAGACTTTGAACTGTGAACTTTGGGTTAATGCTGAAATGAGTTAAGACTTTGGCAGACTGTTGGAAAGCCATGACTGGTTTTGAAACGTGAGGACATGAGATTTGGAGGGGCCAGGGTGGAATGAGATGGTTTGGCTGTGACCCTACCCAAATCTCAACTTGAATTTATCCCCCAGAGTTCCCCTGTGTTATGGGAGGGACCCAAGGGAAGGTAATTGAATCGTGACGGCTGGTCTTTCCCATGCTATTCTCATGATAGCGAATAAGTCTCACAAGATCTGATGGGTTTATCAAGGGTTTCCGCTTTTGCTTCTTCCTCATTTTCTCCTGCCACCACCATGTAAGAAGTGCCTTTCACCTCCTGCCGTGATACTGAGGCCTTACCAGCCATGTGGAAGTATAAGTCCAATTAAACCTCTTTTTCTTCCCAGTCTGGGGTATGTCTTCATCAGCAGTATGAAAACAGACCAATACACCCGTCTCTGCAAAAATACAAAACTTAGCCAGGTGTGATGGTGCATGCCTGTAGTCCCAGCGACTTGGGAGGCTGAGGTGGGAGGATCAGTCGAGCCCAGGAGGTGGAGGTTGCAGTCAACCAAGATCATGGCACTGCACTCCAGCCTGGGCAACAGAGCAAAACCTTGTCTCAAAAAAAAAAAGAAAGAAAGAAAGAAAGAAAGAAAGAAAGAAAGAAAGAAAGAAAGAAGGAAGGAAAGAAAGAAGAAAAGAAAGTTAGATAAATATTAGCCTTGTCAGGTGATAGATCATGATTAATAGTTTATACAGCTTGTTTATAAGCTATAAACAAGTACTTAATTTTGTAAAAGTAATCTTCAAATTTTCACTCTGTAAAATATCAAATACACATAATCTATTTAGACTTAAAATGTAGGTGTTTATAAAAATCATATATAGTTCTGAGCCTTTATTTCATCCAACAGATAAAAGTTTTAAGAAATATAAGAATTGCTGAGCTATGTGTAAAGACTGAGAAAACAGAAAACAAACGCTCCTGAACTAGCATTTGGATGAGATCAAATGGACTTCGAGACTGAAATGAAATTCCGCAATATCAAAGACAGAGAATGATGAAGAAAAGGAAGAACAAATGAAAATTACAGGAATAATTAAACACCCTAGGACTGATCTAATAGAAGTAATGAATGTAATAACTAACAAGCAATGATCCATGTGGAAGAATATAACTCACGAAATATGCCTTACAACTGTGAGCTCTGCAATGACCCTGGGTCCTGTTCTCATACCATGCATACCTCTCATTCCACGGGACACAAATATGCCTTTCACATTAGAATGAAGACTATTTCCTATATGCTCAGCCTTTTCAGTGGCCATCAGCAAGGCACAGGGACAGGTCACTTGTATTTTCCAAAACCTTCCCTTCTTCTTAGACAACAATATATTATTCTCTGAAAGCTTGTTCATTGGCCTCATTAAATGCTGTATTTGAGAACAAGATTTTCACATATATTTAGAATAAAATATACAAGATTTTCACATGTGTTTAGAAACAAGATCTGTAAATGTAATTGATTATGAATAATTATCAAAATCTGCTAAAATGGGGAATGTCACGAGGATGATGGCCACATTTTTGTGGTGTGCTGTATGTTAGAGTCATTTGCCTGCTCTTTTTCTCTGTTGAGCAAGAAGCTCCATGAGGGTAGAGGCTTGTTTTACCTACTTGTGTCTCTTCTGCAGAGCCTTCAGCATGACAGGACTTCCATAATTATTAACCTTAATGCCTCACTTAGAGGCATTTGTGTCTCTCTGGTGCAAATGCCTCTAATCAATCACTCTCATTACTCTCTTTGGTGTGTTTTGAAGATGGATTTTTAAAAAGATTCACTCATGCATCTCTTAACTGATTTCTTTCTTCTTTCCCCGAGGAGTTCAACAGCTAAACAGATAAACTGTTTCCGTTTGTGGTTTGAGTCCTGTTTTCTCTATGATTTCCTCCAAAAGAAAGAGTAATAAGTAAAACAGGGCAAACATGAGCTGTGTCAACATAGCAAAACACCTGCAGAACAACAACTCCAAGCTGACAAAGACTTATGCAACTGTTGAATGGTTTGTCCTGGATCCAACAGTAAGATTTTCCTGACAGTAACTCTCTCCCTGCCAAAGAGGCCATAACCCTTGAATCTGGTAGAGAAATTGGAGAGTATAATACTGTACTGTTGCTTCTGGCAGTAACAGAGTGAAATATGTGGTTGGAGTCTTTAAAAAAAAAAAAGATGTATATAGATTCGCATACAAAGCAGAAAACAATAAAGATAACAACCAAAACATAGGCTTTTGATCAGGCACGGTGGCTCATGCCTGTAATCCCAACACTTTGGGAGGCCAAGGGGCCAAGGTGGGTGGATTGCTTGAGAACAGGAGTTTGACACTACTGTGGCCAACATGGTGAAACCCCATCTCTATTAAAAATGCAAAAATTAGCTGGGTGTGATGGTATGTGCCTGTAATCCCAGCTTCTTGGGAGGCTGAGGCTTGAGAATCACTTGAACTCAGGAGGCAGAGGTTGCAGTGAGCTGAGATCACACCACTGCAGGCCAGCCTGGGCAACAGAGCAAGACTTTGTCTCAAAAAGTAAAATTTTTTAAAAAGTGGGTTCAGTGTTCTGCAATAACAGCCAAGATTTTTGTTTTCCCTATTATTAATTTGGTCTAATAGCGTGTTGTTAAGAGATACAAAGAAAACACAGCATCGTAGATAAATACAAAATTTGGCACCATCATTTATTTCTTTTTTTTAATATAAAATTATTTTTTAAATTGAGACAGGGTCTCACTCTCATCCAGGCTGCAGTGTAGTGGCATGATCTCGGCTCACTACAACCTCCACCCCCAGGCTCAAGTGATCTTCCCACCTCAGCCTCCCAGGTAGCTGGAACTACAGGTGCATCCCACCACATCCAGCTAATTTTTGTATTTTCTGTAGAGACAGGGTCTTGCCATGTTGCCTAGGCTGATCTCGAACTCTTGAGCTCAAGCGATCTGCCCACCGCAGCCTCCCAAAGTGCTGGGATTATAGGAGGGAGCCACTGCACCCAGCCAACCAACACATTTCTATATTCAGGTAGATCCTAACATCCATATATCAATATTTTCTCTTTTTTTTACAGGAATAGGCTGGACATAACAGGAATAGGCTGGGCATAGTGGCTCACACCTGTAATCCCAGCACTTTGGGAGGCCAAGGCAGGTGGATCACTTGAGGTCAGGAGTTCGAGACCAGCCTGGCCAACATGGTGAAACGCAGTCTCTACTAAAAATACAAAAAATTAGCTGGGCATGATCACACATGCCTGTAATCCCAGCTACTTGGGAGACTGAGGCAGGAGAATCGCTTGAGCCTGGGAGGCGGAGGTTGCAATGAGCCGAGATCACATCACTGCATTTCAGCCTGGGCGACAGAATAAGACCCTGCCTCAAAACAACAACTATTGTTTTTATACTGTGCAATGTTAAAATTTTTCAAATAATAGGGAAAGTTTTAAAATAAGTCTATGGTCTATCACATAGTACTTAGTCCTACAATCTTCAGAGTTTGTTTATCATTTCTGGCAAATAAATACCTTTCCATAAATATTTTTGAATATATACATTATACATACACATGTATAATCTATGTTTTCATACAATTCTGTATCTACTACTACCTTGCATATCAGTGCACATATCTAACTTATTTTAACAACCACATATTTAATTTCAGATATGTACCATAATTTATTTACCAATCTATATTTACAGCCATTAAGCCAAATGTTCATTACCTATGGGGACAGCTTTCTGCATGTAATCAAACTCATTTTAGAATTCTGCATTTTATTTGTTGTACAATAAATATGAAAAACTATGAAGATGCTTCTCACATAATTTGTAGATATCTTTTAAGGATTAGGACATGGTTGGGAAGTGGTTTAAAATTATTATTTTACCAGTGACTTGACTGTCTCTTCCTTGCCACTTGGAAAAGAAGTTTTTTCAGCCTTATACTTCAAAGATGTATATTATACTTTAAAATATATAGACATTTTTGGCCAGGCATGGTTGCTTACGCCTGTAATCCCAGCATTTTGGGAAGCCAAGGTGGGTGGGTTGCCTGAGGTCATGAGTTCAAGACCAATCTGGCCAACACAATGAAACCCCATCTCTACTAAAAATACAAAAATTAGCTGGGCCTGGCACCTGCCTGTAATCCCAGCTACTTGGGAGGCTAAGGCAGGAGAATAGCTTGAACCCAGGAGGTGGAGGTTGCAGTGAGCTGAGATCACGGCCACTGTACTCCAGCATGGGTGACAGAGCCAGACTCTCAAATAATAATAATATGTAAATTTTTAAATGTTCAATGTATTATTTCACTATGAACCATAGAGTAAATGCTGGTAAGCCTTGCTTATGAATCTTTGGTTTTGAATAGAATAATCAGGTTTCAAATGCTCTTCCTTTCTGTATACCCATCTCCTCCCAATTTCAGAAGTGATTAAAAGAACTGAACATTAGGTAAAGAAATGTGGCTTCATCGTGCTTAGAAATTCAGGGAATCTGAACCATATCTATTCATGATTCTGTGAGTTGCAGAAGCACTTGCAATTTGAGATTGAAAGAGCTTATCAAGTATTTATCAGGCATAAAGAGACACTTCCTCATACATAGGCTGATGACAGCTAGGAATTGCAAAGAAAAACAAAAATCCCGCAAGCTATACTGACACACCCAGAAAAGGTTACTTTAAAAAGGCAAAAATAAGTTGGCATCAAAATTGTTTTCTGTAATATTAAATATCAGAAGGGAGTGAAGCAAATTTTAAAATGTTGTGAAACTATTATCAATTTTACCAAATGCCTATGAATTCTGTATAATAACTAAAAATAATTGGACATATTGTTTGAAGTGTTTTGCATGGCTTAGCTCACTAAATCCTCAAAACAAGGTAGGTGTTACCCCCATGTTGCAGATTGGAAAACTGAAGAAAGAGAGGTTGCCCAAGGTTTGCAAGTTTACCCATGCAAAGCTAGACATGGGTAAGCCAGCATTTGGACCTTGGCCATGTGAGAACAGAACTTGATCTCTTAACCACGATGGGTGGTCTATTTTGACCCATCATAAGAGACGATGTGGTACTTTCCCCAACCTGCTGCTTCAAAATACAGTTAAAAACCTAAAACATTAGGCCGAGGGCAATGGCTCATGCCTGTAATCCCAATATTTTGGGAGGCCGAGGCGGCCAGATCATCTAATGTCAGGAGTTCGAGACCAGCCCGGCCAACATGATGAAACCTAGTCTACTAAAAATATAAAAATTAGCTGGGCATGGTGGCAGGCTCCTATAATCCCAGCTACTCAGAAGGCTGAGGCAAATCGCTTGAACCCGGGAGACGGAGGTTGCTGTGAGTTGAGATTGCGCCACTGCACTCCAGCCTGGGTGACAGAGCGAGACTCCATCTCATAAATAAATAAATGAATAAATAAATAAATAAATAATAAAACCCCCAGATGTTATATATAAAACTAACATAAGAAGAGCACATGAAAAGATGTGCTACATGAATAGCCATTAGGGAAATGCAAATTAAAATCACAATGAGATGTCACCATATACCTATCAGAATGACTACAAGAAAAAATTATAACACCAAATGCTGGCAAGGATGCAGAGAAAGTGGATCACAATACACTGTTGGGGGAGTATAAAATGATGCAATCACTCTGGAAAACACTTTGCCAGTTTCTTTAAAAACATGTCACTACTATATGACCCAGCAATTGTACTTCCGGGTATTTATCCCAGAGAAATGAAAATTTATATTCATGGAATATAAATTTGTACACACACGTTCTTACAGCAGCTTTATTTATAACAACCAAAAGCTGGAAACAACCTAGATGACCTTCAATGGGTGAATGGTTAAGCAAACTGTGATACATCCATACCATGGAATACTGTTTAGCAATAGAAAGGAATAAATTATTGATACATGCAATATTATAGATGACTCTCCAGATAATTATGCTGAGTGAAAAAAGACAATCTCCAAAAGTTATAGACTGTATGATTCCATTTGTAAAACATTCTGGAAATGACAAAGGTATAGGAAAAAAACAAGTTAATGGTTGTCAAGTTAAGGGGTGATTGGGGGAGGGGCTGGGAGAGAAGTAGGAGTGGCTAAAAAAAGATAGGGCAACCTGAGGGATTTTTTGTTGCTGTTTTGTTTTGAGACGGAGTTTCGCTCTTGTTGCCCAGGCTGGAATGCAGTGGCGCAATCTCAGCTCGCTGCAACCTCCACTTCCCAGGTTCAAATGATTCTCCTGCCTCAGCCTCCGGAGTAGCTGGGATTACAGGTGCCCGCCCGCACGCCCGGTTAATTTTTGTATTTTTGTATTTTCAGTAGAGACGGGGTTTCGCCATGTTGGGCAGACTGGTCTTGAATGCCTGACCCCAGGCAATCTGTCCGCCTCGGCCCCCCAAATTGCTGAGATTACAGGCGTGAGCCACCGCGCACGGCCAACCTGAGGGATTACTGAAATGACGGAAGTGTTGTGTATCTTGACTATACCAATATCCATATCCTGGCTATTTTATAGTCTTGCAAGATTTTACCATTGGGGGAAACTGGGTATTTCTTATAACTGCACGTGAATCTCCAATTTTCCCAAAATAAGAAGTTTAATTAAGAAATAAAAACATGGGCCAGGCGCAGTGACTCAAGCCTGTAATCCCAGCACTTTGGGAGGCTGAGGCAGGCGGATCACCTGAGGTCAGGAGTTGGAGACCAGCCTGGCCAACATGGCAAAACCCTATCTCTACTAAAAATACAAAAATGAGCCAGGCGTGGTGGTGAGCGCCTGTAATCCCAGCTACTAGGTAGGCTGAGGCAGGAGAATCACTTGAAACCGGGAGGCAGAGGTTGCAGTGAGCCAAGATGAGGCCACTGCACTCCAGTCTGGGTGACAGAGTGAGACTCTGTCTCAAAAAAAAAAAAAAAAAAAAAAAAAAAAAAAAGCAGGAAATAAAAAGAAAACTATGGCCAGGCATGGTGGCTCATGCCTGTAATCCTAGCATTTTGAGAGGCCAAGGCAGGCAGATCACCCGAGGTCCACAGTTTGAGACCAGCCTGGTCAACATGACAAAACCCTGTCTGTGCTGAAAATACAAAAATTATGGCCAGGCGCGGTGGCTCATGCCTGTAATCCCAGCCCTTTGGGAGGCCGAGGAGGGCAGATCACCCGAGGTCAACAGTTCAAGACCAGCCTGACCAACATGGAGAAACCCCATCTCTACCAAAAATACAAAATTAGCCAGGTGTGGTGGTGCATGCCTGTAATCCCAGCTACTAGGGAGGCTGAGGCAGGAGAATTGCTTGAACCTGGTAGGTGGAGGTTGTGGTGAGCTGAGATCGTGCCATTGCACTCCAGCCTGGGCAACAAGAGTGAAACTCCATCTCAAAAGAAAAAAAAAAAATAGAAAAATTAGCCAGCCGTGGTGGTGCATGCCTGTAATCCCAAATACTCGGGAGGCTGAGGCAGGAGAATCGCTTGAATCCGAGAGGTGGAGGTTGCAGTGAGTTGAGCTAGCACCACTGCATTCCAGCCTTTGAGACAGAGTGAGACTTGTTCTCAAAAAAAAAAAAAAAAAAAAGAACAACAATAAGATGCTAAGATATACCACACTATTCAAACTATTACCCTTTAGGGATGGGGGAGAAAAAGAGGGTGGCATTGGTGCTCAAAGAAGTTCTTCAAAATGAGAGGTTGAAAGGCCGGGCGTGGTGGCTCACTCCTGGAATCCTAGCACTTTAGAAGGTCAAGGTGGGCAGATCACTTGAAGTCAGGAGTTCAAAACCAGCCTGACCAACATGGCGAAACCTTGTCTCTACTAAGAATACAAAAGTTAGCCAGGCATGGTGGTGAACACATGTAGTCCCAGCTACTCCAGAGCTAAGGCCAGAGAATAATTGCTTGAGCCCAGGAGATGGAGGTTGCCGTGAGCCGAGATTACACCACTGCCCTCCAACCTGGGCAACAGAGTAAAACTCCATCTAAAGAAACAAAAAGAAAAGAAAAGAAAAGAAAAGAAAAATAGTAGAACTTGAGAAGATGAAGAGCACAGGGAGAGAGAACCACACTGAAGTGGCGAGTTTTCACGTCAAGCTGTTATCTTCCTAAAACACTACTGGTGAGAGATTTAGTCTATAGACAGTGATTCTGTAAGGGAGAACTAATTACAGTTGGAGGTTAGCAGGTAAAGAGGATCAACTTGGATCTAATAAAGTAATTTTCCTTCAAAACTGTTATTTGTGGTTTTCTCAGTTGTAGAAAAATACACATATCCCAAAATTTACCATTTTAATTTTTTTTTTTTTTTTTTTTGAGATAGAGTCTCTCTCTATGCATCTCATAAGTGAAATTATAGAGTATTTGTCCTTCTGTGTCTGGCGTATTTCACTTAACATAATGCCTTCTAGTTTGTCCATGTTGTAGCATGTGTCAAAATTTCCTCTTTTTGAGAGAGGGTCTCTCTCTGCTGCCCTGGCTGGAGTTCAGTGACATGATCATGGCTCACTACAATCTTTGTTTCCCTGGCTCAAGTGATTCTAGCTGGGACAGCAGGTGCATGCCACCATGCCTGGCTAATTTTTTCTTTTTTTTAGAAACAGAGTCTCACTATGTGGCCCAGGCTGGTCTCACACTCCTGGCCTCACGCAGTCCTTTCACCTTGGTCCCCCAAAGTGCTGGGATTACAGGCATAAGCCACTGCATCTGGCCAAAATTTCCTTTTTTTAAAGAATTGATAGACTGGGCGCGGTGGCTCACGCTTATAATCCCAGCACTTTGGGAGGCCAAGGTGGGCAGATCACCTGTGATCAGGAGTTCGAGACCAGCCTGGCCAATATGGTGAAACCTCATCTCTACTAAAAATACAAAAATTAGCTGGGTGTGGTAGCGGGGGTCTGTAATCCCAGATACTCGGGAGGCTGAAGCAGGAGAATCGCTTGAACCTGGGAAGCAGAGGTTGCAGTGAGCCGAGATCACACCACTGCACTCCAGCTTGGGTGACGGACTGAGATTCCATCTCAAAAAAAAGAAAAAGAATTCATAATATATCTTTCCTCTTTCCCTTCCTCCCTCAGAGTTTCCTTCTTTAAAAAGAAAACAAAATAATTAATAATATTATGTACATGACTGTAATCGAGCACTTTGGGAGAGGCCAAAGTGGGTGGATCACTTCAGCCCAGGAGTTCAAGCCAGCCTGAGCAACATGGCGAAACCCTGTCTCTATAAAAGAATTCAAAAATTAGCAGGGTGTGGTGGTGTGCACCTGTAGTACCAGCTACTCATGAGGCTGAGGTGGGAGGAGCACTTGAGCTTGGGAGGTCGAGGCTCCAGTGAGCTGTGATGGTGCCACTGCACTCCAGCCTGGGTGACAGAGTAAGACCCTGTCTCTCTCTCTCTCTGTCTCTCTCTCTCTCTCTCTCTCTATATATATATATATACACACATATATATTACATTTCAGTGTGTTTGTGTATCAACCACAAGTTTTATCCATTCATTCACAGCTGGACACTTGAGTTGCTTCTATCTTTTGGCTATTGTAAATAATGCTGGTATGAACATGGGTATACAATTATGTTCTAACCTCTGTTTTAAAATCTTTTGGGTATATACCCAGAAGCAGGATTGCTGGATCATATGGTGATTCTATTTTTCTATTTTTAATTTTCTGAGGAGCCACCATACTGTATTCCTTAGTGATGGTACCACTTTACCTTCCCACCAACAATGCACAAGGATTCCAGTTTCTCCATTTCCAGGCAACACGTGTTATTTTCTGGGTTTTGTTTTTGTTTTGTTTTGTTTTGTTTTTGCTAGTAACCATCCAAATGCATGTGAATTTTGTTGTTGTTGCTTTGTTTTGTTTACAGATTGTGATTGTATATTTTTATACATTGCTATAATCAAGAATTATATTTATACAGAAAAAGAATAACTGTTTGCAAAAGACTGAGATGTATCATCTACAGCTGGCTATGCTCAGTGCTGTTTGTCTCATGCTGTTAGCAAGGCTGCAGACATGGATTTTAGGAGGAATTAGTCTTTCCGGGGTTACCTCAAAATCCCATACCTACTAAGTGATGGTAACGGCATGTTATAGAGGCTATTCTCCCCCTCACCTCATCTGCCTAATGCTCCCAAGTTTCTCCTATACCAGCCACTTCCTACGTACATTTTTTAATTTTCAGTTTTTTTTTCTTTCTTTTTAGAGACGGATGTCTTGCTATGTTGCCCAGCCTAGCCTTGAACCCCTGGGTTCAGGCAATCGCCCATCTTAGCCTCCCAAAGTGCTGGAATTACAGGCATGAGTGACCATGCTCAGCCCCTGTTTCAGTTTTTTTTTTTTTTTTTTTTGAGACGGAGTCTTGCTCTGTCACCCAGGCTGGAGTGCAGTGGCACGATCTCGGCTCACTGCAAGCTCCGCCTCCTGGGTTTACACCATTCTCCTGCCTCAGCCTCCCGAGTAGCTGGGACTACAGGCGCCCGCCATCTCGCCCAGCTAGTTTTTTGTATTTTAGTAGAGACGGGGTTTCACCGTGTTAGCCAGGATGGTCTCGATCTCCTGACCTCGTGATCCGCCCGCCTCGGCCTCCCAAAGTGCTGGGATTACAGGCTTGAGCCACGGCGCCCGGCCGCCCTGTTTCAGTTTTAATAGCGCTTCAATATTCATTTTAGGGGAAGAGGAGGAGTGGAAAAAAATATTCATTTGAAATGCCCATTACTTGGAGGTATACATTCTTCTCCATGAAAATAAGAAGTTAGGCTGGGTGCAGTGGCTCATGCCTGTAATCCCAGCACTTTGGGAGGCTGAGGTGGGTGGATCACATGAGGTCAGGAGTTCAAGACCAGCCTGGCCAACATGGTGAACCCCATTTCTACTAAAATACAAAATCGGCTGGGCGTGGTGGCACATGCCTGTAACCCCAACTACTAAGTAGGCTGAGGCAGGAGAATTGCTTGAACCCAGGAGACAGAGGTTGCAGTGAGCTGAGAACATACCGCTGCACTCCAGCCTGGGCCACAGAGCAAAATCCGTCTCAAAACAAAACAAAAAAAAAGTTGAGCTTTATGTTTTACTAAAACCTTTGAAGTGTATGTATTTATTAATATAAAAGTCATAATTCAATCAAATTAAATATTCGCTTTAGGAATATTTTCTATAGAAATAAAAGAGAAGGAAAAGAATCCCCTGGGAGAAATGAAGTTCATTCTATACCCCTCAGAAAATCAGTGCTATAATGGGTAAGTTTTCATTGCTGCCTCACCCTACTTGTTCCGTTTTATACAAAACTAGAATAGCTTCCTGTTGCACTGCCAGATGGTTGAAGTGATTTCACGGGGACATCGCCCACACGTGCTTTAATGAAGTCCAAACAGAATAGTTTACATTTCTGGACTAAGAACTCCTAAAATGCCTTCTGCTCCAGAATAAGAGAAAGCAACATACAAATTCTTGCACATGTTCTGAAGTGTCAAGCTTCTGATGGCTTCTGTGAAGTAAGCATTTCCTTTTCCACTAATTGCCTCTTTAGCAGGTGGTTCCCATCCCTGGTGGCAGATTGGGATCACCTGAGGGGAGTATTAAACTCCCAATGTGTGGGTCCCACCTCCAGAGAGCTTGAATTCATCTATCTCCATGGTGGCCTGAGCCTCAGGAGTTTTATTGTGTGTGTGTGTGTGTGGATATATATATAGATATATATATGTATATGTGCGGATATATATATGTGTGTATGTGTATAAAATATACACAATAAAATATAGTGTGTATATGTGTATATATATATATATATATAAAGCATAGTGTGTGTATGCATGTATATATATAGTAGAGATGGGGGTCTCACTATGTTGCCCAGGCTGGTCTTGAACTCCCAAAATGTTAGGATGACAGGTGTGAAACACTGTACCCAACAGGAGTTTTTAAACTCTCAGAAGAATTCGAGTGTGTAGCCCAGGTTGAGAAGCCAGGTACTACTTAATTTGCCGCTTTTATCAACTCAATTTCTAGCCTGATAATCCCCACCCCCTCCTTTTTTTTTTTTTTTTTTTTTTTTTTTTTTTTTTTTTTTTTTTTTTTTTTGAGACAGAGTCTGCTCTTTCACTCAGGCTGGAGTGCAGTGGTGTGATTAAAGCTCACTGCAACCTCCACCTCCTGGGTTCAAGCGATTCTCCTGCCTCTGCCTCCTGAGTAGCTGGGGTTACAGGCATGTGCCACCACACCTCACTGATTTTTGTATTTTTAGTAGAGACGGGGTTTCACCATGTTGGCCAGGCTGATCTCAAACCCCTGACCTCAAGTGAACCATTCGCCTCGGCCTCCAAAGTGGTGGGATTACAGGCATGAGCCACCATACCTGACCCCTGCATTTTCAGACATGTAACCCCGAATTCTAAATCAGACTTTGCATCAGGGTTCTAAGTTCCCCACCTTCAGCTATGAGAGAGCACAATTTAAAATGAGTGAGCTAGATTTTACTGCCTGGGCTCCCACAGACAACCTGGAGTTCTCTGACGTGTAGCCAGTCTGTAATTGGGCAGAAGCACAAATTCGAGTGACAGGAGCATCCACATCTCTATTCAGTGTTGCAGTAACTACTTCCTGTAGGTGGGCTTACTGCATAACACCTTTGTCTTCTGGTTAAAAATTACCTCCAAGTAAGAAAGCAAATGTCGGTGAAAATGAAAAGAGCAGACTGGGTGTGGCGGCTCATACCTGTAATCCCAGCACTTTGGGAGGCTGAGGTGGGAGGATGGATTTAGCCCAGGAGTTTGAGACCATCATTAGCAACATGGCAAGACTGTCTTGCTACAAAAAAAAATACAAAAATGAGTCAGGCATGATAGCACATGCCTGTAGTCCCAGCTACTATGGAGGCTGAGGTGGGAGAATGGCTTGAGCTTGAGAGGCAGATGTTGCAGAGAGCAGAGATCATGCCACTGCCCTCCAGCCTGAGTGACAGAGCAAGACCCTGTCTCAAAAAAATAAAATAAAATAACAGTTACCTTGTTTTATAAAGATATACATAAAAAACACTAAAAAACGTTCAGTTGTAGGCTGGGAGCAGTAGCTCATACTGGTAATCTCAGCACCTTGGGAGGCCGAAGTGTGTGGATGACTTGAGGTCAGGAGTTTGAGACCAGCCTGGCCAACATGGTGAAACACCTGTCTCTACTAAAAATTCAAAAATCAGTTGGGTGTGGTGGCACATGCCTGTAGTCTCAGCTGCTTGGGAGGCTGAGGCTTGAGAATCACTGGAACCTGGGAGGCAGAAGTTGCAGTGAGCCGAGATGATGCTACTATACTCCATCCCAAGTGACAAAGCAGACTCTGTCTTACAAAAAAAAGAAAAGAAAAAGAAAAACATTCAATTGTAGAGCATTTCCATGCTTATATAGCGCATGTGTTTTCCATCCTTCTCAGGAATGCTTATATTCTTCACCTCTTTCAAGAATCAGTCACTTAACAAAATGCCATAAACTAGAAAAAAAAGTCAGCCACCTTTCTATAGCACATGTGGGGAGAAAGAAATAGCAAATCAATTTCATGTCTGTTCCTGGCTCATGCAGCTGCATAGCTGTATCTCTGTTATCCCCTGTTCCCTCTCATGACTGCTAGCTTTTGTGTTAGGCCTCTGTTCAATCTGTAGCTAGTTGATGCTGAAAACCTTGTACTACTTTATTTATTTATTTATTTATTTATTTAAATATTTATTTATTTATTTTGAGATGGAGTTTCACGCGTTGCCCAGGCTTGGTGCAATGGCGTGATCTTGACTCACTGCAACCTCCACCTCCTGGGTTCAAGCAATTCTCATGCCTTAGCCTCCTGAGTAGCTAGGATTACAGGTGCCCACCACCATGCCCAGATAGTTTTTGTATTTTTAGTAGAGACGGGGTTTCACCATGTTGGCCATGTTGGTCTTAAACTCCTGATCTCAAGTGATCCACGCGCCTCGACCTCCAAAGTGCTGGTTTTACAGGTGTGAGTCATTGTGCCCAGTCCAAAAAACTTGTCCTACTCAACTTCCTTGACACAAGGTTCTACGGCCATGCTGAGTGGAGGGATGATTTAGGGAAGGCCAAATTTCCATTTACTGCCCAATCCTTTGGTTTTTGACCACACTCTACCTGAGTACATAAGGTTTGCTGAAGTTATGCAACTAACTAAAGAGAACTACAGCCAGGCTCAGTGGCTCATGCCTATAATGCCAGAACTTTGTGAGGCTAAGGTGGGAGAATTGCTTGAGGCCAGGAGTTCAAGACCAGCCTGGGCAACACAGCAAGACCCCCCTCCCCCCATTCATGAAAAATTAAAAAATTAGTCTGGGTGTGGTGGCTGATGCCTGTAATCCCAGCACTTTGGGAGGCCAAGGCAGGCAGATTGTTTGAGCTCAGGAGTTCGAGACCAGCCTGGGCAACATGGTGAAACCCATCTTTAAAAAAAAATACAAAATTAGCTGACTGTGGTGGCGCATGCCTACAGTTCCCACTACTCAGGAGGCTGAGGTGAGAGGATCACTTGAGCCTGGGAAGTGGAGGTTGCAGTGAGCCGAGATCACGGCACTGCATTCCAGCCTGAGTGATAGAGTGAGATCCTGTCTCAAAAAANAGCCTGGGCAACACAGCAAGACCCCCCTCCCCCCATTCATGAAAAATTAAAAAATTAGTCTGGGTGTGGTGGCTGATGCCTGTAATCCCAGCACTTTGGGAGGCCAAGGCAGGCAGATTGTTTGAGCTCAGGAGTTCGAGACCAGCCTGGGCAACATGGTGAAACCCATCTTTAAAAAAAAATACAAAAATTAGCTGACTGTGGTGGCGCATGCCTACAGTTCCCACTACTCAGGAGGCTGAGGTGAGAGGATCACTTGAGCCTGGGAAGTGGAGGTTGCAGTGAGCCGAGATCACGGCACTGCATTCCAGCCTGAGTGATAGAGTGAGATCCTGTCTCAAAAAAAAAAAAAAAAAAAAATCAGCCAAGTGTGATGGCGTTCACCTGTAGTCACAGCATCTCAGGAGGCTAAGGTGGGAAGATCCCTTGAGCCCAGGCATTGAAGACTGCCATGAGCTATGATCATGCCACTGCACTCCAGCCCGGGTGACAGAGCAAGACCTTGTCCCATAAAAAGAGAATTACAGGCCAGGCACGGTGGCTCATGCCTATAATCTCAGCACTTTGGGAGGCCAAGACAGGTGGATCATTTGAGGTCAGGAGTTCAAGACCAGCCTGACCAACATGGTGAAACCTTGTCTCTATGAAAAATACAAAAATCAGTGGGATGTGATGGTGCATGCCTGTAATCCCAGCTACTTGGGAGGCTGAGGCAGGAAAATTGCTTGAACCCGGGATGCAGAGGTTGCAGTGAGCTGAGATCACACCATTGCACTCCAGCTTAGGCAACAACAGCAAAACTCCATCTCAAAAAAAAAAAAAAAAAAAGAGAGAGAGAGAGAGAAAGAATTACAATGTAGGCAGAGGAAATTTTAAACAGGAGGCAAAATATGGCTATTTTCAGAACCTAAGGCAAAAGTAGAAGAAATCAAGCACTCCTCACAAGGCCCTCTCTGGCACAGTCCAGTTCCTGGACTGTCTTTTCTGTCTCAAGATCCACCTTTCTATATATTTCTGCAGAAAGGCCTTTCTTCAATTATTGTTTTAGTTTTTTGAAACAGTCTCACTCTGTTGCCCAGGCTGGAGTGTAATGGCATGATCTTGGCTTATTGCAACCTCTGCTTCCTGGATTCAAGCAATTATCCTGCCTCAGCCTCCTGAGTGGCTGGGATTACAGGCACCTGCCACCACGCCTAATTTTTGTATTTTTAGTAGAGACAGGGTTTCACCATGTTGACCAGGCTGGTCTCCAACTCCTGATCTCAGGTGATCTGCCTGCCTCAGCATCCCAAAGTGCTAGGATTACAGGTCCAATTCTTTATATTACTGGAAAAACTCCTTCCCTCCCTCTGAAATAGCTTCCTTCCCTAATCGAGGTAATACATAGCACTCAAAAGTTTCAGAGTACATGTCCCAAAATGGAGTTGCAGCATGCATTCACTTAATTTACTCAAATTCAACTGCAATACACCCCTCTTTAAATAATAGAGAATAATAACAATTTGTGTAGTGTAGGTGACACTGTCTGCTTTCTTCAAAAGCTTTCAACCGAAAGTGAAAATGAGATGGGAGACATGAGTCTACATATCCTTCCTTGGTAGCAGTCTGGGAAGCATCTCATCTGCCTGTCCTAAGGTTAATCCTGCTATTAGATATCCATTTTATTCAGCATGCAATTGAAGAAACAATGACTCTCTTGCTGGGAGAAACACTAGTAGGGGACTATTGGGTAACATTGTATCCATCTTCACTTCCTAAAGGATTTTCAAGGGTAATGTTGATTACGTAAGATTTTCTCTTTGGAAGTACTGACTGGGATTACAGGCATGAGCCACCGTGCCCCCCTCAAAAAGTGTTTACAACACTTTGTAGAAGGTTTTCTTCATGCATCATACAGAAAGAACACTCCAATCTTCTTGAGACAGTCTCACCCCTACTGTTTTGCCTTTATGGAAACATGCTGAAAATACAGCCCCTCTCTCAGCCATACATCTCTTTACCACTATTCTGCCTTTTCAATGTCTTCTCTCTGGTCACTCCATCACCCATGTCACACAGCCTTCAAGTGGAAATGGTCAACTGGTTACTGAGACTCCCATCCCCCTTTTTTTTTGAGACAGAGTCTCGCTCTGTTGCCCAGACTGGAGTGCAGTGGTATGATCTTGGCTCACTGCAACCTCTGCCTCCCAGGTTCAAGTAATTCTCCTGCCTCAGCCTCCCGAGTAGCTAGGATTATAGACGTGTGCTACCACGCCCAAATAATTTTTATATTTTTAGTAGAGATAGTTTCACCATGTTGGTCAGGCTGGTCTCAAACCTGACCTCGTGATCCACCCACCTCAGCCTCTCAAAGTGCTGGGATTACAAGCGTGAGTTACTGCGCCCAGCCGAGACTCCATTCTTACCTGATGGCAGAGCCATGCCACTCTAGAATGGCCAGAAGACCTGGCAGCTCCATATGCCCAGAAGACCTGGTAGTTCCATATGCCCAATGGCCCCTACCTTCCCTTTCTCTACACAGAGGAAAGTCCACAGAATCTTCTAGGAACTACCATTGCTCTTTCAGTTTTTCGTTCTGGTGAATATAATCCTCCAAACTATTGCATAGGTGATGATGTGCTGCAGTTTGTTCATGTTCAGTCATTTTCTTTCCGACGAGGTTTGGGTTTCATGATAGCCTGTATACACACAGCACCTCTCACCTAATCATTTGTCCTTTCGATTCAAGTAAGATTCGTTTTAAAAAGTTACACGTTTATTTATCATTAGTCTATGAATAGTCACAGCATATTTTCTATGACCAATAATGACAAAGAGAAAATGCATGTATTTCCAGCAAAGCCAAAAAGATTGATTAGATTTTATCTTTTCATCTCTAGTATTAAATATTATATTTAAATATTA
>NW_016804965.1:3930845-3946733 GCF_001698545.2 Rhinopithecus bieti
TAAATATTATTATTTTAATTTAAAGTTAAGGCTAAACTAGGTGCAGTGTACTCGTACCTGTGATCCCAGCACATTGGGAGGCTGAGGTGGGAGCCCAGAAGTTTTTTTGTCTGTTTTTGAGACAGGGTCTCACCCTGTCACCCAGGCTGGAGTGCAAGGGCACTATCTTGGCCTCACTGCAACCTCCATCTCCTGGACTTGGGCGATCCTCCCACCTCAGCCTCCCAAGTAGCTGGGACCACGGGCACATGCCACCACGTCCAGCTGAGCCCAGAAGTTTGAGATCAGCCTGGGCAACATGGTGAAATCCCATCTCTACAAAAAATAAAAGAATGAGCCAGGTGTGGCAGCATGTGCCTGTAGTCCCAGCTACTTGGGAGGCTGAGGTGGGAGGATCACTTGAGTCTAGGAGGTCGAAGCCCCATTGTGCCACTGCACTCCATCCAGGGAAACAGAATGAGGCCCTGTCTATAATTAAATTAAAAATAGAAAGACTAAAAAGTGTATACATAAATTAAAGTTAATATGTAATACACATTCCTTACAAAATCCTGTAATATTACAAAAATACAACAAACAGAAACTAATAGTCATTGCCATCTTTTGGTCCTATCCACCCTACCAAAAAAATCACTATTCATAGTGAATATTCTTCCCAATAATGTAACCTCTTTTATTTTGTTTTTATTTAATAATATATCATGGCCAGGCATAGTGGCTCATGCCTGTAATCCTAACACTTTGGGAGGCTGAGGCGGGAGGATCACCCGAGATTGGGAGTTTGAGACCAGCCTGACCAACATGGAAAAACCCCATCTCTACTAAAAAAACAAAACAAAACAAAAAAAAAAAAACAAAATTAGCCAGGCATGATGGCGCATGCCTGTAATCCCAGCTACTTGGGAGGCTGAGGCAGGAGAATCTCTTGAAACCTGGATTCGGAGGTTGTGGTGAGCCAAGATCATGCCATTGCACTCCAGCCTGGGCAACAAGAGCAAAACACTGTCTCAAAAATATATATACATATATATTTTATAAATTTATATATTTTATACATATATATCATCACTGGGCAGGTGCACTGGCTCACACTTGTAATCCCAGCACGTTGCGGGGCTGAGGCGACTGCATCACTTGAGGTTAGGAGTTTGTAACAAGCCTGGCCTAGTGGTGAAACCCCGTCTCTACTAAAAACACAAAAGCTTAGCTGGGCATTGTGGCAGGTGCCTGTAGTCCCAGCTACTCTGAGGGCTGAGGCAGGACATTTGCTTGAACCCAGGAGGCAGAGGTTGCAGTGAGCCGAGATCATACCACTGCACTCCAGCCTGGGTGATTGAGTGAGACTCTGTCTCCAAAATAATAATAATAATAATAATAATAATAACAACAACAACAACAACAACAACAATAATATATCGTTACTATTAGGTTGGTGCAAAAGTAATTGTGGTCTTTGCCATTAGTTTTTGAGAGAGTCTTGCCCTGTCACCAAGGCTGGAGTACACTGGCATCATTTCAGCTCACTGCAACCTCTGCCTCCCAGGTTCAAGCAATTCTCCTGTCTCAGCCTCCCGAGTAGCTGGAATTACAGGCTGAAGCCTCCAGAGTAGCTGGGTTTATAAGCACCTACCACAATGCCCAGGTAAGTTTTTGTATTTTTAGTAGAGACAGGGTTTCACCATGTTGGCCAGGCTGGTCTCGAACTCCTGTCCTCAAGTGATCTGCCCACCTCAACCTCCCAAAGTGCTGGGATTACAGGTGTGAGCCACTGTGCCCAGCCTTTTCCCATTCCTTTTTTTTTTTTTTTTTTTGTGACAGAGTCTCACTCTGTTGCTAGGCTGGAGTTCAGTGGCCCTATCTTGGCTCACTGCAACCTTCGCCTCCCGGATTCAAGCAATTCTCCTGCCTCAGCCTCCTAAGTAGCTGGGACTACAAGCCTGTGCCTCCAAGCCCAGCCAATTTTTGTATTCTTAGTAGAGACAGGGTTTCACCATGTTGGCCAGGATGGCCTCAATCTCTTGACCTCGTGATCTGCTCACCTCGGCCTCCCAAAGTGCTGGTATTACAGGTGTGAGCCACCGTGCCCGGCCTTCCCGTTACTTTTAATGCCAGAGAAGAAGGCTTTAATTGGGTACTGCAGAGGAGGAGAATGGGAGAAAGTCTCAAATCCATCTCCCTAATCTACTAAAATTGGAGAGCTTATATAGCAGGGAAGATGGGAAAGCAAGAATCAGGGAGGGGTAAGGAAGCAATCATGTTGGATGAGGGGTCTTCTAAGTCTGGATGCAGTGATCTGAAGAGTTTCAATTCCTTGCCTGAGGGTTGATTTCCTAAGAAAAGAACTCGGATAAGGCAAATGGGTTTCAAATTTCAAGACTGGGAGGGTTAACTTTTATGTTTATTTTTTAAAAACTTGTAAATATCAGTTCTGTGGGACAACTGGGACAGTTTCAGAAGTAGGGGTACCACCTCCTGTGGTTCAGTTGGGCCCAAGACAGCTGGAGTCTTTGTAATTTAGGGGGAGGATTACTAAACCTAACTGGCTCACATGGAAAGCCGGGTTTTCCTATCAGCTTCATCAATAATAAAACCGACTTTTTTTTTAATGGAGCAATGTCCTAATTTCAAACAATAGTTTCATTTATTTAATCCAGAGTACATTTAATATATTATTTAAGGTTAATAGTAATATTTTAATTGGGATTTAAAAAATCATTCTCATGTGAAATTGTCTTCTGGTATTTTTTTTTTTTTTTTTTTTTTTTTTTTTCTCTTATGTATTTATCTTGAACTCCTGGCCTCAAGCAATACTCCCTTCTTAGCCTCCCAAAGTGCTGGGATTACAGGCATGAGCTGAGATTACAGGCATGAGCTACCACACCTGGTCATTTCTATCATATATTTATCATTCATGCTTTAGATAAAAGATTTTAGATAATTTATTTATTTATGCCCCAGAAACATTTAAATTGCATAAGAGTTAAAGATCTAGAAAAAAAATTCCCATCTCCCAGGAAGCCTCTGGGTTTATGGCACATTCTTCTTTCTTTTCCTTCTTTTCTTTTTTCCTTTCTTCTCTTTCTTTCCTTTTTTTCTTTTCTTTTCCTCTGCTCTTCTTTTCTCTTTCTTCAGAGACAGGTCTTACTCTTATCACCACGGTTGGAGTGCATCCGTGCAATCATAGCTCACAGCAACCTGAAACTCCTGGGCTCTAGCAATCCTCCCAAAGCGCTCAGATTACAGGCATGAGCTGCTGTGCCCAAACTCTTCAATTCATATTCTATGGGATGTCTAGTATATGTCAGGATTTGTTCTAGGCACTAGGGATACAGCAATAAATAAAATAGACTTGTTTCCTGTTCTTTGGAGATTTACATTCTAGGCTGAGAAGAGAGGCAATAAATAAAATATAAAACAATATGTGTCAATAAGTGCTTTTTGAAAAATTAAATAAGGTATGTATAAGGGGTGGAGGTGGAGAGAAAGGGTAATTGGGGTGGGGTGGAGTCAGGTAGGTGACTATGGTGCTATTTTAAGTAGGAGGGTTAGGGAAGACCTGTTTGAGCAAAAGCCTGAATCAAATGAGGAGAGTTGATATCTGGCAGGGAGAAGCATAGTCTAGCCTTGGGGAATAACAGGTGCAAACAGTAGGTGAGTGACAGGTGTGGTGGGGGAAAGTCTGGGTGCCTGATGAACTTTAAGCAGACTAGTATAGCCCGGAGGTGGATCAGTAGGATGAAGTAAACTACTGTAAAGATTTTGGCTTTTTATCTGAGTGAAATGGGAAGCCATCAGAGAGTTTGAAGCAAAGAAGAGACAAGACCTGATTTAGGCTCTAAAAGGGTTGCGCTGGCTCCTGGGTTGAGAGTCGACACTAGTAAAGACAGGGCAGAAGACTAGCTGAAGGCTGTCACCTCATCCAGGTGATCGATGACTTTGCTTGGATTTGGGTGATCGCTGTGGAGGTGATCAGATTCTAGATATAATATGATGGTGTTGCTGACAGAGTTTACTGATGTGGGGATGTAGGGTGGGAGAGAATGCGGGGTCAAGGCTGTTTTGAAGTTCTTGATCTGGAGCAACAGTACGAACAGAATTGACACTTAATGTGGCAAGGGCAGATTAGGGTGTCTTTAATTTGAGACCTCTTGAATTTTGAAGTGGAGCTAGTCATTTCCGATTATTCGGGGTTTGGGGCCTGAGCAAATTGAGTTGCCATTTACTGGTTTTATTTTGTTTTGAGACAGAGTCTCGCTCTGTTACCCAGGCTAGAGTGCAATGGCGTGATCTCAGCTCACTGCCACCTCCGCCTCCCAGGTTCAAGTGATTCTCCTGCCTCAGCCTCCTGAGAGTAGCTGGGATTATAGGCGCCCACCACCATGCCCAGCTAATTTTTGTATTTTTAGTAGAGATGAGGTTTCACTACGTTGGCCAGGCTGGTCTTGAACTCCTGATCTCAGGTGATCTGCCTGCCTTGGCCTCCCAAAGTGCTGGGATTACAGGCTTGAGCCACTATACCCCGCCTATTTACTGGTTTCGTATTTCCCACCTGAAGAGTTTCTGTTTTCGTTAACAGTTCAGCTTTTGCTGTTTTCAGACTGATTTTTGCCAGTCTGGTGGGTTTGAAATTGGTCTCATTATCATTTTAATTTGCATTATCCTGATTTCAGTGATACTGAGCATCTTTTATTATGTTTGGTGAAAACATGTATTTTCTCTTTCATAAATTGCCTATTCATCTTTTCTATTTTACTTAATGGTTTATGGAGGCTCAGGTTACAAATACTTGATGGGAGGCCAGGCGCGGTGGCTCACGCCTGTGATCCCAGCACTTTGGGAAGTCGAGGCGGGTGGATCAGGAGGTCAGGAGTTCAAGACTAGCCTGGCCAAGACGGTGAAACCCCGTCTCTACTAAAAACACAAAAGATTAGCTGGGCGTCATGGCATGCGCCTGTAATCCCAGCTACTCCAGAGGCTGAGGCAGAGAACTACCTAAACCTGGAGGGGCAGAGGTTGCAGTGAGCCGAGATCGTACCACTGCACTCCAGCCTGGGCGACAGAGCGAGACTCCATTGCAAATAAATAAATAAATCCTTGGTGGGTCGTATCAGTTGCATATATCTTCTGATAGACTGTAGCTTGTTTTTTCATTTTTTTACTAATTATTTCGTCACTCAAACCATTATTTAAGGCAGATTAAATAACATACAACCAGCTTGGGCAACATAGCAAGACCCTGTCTCTACAAAAAAATTAAAAAGATATTAGCCAGGCATGGTAGTGCATGTCTGTGGTCCCTGAGCTACTTGGGAGGCTCAGGTAGGAGGACTGATTGAGTCCAGAAGGTCAAGACTGCAGTGAGCTGTGATGGCATCACTGTATTCCAGCCTGGGCAACAGAGCAAGACCCTGTCTCAAAAACAACAACAACAAAATTTATCCTAAAAATGTATTTGTCATTTATCTACAATTTGAGTTGAGGGGCTGGCCATGGTGGCTCACACCTATAATCCCAGCACTTTGGGAGGCCGAGGTGAGCGGATCACGAGGTCAGGAGTTCGAGACCAGCCTGACCAACATGGTGAAACTGTGTCTTTACTAAAACAACAGAAACAAAAAATTAGCTGGGCGTGGTGGTGTGCACCTGTAATCCCAGGTACTCAGGACATTGAGGTGGGAGAGTCGCTTGAACCCAGGAGGCGGAGATTGCAGTAAGCCGAGATTGTGTCACTGCACTTCAGCCTGGGCAATACAGGGAGACTCCATATCAAATAAATAAATAAATAAAATTCAAGTTGAACTGGGTATCCTATATTTTATTTGAGAACCCTACAGGAGATAGAACTGGAGCATCTGCCTTTGACCCAGAGATGAAATCACCTATGGAAGACAATGGAGCTATTGTAGCAGGCCTGAAGAGCATACTTTGGGATCATTACCTGAAAAAGACATAACTTTCTTTGTAGTCACTTCTATACACAAGTACTGTGGTATTTAAAAAATATTTTTGGTGCAAGAGCTTAGCCTTTGTCCTAACCAATATGTGAAAACTTTCTTGCAATTCCAAGGATTGAAAGGATTGACCAGGTGCAGTGGCTCATGCCTGTAACCTTGGCACTTTGGGAAACCCAGGCAGGGAGATCACTTGAACCCAGGAGTTCAATACCAGCCTGGCCAATATAGTGAGACACTGTCTCTATTAAAAAACTTCTTTTTAATTAAAAAAAAATTTACCATGTTTCAGGGATTATGAAAACGGAATAGTGACTTGGGGGAAGTTACTAAACTTTGGTATAAGAAAAGAAATCTGGCCAGGCACGGTGGCTCCAGCCTGTAACTCCAGCCTGTAACAGTGACTGACACCTGTAATCCCAGCACTCTGGGAGGCCGAGGCAGATGGATGACTTGAGGTCAGGAGTTCGAAACCAGCCTGACCAATATGGTGAAACCCCATCTCTACTAAAAATACAAAAATTAGCCAGCTGTGGTGGCAGGCGCCTGTAGTCTCAGCTCCTCAGGAGGCTGAGGCGGGAGTACTGCTTGAACCTGGGAGGTGGAGGTTGCAGTGAGCTGAGATCACGCCACTGCCCTCCCGTCTGAGTGACAGAGTGAGACTGTCTCAAAAGAGAAAAGAAATCCTGCAAGCAAATCAAAGTGAATTACCTAATGCAGGGGTTGGCCGACTGTGGCACGTCTACCAAATCCAGTCTTCTATCTGTTATAAAGTTTTACAGAAAACAGCCACATTCATTCATTTATATGTTGTCCATCCCTGCTTTAGCACTGTAATAACACAGTTGAGTAGTTGCCACAGAGGTTCATGTGGCACTGCAAAGCCTAAAATGTTTTCTATCTGGCCCTTTACAGAAAAAGTTTGCTGATCCCTGACCCAAAGCAAAACCATTATTCACCTAAAAATTTTTCTGAGCATTAATTGATATGAAAAATTTTGAAGAAAACAAATAATGTGACTTAAAGATTGAACCATGTGGTCATTCACATTTAAAAGCAGCTGAAAGACTGGGTGCAGAGGCTCATGCCTATAATCCCAGAACTTTGGGAGACTAAGGTGTGAGGCTTGCTTGAGGCTGGGAGTTCAAGAATAGCCTGGGCTAAAAATTAGCTACCACACCCAGGTAATTTTTACATGTTTTTGTAGAGATGGGTCTAATTATGTTGACCAGGCTGGTCTTGAATTCCCAGGCTCAAGGAATCCTCATGCCTCAGCCTCCCAAAGCATTGGGATTATAGGTGTCAGTCACTGTGCCCAACAGTATTTTTTTTTTAATGACACACACACTAAAATCTGATTTGTTTATTGCCTGCAACATTTTTCTTTTCTTTTCTTTTCTTTTTTTTGTTTCAAACACCAATTTGAACCAGGCTTTTTTATGCCAAAAAGTTATCTGTTATTTATCTGATGTCCAAATTGAACTGTGTGCTCATTGTTTTTATTTGCTAAACTTAGCAACCCTGTCTCCAGTCACTGTGAATCGGGGAAGGGTCTAGGAAGGCACCGAACTAAGCCTTTCAAGGGAAGGCTTCCAGAGTGACACACAATCATTCCTGCCCACATTTCATTGCCTAGAACTTAATCATGGCCACACCCAGACACACCTAGATCGAAAGTCTAGCTTGTTAACCAGGTGCCTAAAATGCTACTATTACAGGAGAAGGAGAGAATACATTTGGGGGAACATTTAGCAGGCTACCATAGTATATATACCTTTGAAAAAAAAATTTTTTAGTTTCATTAGTTGTAAGTTCTTTCAGAGACATCATTTCTCTAAATCAGATTTCTGTTGTCTTCTATGTTTTTCATCTCCTGTCTAATCACTTTAATCTTTATCCTTTTCCTTTGTATTTGATGTGCTTTTAAAAAAAATCTGTCATCCATCCTGCAATTTTCTGCTAGATATTTCTTATTTTTATTTTTTAAAACTAGAGATGAGATCTCACTGTGTTGCCCAGGCTGGTCTTGAATTCCCGGGCTCAAGTGATCCTCCCACCTTGGCCTCCCAAAGTGCTGGCATTACAGGCATGAGCCACTGTGCCCGGCCAGACATTTCTTATTTCTTCTTATTTCTAATTCATGTATTATTTCTGCAACGGTATGACTTTTCCCTCTCAATACCTTCTCTTAGCCCTTCTAACATCTTTTATGTTTCATTCATTCTCTTGTGATTTCTCTTTTGATATATTTTATTTTCTTCAGGGTATGAAACATTTGTCTCTATATTTCTTCTGTTTACTGGGGTTAATCTTCCTCCATAACGTATCTTTTCTTTTTAGAATATATTCCTTTATTTCATCTCTTCCCCAATATCATAATTTAAAATGTTTATATCAGTCTTATTTCCTTTTCATTCATCTTTGATGAATATTTACTATTTAAAATTTCTATTTATATTGAAATAAACAGGGTGGATGTATTATCTTTGAGGACCCCATGTGTCTTGTTGAATTCGATCAATGAGGAGCCACAGAAGAAAGCTGGAAGGAGGCATGAGAATGGGTTCATACAATGTGGTATGAGATTGGGCCCCTTCATAGTTTGTGTTTTTTTTTTCTTTTTTACATTGCAATTTTTAAAAATTAAAATATAATTGAAAAAATCTTTGAGGAGAAAGGTTATGTAAGCCTGCCATCTATCCTACTTAAGCCCAGATGTGAATTACCACACATTGTCCTGCAATCTTCTCCTATCTGGGGGAAGAAGCCTTGGTTAGTTGACTTTGGGATTAATAAGGAATGCAGGCAATTATAGGAATAGAGGAATGGAATCTACAGTGCTAGACAATATTGAAAGATACTCAGAGGTTCTTGAATCAAGGAATAGAGAAGTCTTTAGGTGTCTTTCCTAATTCTGCTCAATGACGATGAAAGGGAAGGCTGGAACTTTTTATTTTTTTGTGATGAAAAGATTTGGTTACTTTGGATTAGGCCTATGATATTAAAAATCCACTGCTAGCACAGTTTCCTAGTTAAAATGGTTGGAATTTAGCATTCCATTCCAAAATGATAAAAACATACTTCAATTCTCCAGTTGTAATATGGGTTTCTCCAGATTGCATGGTATTTTCACAATGTTCCAACTCATATTTAGTTGGGTGGGTGGAAACATTTTAAAAACTGGTCTCATATTTTTAAGGAAAGTTGGAATACTTATAAATGAAAGTCACGATTCTTAGGATAAAATAAAAAGTTGCACATGGATTTTTTTATTCATATTTTTTCTTAAAACATAAATAAACTTAACAATGTTGATGACTATCACTAGCATGCCACTAAATTTTAATTATGGAAATTCTAATGCTGAATAATAATTTGGATCTAAAGAAAACTTTTGATAATATGATTATGGATAAGCTTTGGGGTGAAATTTTATAGTTTCTGCCAAAATGCAAGTGGTATTATTTTTTAGGATGGCCTTATGGCTGAAAAACAGCTAAATCGCTGGCGGTAAAGTTTATTTATTTGTTTATTTATTTGAGATGGAGTCTCACTCTGTCAACCAGGCTGGGCCCTGCCTCCCGGGTTCAAGCAATTCTCCTGTCTCAGCCTTTCGAGTAAGCTGGGATTGCAGGCTCCTGGCACCGTGTCCAGCTAATTTTTGTAGTTTTAGTAGAGATGGGGTTTCACCATGTTGTCCAGGCTGGTCTTAAACGTCTGACCTCAAGTGATCCGCCCACCTGGGCCTCCCAAAGTACTGGGATTACAGGCTTGAGCCACTGCACCCAGCCAGAGAAGTTTCGATAAGGAGATAAAATGTGGCGTTTCTGAAAGTTGAGGCCCATACCAAGTATTCTCTTTGTGGACACCTCTTATAATTTACACTCTTTGTTTTAGGCATATTCACATAGGCCTATACATATATCTTCCTGTGACCTGTACTGTTATTGGTCAGCCAGGAATTTCTTGAGGTATAAATATTTATCAATAATAGTGACACAACCATCTTTTATTTCTTGAATAATTCTGTAGTAATTTCTATGTGTAAAAGATGTGGTAGATATTATGGGGATGTGAAAGTAGTAAAAGCTCCAGGAATCTCCTCAAGAGAAGTGTATAATCTAGATAAAAAAGGAGATAATATTTAGCTAAATAAGATTTGTTATTTTTTTCCCACAATATATCCATGTAACAAAAGAAGACTATTTATAATCAAGAAATGGCAACAAAGAAACAAACAAACAAACAAACAAAAAACCCAAAATAAACACTAATACTATAGTCCAGAGAAGGAAAAGATGACAATACACTGAGGGCACAGAAATTATTCAAGGATATTTATTGTGTGTGGCACTTTACTAGGCATCATATATAATGAATTAAATAATGTCATTGCCTTCTAGAAATTAATCATCAAAGATAGTAATCATGTGGAGAGAAATAATAAGATATAAATTTAGCAAATGCAGAACAATAAATTAGTAAATCATTTACGTTATTTATTTAAAAGAGATGAAGGAAGAATCTTAGAAATTGTTGACGGTGGAGAATCATTCCCTTCTCTCAATTACAACAGTTAAATCCCTTGCAAGTGTGGTGGGATTTCTGTAGCTATTCAGTTCAACATGAAAATCTTTCACTTTTTTGTCCAGGCATGGTGGCTCATGCCTGTAATCCCAACACTTTGGGAGGCCCGAGTGGGTGGATCACCTGAGGTCAGGAGTTCAAGACCAGCCTGGCCAACATGGTAAAATTCTGTCTCTACTAAAAAATACAAAAATTAGCTGGGTGTGGTGGTGCATGCCTGTAGTCCCAGCTACTGGGGAGGCTGAGGCATGAGAATCGCTTGAACCCAGGAGGCGGAGGTTGCAGTGAGCCAAGATCACACCACTGTACTCCAGCCTGGATGACAAAGTGAGACTCTGTCTCAAAAAAAAAACTTTTGCTTTTTCAAAGTAATATTAGTAGGTAATGTGTCTTTCGGTAATGTGTGAATAAGAAATAAAATCCAAAAGCATTTTCCTAAAACCAACAAAAGAAAACCCTTTACTCCTCTGAGGGCCACTAGTCTTATCATAGTTTTGCAAATGCTTCACCCAAATTGCAAATTTCATTTGTGGATTCACTAGGAAACACTTGTGCTTCTCAGAATTGCCAGCTTCTGTTAACATATTCAGAGTAGAAATCATTCATAGATTATGGTAGAATGACCTTTCACATCAGGGACTGGGATACTTTGACTCTATTTCTGGCTTTGACATTTTTTCCCTTGATAATGGTTCACCAAAAACGATATTATGTGGTTAGCAAAGCCAACACTTACCTTTCAAGGATACAGTTCCCATCTTCAAAAATGTCTTGCTTAGTTTTAGTGTATAAAACTTTCTTGTTTTATTAATATAGCTATGGTAATTTCAGAGGCTATTTCAAAAGATACTCCAAGAAGTTTGATTATATGAAACCCACACATTTATTAGCTACAACCTAAGGAGGAAAATAGCCTTTCAAAGCAAACAAAGCTAGAATTACTGTTAGCTCTTGCTTATCCATGATATTTGAGGATAAAGAAAACTATCAAGATAGCAACCAGTTAGTTTCAATCTCCTTTCAATTACAATGGCCCCAAAACCTATTGTTTCACCAAATCTCTCACTGAAACTAACACATAGCCACATGACTGAAGTTTGGCCCCCTTTCCTTTCCCTTGCCCTCCCTCTGGTGGAGGTGTTCACAAGTGAGATGTCCACCATGGGCAGCTAAAGAGAATTCCAAAGGCTTGCACCCTCCAGCAATTAAGCCGATTAGCCTTTGGAATGGAGAAAAACCAGCTGCGGGCTTCCTCTTTCCAGATGCATAGGGGTGCCACACTCACTTTTTGGTCTGGTCAGAGAGCATCCAAATGACCAAGCGCGGTGGCTCACGCCTGTAAACCCAGCACTTTCGGAGGTTGAGGTGTCAGTTGCTGGAGATCTGTCTGGGTAATGTGGCGAAACCCTGTCTGTACGGGGCGGCGGGGGGTGGGGAGGGGTAAAAGAAAAAGAAAGAAAAATTACCCTGATGTGGTGGCATGTGCCTGTAGTTCCAGCTACTCAGGAAGCTGAGGCACCAGAATCCCTTGAGCCCAGGAGGCAGAGGTTGCAGTGAGCCGAGATTGTGCCACTGCACTCCAGCCTGGTGACAGAGTGAGACACCGTCTCAAAAACAACAAAAACAAACAAAACAAACAAGCAAAAGCGTCCAAATGAGAGCTGATATTAAAATATTCTTGTTCATGGCTTCAGAAAGGAATAGACCTAATTTTTAACTGGGTTCATATTTTCCTAAACAGTAACAACAAAATGTTATAAACAGTAGGGTTGCTGTTGAGGAACTAGTACAAACTTCTGCTTCATAATAATATTTTATTTTATTTTTTGGGCCAGAGTCCTCGCTCTGTCGTCCAGGCTGGAGTGCAGTGGTGCAATCTCAGCTCATTCCAACCTCTGCCTCCCTGGCTCAAGAGATTCTCATGCCTCAGCCTCTCATGCAGCTGAGATTCCAGGCTCGTGCTACCACGCCAGGCTAATTTTTGTATTTTCAGTAGAGACAGGGTTTCACCATGTTGCCCAGGTTGGTCTCGAACTCCCGGCCTTAAGTGATCCGCATGCCTTGGCCTCCCAAAGAGCAGGGATTACAGACATAAGCCACCACGCTCAGTCCATAATATTTTAATTGAATTTTTTTTTTTACATTTTAAAAGTGTCTTCTGTTGCCCCGGCTGGAGTGCGCTGGTGTGATCACTGCAGCTTTGATCTCCTGGGCTCAAGCGATCCTCACACCTGAGCCTTCCAAGTAGCTGGGACCACAGGCATTGACCACCACACCTGGCTAATTTAACAAAAATTTTTTAACAGAGATAGGACCCCGTTATGTTGCCCAGGCTTGTCGAACTCATGGGCTCAAGCGGTCCTCCTGCCTGGGCCTGCCAAAGTGCTGAGATTACAGGCATAAGCCACTGCACCTGGCCTTAAATTTTCTTCACATCTGTTATCTCATTTGATTCTCTTCAACAGTCCAGCAAGATAGGGAGGGTGCTGTTACAACCCAGAGGCCCAGTGGAAGCCCAGTTAAATTTTTCAAATTTTAACTATGTGCCTTTTGCACTCTCCATCCAGATAGCCTAATACACGTAAGACACCTAAGAGAGTAACTTATAACAGTTCTTAAAAACATTCCCAAATTTTGGAACATCATGATTATATTTGTCCCAGGAGTAGAGTTACATTGGCACTCAAAGACCACAATAATTAACACATAGTAAGTTAAGTGTTAGCTGTTATTATTAAAAACCCATATTAACAGGTAGTATACTGTTGTTTTATCTTTTTTTTTTTTTTTTTTTTTTTGAGACACAGTCTGGCTCTGTTGCCCTGGCTGGAGTGCCACTCTTGGACATAACTCACTGCAGCCTTGAACTCCTGGGCTCAAGCGATCCTCCTGCCTCACAGCCTCCTGATCAGCTGGGACTACAGGCGCATGCCACCACACCCAGCTAATATTTTGTTTGTACAGACGGGTCTCCCTATGTTGCCCACGCTGGTCTCAAACTCCTGGACTCAAGCGATCCTCCCACCTCAGCCTCCCAAAGTGTTGGGATTACAGGCGTGAGCCACTGAGCCCAGCCTAGTATAGTATTGTGAATAAAAGAATGGACTGGAGCCAGATCCCCTGGGCTTGAAACCTTCCTTCACCACCCACCTATCTCGTTGTGTAAAGCTTTTAGAGGAATACCTAGCAGGAGGTGTTGAATTTGATAGCTCTAGTACTTAGACACATAAGTAATAATTTGCCCTAAGTTATGTGGTAAATGATGGAGTTGGATTGTAATCTTGATCCTTACATCTTATTACCTCTTATAGAAATATTGCCTCTCTAGGTTATGTTATTTTTCCATAATTCCTAGAATGTGTTTTCCTTCCTTTACCTTCTCCTTTCATGGCCCACATTTTACTCTCCTTTATCAAACTGCAAATTTCACAATCAACATTTACAAAAATTTCTAGTGCAAAAATTTTAACCCAAATGTCTTTAGCTGTTAGGTACTCCGTTTATGCCGTGCATGCACATTTGCATGTGTAAGGAGTTGTTTTGTGCTGTAAATTGTTTTTCCTTTCTGGACATATTCTATAAACCCACAAGCGGTGAGCTACTTGAACCCTGAATTTCTATTCACTTCTTGTTAATTTACTCAATAGTATCTAGCACTGGATACTGCTACAGCCAGTGGGCTATTTAGTAAATTACCATCTGACTGGCAATCCCTCCTTGTATTTTATTCTATTTTTCTTTTCTTGATTGTTAGCTGACTTGTTTGGTGACGGGCTGTCAAGAACATGCAAATTTCGTGGCCATATAAAAATGATCTCGTCAACGTCTTTCCTGGAATTGAAGCGGAGGATTTAGCTGTAGATTTGGTTTGGCACCATCCACTTTAAGGAAGATGTAAAAACTAAGGCGCAGGTGCTCCAGCTGCAGGGAGTGCTTTTTATCCCCGCTCTTCTGTCCCCCATAAAGAAACAGGACCTCAGGTGGTGGGCGGGCGGGGGAATACTCTAAGTCTACAGGGGAGAGTAGCAAGAAAGAAGGAAAAGGTAAGCGGACTCCATAGCTTCTAGGTTTTGTTCCTCTTTTTTTCCCTCTGGACGGCGGTGGCAGCTGATCAGACACAATAGCTGGCAGTCCCCCGCCGCAGTGAGGATAAAAATGACCCTCAACAGCACCAGCAGGAGCACTGAAAAGGAGAGGGGAGTGTGTATGGGAAGGGGACGAGGATGAGGGTGACAAGGTGACAAACGCTGCCTCCGACTGCGAGCAACTCCCCTCCAGACCCGCGAGGTTCGGAGCCGGGGAGCCACCTCCCCGGCTCCGGGCGGGGTGGGAAGGGGAGGCCGAGGGGGCGGTGGCCTTCACCTGGGGGCGGGGAAGAGGGCGGAGGGAAGCCTGACTAACCAGTCCCTGATTGGCTCGCTTTCTCTCATCGTGTCTCCCGATTGGACAATTTGCAGCGGGAGATGTTGTGAAGAGCAGTGGGGCGGAGCGAGCTGCCGGGGTCTGTGACAAGGCCCGGGAGCTGGGTGGGGAGGGAGGCGGTTGTGCCGCGGCTACGTAGCCGCTGTGACCTGGAGTGTGGCGGACAGAGAAGCGCAGCAGCCTCTTCACAGTTCCGCTAGCCGCGCCAAATTCGCTCAGTCGCTCTGCAGAATTTATAAAAGGGAAATAACTGAATGAGCAACGCTTGGCTAACTTCCCCCTTCCCACCACAGGAAGAGATTTTGCTGTGAGGCGTGAAGGGACACTCCCTTATCTGCAAGTCCCACGTCTTGTCGCAGCTTCATTGCCTGCCCGCTGCAAAAAAGGGGGGGGGGCACAATTTGCCAATCCCCGTCCCCCGGTCTAGGACCTTTGATCCCTCGAGTCTGCAGATGTCGCTGTTATAGTCTTGTCCCCCTCTCCACCCCAGACGCCTACCACCAGGTCTCCTTCCCCGGGAGCAAGCCCATCCCTGGACGCTGCCACTCAGCGCTTGGGAGACTGCAGGGGCGGGGAGGGTTGTGTGTGCCTGGTTTTGGGGTGCTGGGGGGCGAGGACTTGTAGGTCCCGCGACCCACAGGGAGGGGGCAGGCGAGCTCCCCCCTCCGGCCTCCGGGTAATCCCCCTTCTCCAGCGTCGGTTACCCGGGCCCGTGTTATTCAAGACAGAAAATATTCAGCCCCAGAGCCTCCCCTGGGGAGGGGAGGGGAAGGAGGTGGAGTGGGAGGAGGTGGATCCAGGGAGGAAGAAGCGAGAAATCCGCCCCCGGGAAACAGCTCCGCGCGGTCGCGGAGCTAGGCGCTTCTGTCACTTGGCGTTCGCGGGCGCCGTAGCGGGGCCCCGGCCCGGCCGGGGGGGGCGAGGGGAG